>NW_019173278.1:153019-469650 GCF_001773325.1 Penicillium arizonense | reverse complement strand
GGGGGGGGGGCGCTTTGCTTTTACCACCGAGCATGTTTTTAAGTGACTTCCTGAGTGAGCGTTTCTTCTGTGTCGCGGAGTCGTCAATCTTGTTGCTGACGCCGCTTGATAAACGGAGATGGGTGGTGTCCTTCGATAAGTCTTTCAACACGCCATCTGGCGCATATCCTGTCCGTAAGTTAGTACCTCTTGCCCCTTCTCATGACTATTTCAGGTACACAAAGCTCACGCATCTCCAGATCTTCTTCGCTGAGAAAACTGATCGCCACAACGTCCCCATCGTATTGCGGGAAGCCACCTGATAGTAAGGTCAACAGTGAACCCAACATGTGCATGAGATATTCGGGTCCTGGGGCAAATAGCCAGTACCTTTCCTATTCCAGGGGTTTTGAACACGCTGGGGGGGCTCCGTCACTGAGTCACTGATATATGCCCCTGTGTCATCTATCCCAGCCAGGAGTTAGCAACCTTAAGAGTGGTGATAGTGGAGGAAGGCCATACTCCACGCTTGGGATCCACCTCGTTGCTCCTTCATTCGTTCGACCCTGCGCTCGATGTGGTGTCGGAGGTGTATGTCATCATGCCACAAATAATGTTCCTCAAGCTCGTACCTACAGGACGGTATTAGCTTCATAATAAGATAAACCCAACAGTGTGAAAGGGAGGGGACTCACTGGCTTTGGAGTATTTTTTGGCAGTGGGAGCATTTGGCTTGTTCGATCGGATCTGACCAGGATCTCAGTGAAGGATATTACAAAACGATCTAGATGGTGAACCATACGGCTGGTCTCATGCTCTTTTCTTTCAGCATCCGTGGTAAAGGCACTGTAACACTTTCTGCATTTGAAATGTGCCGTTTTGCTTTCAAAGGGAATACTTTTTTTGTATACCCGGTACCCTCCAATAGCTGAGCTGTAGAATGCAAATCGATGATCAGATCATTGCACCCGGATGCGCATGTTTAGGAAAGGACTTGCCTGTCGATCGTCATGATATAGACAGTGATCTCGCTCCCCCGGCAGTATTTTGAAAGGTAATGCTCCTCACGTTGTTCTCTATAGAGGGTATGGAAATTTTAGTCATATTGTGAAACCAGAAAGATAGCATGTCCTACACATAGCACGACATAGAGCCACCCAGCTGTGGTTCGGGAATAGACGTACTGGGTATAGAAGCAGATATCGCAGTCTGGACACTTGATTGTCGGTTCTGAAACGACTTTCTCAATCCCTCCACCTTCGTACGGGGGGAAGTCCGCAATTGCTTTTTGCAGATACTGTTCCATTTGGGCCTGGGTGGGAAGTAGATTCGATTCCTTCCCTTCGTCCTCCATTAAGGACTCGGGACGGCCTTTCCTGCCTATATCATCGCTCTGGAGTTGCAGGCGGGAGACTAAAGTGTTGATCTGGTCGATCGTGTCTGACCCCGACTCAGACTGGTTGACTGGCTGACGCCGAGCTGAACGGCCTAACTGGAGCTGGATGGTAGTATGCCAGTCATAATGCTCTTGCCAGAGCGAGCTAGGTGGACGATGTTAAACCTAATAATGACCAAGGAGCACTGGCAGAAACATGCGCAGCCCACTCACCGGTTGAAGAATATCTTCTCGCAGTGCTTGCACTGCTGAGCGCTCATCACCGCGTCCATTCTTTTCCAACGTTGTCAAGGATAACCCGAAGCAGACAGTATTGTTTTACGAAGTCATTTCCCCGGACGACACCAACTGAGATGGACTGAGGCGAATATCTCTAATACAATTTATGTCCGGCGACAGAACACTACGGGATATGACAGGATAAGAATTTTGAGCCTCAATGAAGCCAGGCTGAAGCATTGAAAAATGACTCCTTTCCACTTCCCCTCCCCCAGATAATTGGCTTGAGAATACGAGGATCAGCGTTGCGGTGCGGGGATTGTCAGCTCTGACTGACCTGATCAAACTTACTATGGTATGCTCGCGGCTGGGCAAGGCTCTCTCATTGGTTCTTAATGGACGTGATTGCACTGCCTCCCTGTGTGACATCGTTGTACATATTATTATTCCTTAACATTCTTGTCCTTGCCCCGAAAATCACCGCTGTCCACTCTCTTTTGTGACTAGATGACATGGAAACGCCCCTAATAATATGCCTTGTTTCAGTGCTCTACGTAGACTATCATGACGGCAGCATATCTAAAGGGTTATTGCATGGTTAGGAGATGTAGATCCCTCGGTCCAGTTGTTAGGCCGGTACTTACGCTGCGGCTGCCATCAGGATTTCGTGATTCCGACAATCCGTTGACAATGCAATCAGAACCGCCACGGCGACAGTGCATACCGTCACCACTGTAAGGGCGTTTGCCCCCGTCCTGAAAAAGTACAAGACAATGATTGGGATAATGAGAAGCGCGGCGGTCAAGATGGTCAGCACCACACGGACGACCGTCGCGATGGCCTCGTCATTGTACGTGTATAGAGTGCCTCCGTGGTCGTATACGGTCGTCCCACTGCGCTTTTTGTCCTGCAGAGAGGCGGACATGAGATCATCTATCCTCTTTAGGTCATTTCCAAATGGCAAGCTTACCTTCACAAGCAGCCTCCAGACCACTCTTTCCACTACCCGATACGCCCAACCCTTCCGTTCCGCGCCGGAGTCCAGCGCCACCAAGTCCCTTCGGATTTCAGGCTGATCGGCTAAAAATGCGCCATCTGCCTCATTGAGAAGCTGAGAGTCTGCTGCCCAGTCGCTGAGAATTTGGATAAACTCATCTTGCGGGCGTTTCAGCTTGCGCAGCTGTGACTGGATCAACAGGGCTTTGTCTGCACGGCAGTTAGTCCAGAACCACAGCATCCAGATGATGATAGAAAACTCACGGTATTTTTCAAGCTTCTCTGAAAGGGTATACATGAGCTGATTTCGGGGACTGCCCCACGGGATTGTGCCCGCTGAATCACTTTGTTCTTTTACGCGATGTTCCAATTCCGCAATCTCGGTCTGCATGTGGACGAGGTTCTGGATACTCAGCTCGGAAAAACGGCGAAATACAAGCAGGCCATTTTCCTGGTTCATGAACTGGCTGATGTCGGAGAGCTGTTGTGTTTTCTTGCCCGTCCCTTGCTCCTGCATGGGGAATGAATCATTGCCAAGATCAGTAGATGAGGCCTGTTCTGGGTCGGTTTCAGCACCGCCTGGTTAGATAAATTAGCGAATAACCTGGACCTGCTCCTCCGCAGACAATGATACGGCATGATGCCCCCGGGAGCGGGTGGTTGAATCTTACCTGGCGAGATTATGTGGCTCTTTCTCTCGTAGCGGGCCCCATATACTCGCGTGTGCTGAAGTCGACGCTGAATCGCCGCGTGCTCATCATAGTGGGCGATCAATTGTGATCTGAAGATCCTGTCAGTTTACAATTCGTCGATATATTTGCCTGTCATGCACTGTCTGACAACTGACTGATTGGAAAACTCTCGGGAGCAGTGAATGCAGTGCATATCTGTGTGCAGTGATGAATAGGCCGGTCGTCTAATAAATAATTGCGAGGATAAATCCACAGGCTTCACACGGTTATATTCCTTATGTTTCCAGCCCAGGTGGGGGTGTAAAACATGTGAGGTCGGCCCCTTTTCCCTGCTTCAGCTGATCGTCTACGTGGTAACCGTTTTATAAAACCTTGCATATCTTAGCGCACTGTGGCTTAGTTCGCCAGGCTTCCCCATTCTGCGGCTCTTTGCCATCTTTCCTCTCCCCGCAAACTCCATCCAAACCGACTGATGCCCGAGGACGTCAATTGTTTGTTGCGTTGCAGCAGAACAGCTCATACTCAACTTCATGATGGAGTGCAAGCATTGTGGGGAGAGCTTTGAGCAGCAGTAAACTTCCACAATCCCATCCACTTGCTGCAGAGCTTACCAGATTGACTGACCAGTTGGTCGCAGGGAGGAGATCAAACAACATCTCCAGCATCATGCGGATATTCAAAAAAGGGTATTCCCCGGCAGGAGTTATGGTGCGGTATACCGCCGGGCTCCTGCTCGTTGTACGGAGACACCGGCTGCCAATGGAACTCTGCTGGGGTATCAGAGTCAATCGACGCCGTCTCCTACTATTGAGGGGCCCCCTGCCGGACTCGATAGGTATCCATGTCGATTTTGTCAATCGACCTTTGCAGATAGGTTTGTACACACGGTCTCGTGAATTCTCCGACTGTCCTAAACAGCTGGAATCCATAGGCAGCTCCTTCGAGACCATGAACGTTCTTCGGACTGTGCCGGAACCAATATCTTATGCTGGGTTCTCATTATCGACAGGTAACGGTCCTGTTTCTTAATCTTTCTTATTGGAAGTTGAAATTGAGACGGAAGGATAGTTACCAGCCCAGCGGGTATCGTATCGAAGAGCGATATGTGCGCATCTGGGATGAGCATCAACCCTACCACTGGCTCTTTAGATGCAGTAAATGTGACCTGGCATATGCATCGGAGGATGACTGTGACCTACACAGCAAAACCCGTAAGTCCGAACAGCACCCCCAATCTTGAATTGACGGCTTAGATAGACGCCATCTAGATGTAAACGAGCCCGTGCCGTGTGAACACTGTGGGAAAGTCTTTAATACGAGGTGAGTCTCCTGAGTTCTGGCTGTTATTGGATATGCCTCTGATATCTCGCCTCACCTGTTCTGGAAGGCACGAATTGCTGGTTCACTATGACTGGCATTGGGATATGCAAACAGAACACAGAATCGAAATGGCGTTGCTTTCTCAGGGCCAGGCCTCACATGAAGCAACTCGTCCATATGAACTTGATCCACCAAAAGTAACTACCCCTCCCAGGAAAGCACACAGGGCCCGGCATGATGGCGAAATCGTAGCTGTGAGCTTTGTCAGTGGGTCAGATCTGAAGGCTCGTACGTTTCTTCCCTCCCGCTAAGTCAAGGGCTCACGTTAATGCCGGTTTTGAATGTTATAGCGTTCACCTCCACACAAACCGGCAAATTCCACGAGGTTGGATTCCAAGGGACTGGCCCTAATATTCACCCGGTAGACGATCCAAATTTAACTCTTCCCCAGCAAGGGGATACGTTGAAGAGCCACATTCGCTACCTGAGCCCTACGGATGATACGGCATTTATCAGTAAGGCCAGGGTGGGGAGGGGGTCTTACCTAGACTTATGGGTTTCGAATAATCCAGCTTACCTACAGTGGCTAAACCCATCTCGTGAGCTCCGTCATCTGTGGATCCAAGGGCCATCCGGTTGCGGCAAGTCAGCATGTGCTGCTCGCATTGTCCAAAGCTGTCTCGACAACAACGCCCAATCAGGAAACAATGCAGCTGTTATCTTTTTCTCGTTCAGTGATCCGACGGAGGGACATAGATCAATTGCATCCTTTCTACGGAATGTGATTTCTCAGCTCTATACGCAGCGTCCAGAGCTTTGCGCACGGGTTCCACTGCTCCATATTCCACTGATTGAGGGTGTCCCACTGGACAGTCTTTGGATAGCGCTCCACTCCCTTCTAACCGGTTTCAAATACACTCACTGCATTCTTGACGGAGTGAATAGCTTGGATCCTTCTGACCAGTCGACGCTGGTAAAAGGAATTCTGGAATTATCCTCCGGTCCGCAAGATAATATGAAGTTCCTGGCCATGAGTAGCCAGCATCCGGACCAGAATCCGCCGTCAACGTCGAAAGTTCGATGGACGGTAATAGAAATGCCTTGGTCAATCATCTGCAAAGATATCAAGTCCTACGCAACCGCTGCACTACAGGACAGTCAATCAGCCAGAGCAGACCCATCCTCCAATGTACTCGGCATTGACCTCCTTGTTAAGAATGCAATGGGCAGCCATTGTTACATCACGGTAGCGGCCAAGATATACCAAGAAGCGTTATGTTCTGCCCTTCCGCAGGATATGGATGGTTTGCTTTCGACAGCCATGGGGAAACTTTATAGCGAGACTCCCTTGTTACGAAACTGTGCTATAAAAATCCTCCAATGGATGATAGCTTTACCTTCCCCGCTTACAATCCAAGAATTGGACGAACTACTAACCCTGTACCCTTATTCTGGAACCCCCTCTCAAGATATTCTCCATGGATGTCTCCAAGGCCTAGTCAGTGGGCCAGATAGTGAGGGCCATGTGCGGTTTGCGGCCCCCTCTGTGAGGCAGTACATTATTTCTGGCACTACAGATCTGCGCCTGTCCAGTAGCGACTCCTCACGCCTTTCACCGGTTTTGTCACTTAAACAAGCACACAGAGACGCAGCGGTTGACCTCCTGCAGTATATGGCCACACCCACATTCGAAGCACAAATTCAACGACAATTCCTGGATGATTCTGCGAAACCGGGACTAGCGAGAATTGCCAGATCAAGATGGATTTGGCTCATGACTCGTACTCCCCCAACCGCAGAGGTGATATCCTATTTGACCAAGTTCATGAGCTCCATATCTTTCCAGAAATTGTTCACCTGTCTTGCGCAATGCAATCCTTGTCTAGCGGTGGCACAATGTTATGATGTCGAGCTGGAGAAGTGGCTCCAGAAAGCACAACCTCTCTCTGGCGCAAGGGACGTCGCATCATGCCTGGCTCAGTGCCGCAAGTTGGTCTTGCAGACTATTAGCAAGACATTTCCTTCGGACTATGCGGAAGTGATCATGATCCTCAATTGCCTGGCGCATCTGCATATAGACTCCCAACTATTCGATACGGCCGAAGAACTATTCCGTCGGTGCCTTGAGGTCATCCGTCGGTGGACGCGATTTACCCAGTCGCCGGAGTTTGAGCGGCTTCCATTCTATATTTTTGGACATACAATTGATGAGGGTCAGATCCTCACCCTTCAGGACGTCCACGGTCGATTACTGGCCCTTTCCGGTGGTGCTCCATTTGCGGATCTCCTCCAGAAAACTCGGTGTCTGTCCGATTCGCAGGCTCGTCGAAATCGGACTCTTGGACGCCTGCAGCAGATGCGGAAGTTTAAGCGCTACAACCTTCACAGCGAGGCCGCTACCATATATCAGGAGGTGAGACAGGAGCTGCAGACTCTACGTTGGGATTGTTCCACCCCACTGGACACCGTCCTCGGCCTTGCCTTCTTCCTCCTTGAGCAGGGAAGAAATCTGGAAGCCGATACCCTCCTCGATACAAAGATTCCGAAACTCATAGGCGAGAGTCACATAGTGCTAATATGTTGCTCGATGGGGGCCAACCCCGACAACAAACTCATCGTCGAGCTGGCAAATGCCAAAATGGATGGCCTTGGGACAGGGTGGGAAGCTATCTTGGCTATTGATCGACTTGGAAGGCACCGCGCAGGCGATGGCGATGTCCAAAGTGGCATAATATTCGCCAAGAAGGCTTATCAACTGAGTCAAAGACGTGCTGGCTTACATGACCCAAGGACCCTCCGTTGCCTGCAGGGGATGGTGAATGCGCACCTCGCCGAGGCAGATATGAATGCTGTCGCCAGACTCTTTTCTGAAATCGGATCGCTCAGCCCGCCCCAAATGCGCGAGCTCACCCCCGAACATCCTTGCTCGAAAATGAACTATGCCATCATGATGCAGCAGTTTGGTCTCCCGCAGTTGGCCACCACTATCGTCGAAGAATTGGTTAGTTGGCTCCGGGAACAGCAGGTACTTGGTTGCAGGGCACGCGATGTCGAGTACAGAAACACCGTTGCCATCAACATTGGGGGATTTCTGACCAAACAGGGTCGGCTGCAGGAGGCAGAGGCCTTTCTGAAGAGAGTCCTCGCTGAACCGGAGGGTCTTTCGCTCGCACAGATTTCAGCCGCGAAGACAAATCTTGCGGGGTGTCTCAGAAGGCAACTTCGCACCAACGAGGCTGATGCTCTATACCAGGAGATTGACGCCGATGCATCAGATCCTGTACGATCGGGGGGTCATGAAAAAGGGATTTTCCGTATTGGATAGGACATAGTAGTAGTACGCCGGACTTCTTCGAAAAGTATCTCATCGATTTTTTACCCACTTACTAGCTTGGCAAGTAAGGTGCGGAGTACAGAGTACTTCGATTCGACAAGCTCCTCCATCCTCTATACTGGGTCCACGAGGGACCGTCACACGCCACCAACCTGACAGCCGCCCCCTGCAAGTTATTCCTCGCGACCGGCAGTCGTTCATTACTATTTGGGACGTTCCACTTTCGCACTCTAGCAAAGGCACAGATGAGGTATGAGCCACGCTCAAGTACAACTACCACTCACCAGCGATTATCGTCTTCCTGCATTGATGATCCCGATACCCCTCAACTTCTCTTGCTGCGACGAAGTTTCAACTCCCACTTGATGAATTGGTGATGTGCGAAAGGGGGGAGATTCGGGGCCTCGAGTGCTGCACAGGCTATTTCAGATGATATTGAAGAAAGAAAAGGCCAGTCATGGGAATTTTCTGCCCATGGTATGTGCTGTAGCCCCATCCTGACAATCTACCAGCTAACCACACAACCACAGCCAGTCGAACACCAACAGAGGGTCCCAACGAGCAGGTCTGGGCTGTGTGTCACCGTCTGATTGATGGTGGAGTTCTGTCCTGGATCGATCAGGGCCAAGTAAGTTGCTGTCAGGCAGCCATAAGAGACTGTTATTTTGTAGGAAGGCGAACGGTCGAGTTTGTATCTCAGTAACACAGGACAGCCTCATACGCCCCAGCCAAGTCGTGTATTATCCTTTACAAATTAGGTGCATAGATACCTAAGAACCCGGGTCGCTACCTAGGTAAGTACCTAGGTACCGATTTGTACTTCATGTACATGCCCGCGGGCTGAAGCGTTGAAATTATGTCCCACATTTGGCTTCGTTTCGGCCTGCAGGAATGTGTCCCAGACCGTGACTCCAGCTTCTTCACAACAATCTCCTATGACCTATTCTGCATTGATAAAGAGTCTTGTATTATACCTAGATGGATCAATTAATAATCTTACAAGTGCAGCCATTTTGAGAGGATTAAATTGGCTGATTACCTTGGGTCTCCATCATAAATACCCAAGTATGTTCAAATCTGAATGTCTCGGGCCAGTGCGGTCGTCGCGCGATGAAGGGTGATTCTCACCCGCTCTCACCCTGCTTCTCCCCTGTCTATAGCGCACTCACCCTTCTCACCGCCGGTCGCGCGACCATAAAGCGGCCCTCACCCTATAGTCAAGTGGGCGATACGGCGATACTAGACTGGCTATCCTAATCAAAGGATATATATCTATTTACTACTAACTCTAGTACATACGACCACAGGGTGTGGAGAACAGGGCTTCCCGTCCGCTCAGCCGTACTTAAGCCACACGCCGGTAAGTTAGTAGTTAGGTGGGTGACCACTAGCGAATCCTTACTGTTGTATGTTTTTGTTTTCAGTTTTGTTATTTTTATCTGGATTGTTGTCCCCTTGCCGCCCTACCCAGTCACTTTCAGCCCCTTCGCCTGAATGCCCTGAATATCCTGTACGCCCCTGAACCGCTGACGTGTCCTTCCCCTCCCATACTGATTTTTTCTCACAGGCAGGTTGTTTTGATAACAACAGGCTACTTCTCGAAACGGATACGTCAGTTATAAATAGAATGTGACGAGCCACCATCCAATTATCTATCTTCCAATCAAATTTTTATAAGGCTTCTATTGCCTACTAGATCTTTCAAACTGCATTAACCAAGTTGGCCCAAACACTCCAAACACTGCAGATATTGCAGACATCTCCTTGCCGAGTTCAGGCCAACTTACCATGGTGTGAAGCGGCATAATGCAGATCGTCGCAGCTTTAAGCCACTCTCTACAGGCTAATTACCACGCTTCGCTCGGCCCTCTGATAAGATATCTTGATTGATATGGGAGACAGAAGGAAGACTTACTAAAAGGTAATCTTTACCTCAACGGCATCAAATAAATCGCGATTTGTAAAAGTCCAAGGCGAACTGTTCAATAGGATGGATGCTAAATCATGGGAGGGGGAGGCCACGTTAGCGCTTCCGGGGCGTGCAGGATATTCAGGTGTAAAATAGTGGTGGCCAGTCTCTTAGCATCTGCACACAGCCCTCAATGGAATGATTTCAACTGGGCCAACGGGGTGCTTCTCGAATACAAGGTCTGCCATATGTCTGTCATCATCCTCAGCAGCGGAGATTTCGATATATGAAGTATGTAATTTAACAATGCATATCAACATCAAGCACTCTATTAAATCCCTGGGGCTGTGGAAAGCCATCAATCAAAGAACTTGTTGATATCCAGGTTGTTCGCCACACCGATAATTCCACGCCCACCCCGGACAATCGAAATGTTAGTCATGGTTTGGGTTATTTGAGAACTCCCCGCAGAAGGGTTCATAATGCCTAGTAGAGCTCGGCTATCATCGGTGACCTGAATGCCGCCAAACCTCTGTTGGGATTTCAACTGAGTCGTAGCGGAAAGGAGCCCCTCGAAAGTCTTCCCAGATGATGTCAACACAGCAACCCCATTGTCAAGCTCACTTATAAGCTCTTCCCGTGCAATTGCCTGTACAGGTAGGCCTCCAAGCAGGGCTACAGGCAAGCTTTGCTGCTGCTGATGGATTTGGTCTATAACCACGTTGAGGTTGGTAATTGCTTGGACCAAGTTTTGTTCATGGCTCTCGATTGTATCCTTGGTTTCAGCTGTGACTCTCGATGAACCAATTGTAATAAACCTACAATGAAAATATAAGCGAGGTCTTCAGAGACAAAAGCACCTGATATACCTACAAATTTGCGGTGGTGATAGCTGCAAGCAAAGTCTCCTGGCTTTGGAATAGTTGCTGCCTCAAAATTTGTATGTGTGCCTCCCCAAACAGCACAACACGTACACGGTCCCACCAGTGCATCGTGTTTGAGGTCGAATGTTTTTTCCATCTTCCCAAAAGTATTTGGAACTTATCGCATGCCTTTTGACAGTTTGATATTGCCAATTTCACGCCATTTTGAACCTCTGGCGTCAATTCCCCCAAAAGGGATGCATTAGATTCCAGTTGTAATGTTGAAAGCACACGTTCCACAGCGCATAAATCGTTTTCAAGATCCAAGAGCACTTTTGGCGCATCATTAATTGCCGTGATTTCTCTCCAGAGTGCAGCTATGCTCTGTACTGCGACTGCTGCGATGCCAATCGTGCCAGTTGCGATGCTGAATAGGTCTGCCATGATGCTTAGCGACCTAGACAATCAACAGCAGACAGGAGGGAATATCGAAATTTACCACATTCTTCTAGTGGGTATGGAAATACGGCTCAATATAAGCACTCCAGATTCTATTCCAAATAATGGAATCTCAGCTTGATTTTGGACCCCACTCCGAAGTGGCTGTGTTGTCGTTTGCGTATGACTAACTAGCTCGTAAGGCGTTCTAGCATCAACAGTGTTGACTAATTTGGCTTAGTTCCTTGTGCCTTGCGCCAATGATCTTTGAAACGCATTTTCATTTGATGAGCATAGACCTGGGTCGCATATTTGCTTAAAAGAGGCCACCAGGTTACCTCCGTTAAAAGTGGGGNGGGGGGGGGAGCGTTCACTACCACCGGTATTTGTCCAAGCTATAGTGGCCCCTCCCGCAGTTTCCAATGTTATGCTCTTTCTTTTTGTCACCTTGTGGTGAGGTCTTGCTTTCACCCAATCTCGATCGATCTTTCAGCTTCTTACAAGCCTCGTATGATCGAGCGAGTTATTTCACCAATGGCTGCTCCAAAAATTGACTCATCGAATACTCAGAACTTCTCCAACATTGCCATCACGGGCCAAGGGTTTGTTGGTAGCAATACAACGAATAGCTATTATTTTGGTGAGTGAAATATATAAACCACCGAATTTTTTGTTTCTATGATCTATACTCAATCATTCATCAGGAAGCTGCAACCAAAAATTGCGTATTGCCGCAGACGCTGCGTTTAATTCATCGGGGAAAGACAATCATGCAATCTGTCTTCCTGATACACGACTAAGTGTACTCACACGGATTAGGAACTGGATAGATGGAGATGATGGAGCTCATGTCTTTTGGCTTCATGGCTTAGCCGGCACTGGAAAATCAACAATTGCACGCACAATTGCTCGCCAGTTATACGACGAAGGTTATTGGATGGCAAGCTTTTTCTTTGCCAGAAATGACGACGAGACAAGTAAGGCCAACAGATTTGTTAGCACCGTGGTATCACAACTGGCAGACAAAGATCTGGAATTTCAGCAACAACTTCAGGATTTGATTCTCAAGGACAAGGGAAGCAGGTACCGCCTACTCAGCGACGAGTGGAAAGAGCTGTTTATTAATCCACTATTATGTCTAAACTCGCCTCGGTCCCCGCTCATTATTATTATTGACGCATTAAATGAGTGTGAAGGCGAGGGCAGCATTGCGGCTCTCATCCAAATTTTGACACAGGCCCAAACTGTGGGCCAAATCAAGTTGCGTTTTTTGATAACAAGTCAATCTCAGAGTATTATTCGCAAAGGAATCCAGCATGCAGGCCCAAATTTTGTGAATTTTGCCTTGCATGATGTGCCTGATTCTGAAGTATCCCATGACATCTCGTTGTTCCTGCATGACAGACTGTCAGAATTCAATTTTGGCAATGAAAAGATCGAGAAACTCGTGGGAAAAGCCTCAGGGGTATTCATCTGGGCGGATACAGCTTCTCGTTTTCTCAAGACGCATAGAAGAATTGCTTTCTTACGCTTGACAGAGATGCTTGAGACCTGTCCAGCAGATGTTCCGCCAGAGGAACATCTGAACAGTCTCTATCTCTTTGTGCTTCAACAGTCAATCGACTCTAGTCTGGAGAGTCATCACAGGGAGATTATGTGCCAAGACATCCAAATTGTGCTTGGAACTCTGGTTGTGCTCTTCGGCCCCTTAGCTCTTGATCCATTGGCTCGGCTTATTGATCAATCTGTGACAAAAGAAAATCTATCTGACACTCTTGCCCTTTTTGAACCAATCCTCGATATCCCTGAAGACCGTCTTCGTCCTATTCGCTTACATCATCCTTCTTTCCGGGAGTTTTTGCTTACTGCCGAGCGATGCAAAGACCAAAGCTTCAGAGTGGATGAATGCCATGCTCACATGGCAATTTTCCAACGGTCCATTGATTTGATGTCAGGATTTTTTGGGAAAGATGACGTTTGTGACCTGAGAGATCCAGGGGCTCTTTTACGTGATCTCGACCCGAATGATCTAGAACAGCACCTGCCCTCTGAGATACAATACGCATGTTCATTCTGGGTGCAGCATTTAATGAAGAGCAAAACAAACATTCTGGACAATGACTTTACTCATCGCTTCATTAAAACCCATTTGCTGCGTTGGTTCGAGGCCCTTGCTTGGATGGAACGGATGGCGGAAGGCATCGCCACTTTAGATTTGTTGACGTCTGCTACCTCGGTAAGCATACAATAAGCCCCAAAGGAATTCTTCTAACGATAATAAAGATCGAACAGTCACCTCTTCTCCGAAAATTGCTCCAAGATGCAAAACGATTCATGCAATACAGCCAACCTGTTGTCAGCCAAGCTCCTCCCCAAATATACCTGAGCGCCATTATGTTTGCTCCAAAGAACAGTTGCGTTCGTGAGCAATTTCGAGAATCTGCTCTTCAAGTGGCACTACACCTGCCTATGATACAAAATGATTGGAGCCCCTTGCTATACACATTCAAGTTTCCCGTCCCAGTCGACGTGGTTGCATTTATGCCGGGGGGAGCTATGGTTGCTATAGCAATGCAAAATTACATTTTAGTGTGGAACCTCAGCACAGGAAGATGCCTCAAAAAGCTCGAGGGACATAGGAGGAAAATCACTTCTTGTATCTTCTCTAAAAACGGAAAGACATTGGCTACGTCTTCTTGCGACCACACCGTGCGACTTTGGGAACCAATTTCAGGGCAAAGCATCCATTGCTTCGAAGGTCATACGGATTCAGTCACAACTGTGATATTTTCTCCTGATGATACCCTGTTGGCTTCTGCATCTCACGACAGCACAGTGCGAATTTGGAGTTCCTCTGATGACAAATTTATTGATGTTCTCAAGGGTCACACCGATTCGGTGCACAATCTTCTATTCTCATTTGATGGAAAAGTGCTGGCATCTTCATCCTCAGAGGGATGCATAATTCTTTGGAATTGTGCTTCTGGAGAGGCCATGCAGAAATTTCAGCTCGATGGATTCATCATAAATATGGCTTTTACAGATGGTGGCACTAGGTTGGCATGCATTGAAGATAACGGTGACCAGAAATTATCGCTCTGGAACCTGGTCAACAACAACTGTGAATTCCAAAAGAGATACGGGGATGATACCTGCGATATGGTCTTTTCGCTAAATGGTAGATGGTGCGCGATGTATGATAATCTTGACGTGCTTCTCTACCGTTTGGATGATAGCTCTATCTTCTGCCGCATTTTATCCGGTCAAGAAAATGATGTGCACGCAATGGCCTTTTCGCCAAATGAAGAGGTCTTAGCAACAGGACAAGAGGATGGTCTACTACGCATTTGGAACACAGCCACAGCTGAGTGCACGCAAATATTAGTGGGACGCAATGGTGTCAGGAGTATTTTTTGGAGCCAAGAAAGCGATTCAATGTTATCGATTCACGCGGACGACTCCCTATGGCTCTGGGACCTAAGTTCGGAACAGGACGAGGGACAAGAAAATTTCGAGTTTGCGTCTTGTGACATGGAATATATCGATCTCTCACCCAAAATGAACGTGGCCCTATCAACTGCCACTTGTTCCCCTGCCAATCTTTGGGACACCAAAAATGGCCGGCACATTGCGCAATTAGGGAAAATATCAAACGCCATACCTGATTATCCTTATATATTTTCCCCCGATGGACGGCTATTAGCAAGTGGGTTACTGGATCATACTCAGACCCACAAGCTGATTCTATGGAATCCATTGAATGGAAACTATATTAAGTCACTCGAAGGTCATTCTGCCAGAGTGACTGCAGCCAGGATATCACACGACTGCAAAGTTCTAGTTTCAGCTTCGGCGGACGACACGCTGCGAATTTGGGATCTGAACAACTTTCATTGTTCTCAAATCATCCAAAATGTATCCGAAGGGCGCATTTTGCGAGAACCAGCGAATCCTTACGTCGGCTATCCTTCTGTGCAGAATGTGGTTATCTCTCAGGATAAAAGCACAGTAGGATCTATTGAGGAAGGTGGAGTTGGCAAGTATATTCGTGTCTGGAATCTTTCTACTGGCCATTGTCGCCAGACATGGAATTTATGTCCTAGGTTAGTCATCCTGTCTTCGGATGGTGAGATATGTGCCATGAGTTTCATATGGAACGAGGTGCACGTGTGGAGTACGAATGATGGGACATGCCTTCACAGGCTAAAGATGCACTGTGGTATCCCCCAGGGACTGTCCTTCGCATTAGCTGGAAAGACCCTTATATCACGAGCTCGGAATACAATGCAGCTCTGGAACTTGGAGACCGGACAATGTCAACAAACGTGTGACGCAAAAACTGCTCGCCTCTTATTCCGGTATGGCCTGAATATTCTCCAGGTCGCTGGATCGGAGATTCCGATATGTTCAGATCAAAGCATTGTCGAGGGACATTCAACATATCACATGAAAGGTTCTTGGATCACCAAGAACGATCGCAAACTTATCCTCCTGCCACAAGACTATGCCGAGCCCTCAGCGAAATTGATCAATGAAGACATGGTTCTTCTTGGATACACCTCGGGGAAGGTAATTTGCCTTAATTTCAGGTCTGTGGAGACCTCCTTGCATGGGAAAAGAAAAAGAAGTTCTTAGAATCTTGAGAGAGTCAAAGGTCAAATCGTTCAACTTGTCTATAATTCCGTGTCCAGTTAACCGAAAGAAGCCTGTATGTATGATTATGTACCTAATTACTTGGTAGTCTGCTTATCATGCATTGCAATTGTTTACACTGAGTCAGAGTTGACCTTCTTTTCGATGATCATTCAGACGGACTAGAGTAAGCTTTCCATAACCACGGAAGCAAGCCTGTCAAGAGTCCGTAGCTATCTGTCTATTATTTGGCTACGGCCGAGATCGGTGGGCCCACAGGAAGCCATATTTTCCACGTCCCGTAGTCTTATATACCGATTGTGAAGTGAGATATGGTTGCGGAGAGCTTCATATATACTCTTGAATGAATGAAAACTAGTGATATTAATAAAATGCTTTTAAATTCTTAACTTTATTATATACTAGTAGCTCTCAAATCCATCGTCATCTATGATCTTCCTCTTCTTCCCTAATATACGTAGCAGGGGAGTGGTCTCTGGATTAGGTGTAATCTTCCTTTCTTCCTTTATAGCTTTAACCTCACTACGAGAGAAGAATTCCTATAGAACTACTAATTACTTCTCTTCTATATTAAACTTCGAAGTATAAAGAAATATTATGAATTCCTAAATTATTATTATATTTAGATGTGAGCACTTTAGCAGATATTTTATTCTATTTGCTTGCTATATCCAGGATCAACTTCTGGTATTACTGTTGGGGCATTCAGGGGTTATATAGCTGAGCATCTTGCTACTTTTTAGAACACACACTCATTTAACCACTTGCTCGTGATAAAGCGAGGCTAGAGAGATGAAAGCAGAGGGGAAAAAAGGTTACTTACAGCTTTTTCTATTAGAATGGGGAAATGTACCTTTTGCTGTACAGGCTGAATAGAGCGGCGAGCCGCCCATGCCCGAACCGTGGGCGCTAGGCGACCACCACCTTAGACATGCTGTTGTATGTTTTTTTCACTTGGTTTTTTTTTTTTTGATTTGTTCGGAAACTCCCTCGTGCCGCCCTACTTTTCAGCCCCTTCAGCCTATTCACCTAAATTCCCTAAACGCCACTATTCTACACATTGACAATCACGCTAGTTACTGCAGGCTAAGCCACGATGTGGCTTAGGCAACCAAATTGTGGAAAATGTCAAGCCCAGAAATTGGAGGCCCACCATGTTTGTTTTGTTGTTTAGGTACGAAGCATTTCCGACAGAAAACACAGCCACTGACTGTCACGCACGTGGCTGGTGGATATAGAACATTTCGGAAAGGTTTAGAGACAATTGCATCTGGTTTTATGCATATTGTCATACGATTTGCCAATACACCGTACGGCCAATGCATGGCTAGGATTAGGATTGGGAAAATGTGAATACCCGAGACTTCTATCTTTATCTTTTTGCATATTGTTGCTTGCTCTTTAGGTTATCATCTTCAAAATCAAGCTTTGTTTCCGAATATTCTAGAGAGGCTAACGATTGATTTTTATCTAGTTTTCTTAGCGGACATTTTATCAAGTTAGTGCTGTTACAATCATCCCTCTCCACCATCCCATTCAAACAACATTGCCATACTAGCTGACATAGTAACGACCAGTCTCAGTATCGTGGACCATGTCAGTCTGCACGACCTCCCCATTCTTGAGGAATCCGTTCGCCACGACTCCATCACCAGTCACATTGTCCGAGTTCCGTTCCAAATGATTGTCGCCGCTCTTAACAGTGAAGTTAGCCAGGGAGATCTCCCCAGCATTACGCTCCTTGGTGGTAGGCATGCCGAAGAAATGAGCTCTAACTTGTTCTGGGGTGATATGGAGTTCAAAGTATCCGCGGTAGTATCCCTCAGACCAATGCAACGACTCACTGTCAGTGACAATTCGCTTGGAGATATCGTTTGCCGCAGAAATAGTGGTGTTCTCTCCAAATGAGGAGGGAGAGCTGACGGCCGCTCCGGCGAATTCCACACCGATGGCGCCGGCCCCGCTGCTGGAGTCGTATGGGCTGTGGTCGAGCCAGGTCAGATCGCTGACCCAGTTGACGTGGGTATCTCCCGCGATCACAATGTTGTTGTCAATGTTGTTCTCGTAGAGAGTCTGCAAGGTCCTGTTCTTACTCGCCATATAGCCATCCCAAGCATCCAGGTTCAGTGGTTGTTCGGGCCCATTCTTGACTGTCATGTTCAAGTGAGAGAATACTGCAATGATCCTGTTAGATTAAGGTAACATTCCAAGCTTTTAAATAAAGAAAAGCATACCGATTTGACTGCCGAGGATGCGCCAGTGAGCACCACGGTTGGCTGACTCAATCAGGTTACGCTGCAACCAGGCCTCCTGACGGCTTCCCATCAAACTCCGACCGGCGTCATCTTTGATCTCGTTGATATAATTAGTGTTATCGTAGGTATCCGTAATGGAGCGGTCGTATTGTCTGGTGTCCAGCATGATCAGGTCCACCAATTTTCCAAGCTTGAAGTTTCTCCAGATGCGAAGGTTATCGTCCATCTCGACTTGTCTAAACTCGATTAATACGAACAACTTGACATTATTCACAGACGGCTCACCTGATGGGCATCCATTCGAAGTAAGCACGGACGGCGTTCATCTTACGCTGGTCAACGGAGACACCTCCGTCCTGAATAAATGATTTTTCGTCGTTCCTGAGCTCCGATGCGCCATCCCGGTAGGTGTTATCGGCCACCTCTGCTGCATTTAGAACCCAAACACGTCTTCCTTTTGTGAATGCAGTAGGGCCATACCGTGGTCATCCCAGACAGGAATCCAAGCAAACTTCTGATGGCTGGCAAGCAGATCCAAGTCGGTTCTGTAGGTGGCAATGCGCTTGCGGTAGTCATAGAGAGTGAAGATGGTTCGGTCCGGTTGAGGGATGCGTCCCATGCTGTTACCCCAGCCACTAAAGCGAAGCTTAGCTGATGTGGTCGACATTCTCGAGTTGATTCTACTTACTAGTCACCGTTCTTGTATTCGTAGAGGTAATCACTGTATACAATCAGTTTGAGCTCTTATGCAAATATCAAACGCCACTTACCCGAGATGGAGGACATAGTCCACGGAATCCTTGCGTACAGAGTGTCCGTAGGCATTGAAGAAACCAAATGCTGTATATTCTGTCAGTTCACACACATTCACACACAGGTCGACACGGAGACATACGGAAGTTGGCGCAAGAGTAAACGGCCAAGTTGACCTGGTCAACCTCCTCCTTCGAATTAGGAGCCGTCTTGGTTCTTCCAACCGGGCTCCTGTTGTCCGAATTGCAGACTTGGAACTGATAAAAATAAGTGGTGAATGGCTTCAACTTGGATGCTTCGACCTGGTAATTCAATGAGCGAGTTTCCCAAGTTTCCGATCCATAAACAGCTTGCTTACCTTAACAGTATAGTCAATGTCGGAACTCGTATATGCAGTACCTTCCGATGCAATGTGCTTGAAGCTCTCATCTTCAGACACCTTGTACTCCAAGCAAATAGGAGCATTCGACACGGCCGCCTGCTCCTCTGCGTCTTCATTCCTTGAGTATATCGGGACTGGGTTGTACAACGGAACAAGACCATGCGTAGAGCTATTCGAATGAACATCATCAAAACTCGGCGAGCAGCGAGTCCACAGAATTACCGAGTCTGCATAGGGATCTCCAGAAGCAACGCCATGGGTGAAGTGCAACTTGGATGGGTCAAAAGACGATCCTGGGACCCCGCGCTTCGCAACTCGGTGAATCGAGACACCCAGTCCTGGATGGTTCTCAGACGGACTGCGGTAATTCAGATTGCCTGAATAGCTCGCAGTGGCCGTGGCTGCAGATGACAGCACGAGAGACCAGGAGAGCTTCATTTCGACAGAAACAAGTCAACTGGAGGGTAAGAAACTGAGAAGCCAAACGAATGTTAGGGTTATTTAGGTGACCATAATCCAACAGGCGCTTGACTGGCTCATATATAATAAAGAAAATCGTGGTGGTTTCCATTTTGAGAGGAGTCACAGCCGATAATTTCGTGGCATCCAACATTTAATCTGGCGTCTGTTATTATCAGCGAATTGGAAGGATCAACAGCGACATGACCTTACAGCTCGACAGGATCGGCAGGAACATGAATTACTATGTACAGAAAAAAACCAGTTCTCGGCACTATGGTTCAGGAACGTGGTGAGCCACGTGGAACTACAAGGTTTATCACTGGCGGATTGGATGTAGTGCCAAGTGCCCTGATATTGTCACCTTTAGCCAGCCAAGATCTTTCAACTTTAAGCCCACATATATCCCTGTAATTTTGATTGTATTAGTAATTAACTGACCTAGGACAGACTATCCAAAGGCCAAGCATTGGTCATGGCAATTTTACACCATTTTATCCGATTGACTGTTTGTGAGAAGCTGTTAGGTACCTAGGTACCTAGTACGGTGCCGGAAATGCTTCGTACTGGCCAGTCAAGGTATATCGAGAACTCTGTCTATTATTACCGGTCTTTTACATATGTCGGGAGCATTAAAAGGAGGATAAGTGAGGGCGTAATTGGGACGCTAAATCGGAAGCGGCGAAACTACCCCGAAAAGGCAATTCACAGGTCCACTGTTTACATTCTGAAAACTGAATTCTGACACCACTCTGCTAATATTTGCATCCTGAGGTGCATTGCCATTGCATCTATCCTAGTCACCATAATCCAGTAGCATTTGGACCACCTCTTTGTGGCCTTTAACTGATGCGGCTTGGAGTGCATTTCCATGCGTCCACTCTGGGCATTAATTATGTCTGTGTGCCTCAAAATTTAACGTCTGCCCACTTTCGTTTCTTAGGGAATTGCCGCCTAGGGCGCTAACAATTCGTGTCAACGAGATGGTAGGTAAGCTCCTCTAGGCTTTTAAAGGTTGTGGAGTAGGCTAGATGCTTACAGTCGAAATCATGTTTGAGTTCTTTCAAATGATCTTCAATATAGGAGTGCCACTTTGGTGGTGAGAGGACGAATTAAAACATTATCTTTGACGGTTTCTCTCTCCTAGCACCTAGGCAAAACGGACATAGCCCTGGCTTTATAGGTGCGTTCCGAAAGATCATAGGATCGTAACGGAGGAAATCGCCTAGATTATTAAGATGCTCGTAGTAATGATTGTTCTATTCTAATTCATTGGCCGTGTATTGCTCTTGTAACCTACTCGAGAAAAGCCCTATATATTCTAATACCCGGTGGAATAACGGCCTATAGATATAATTTGACAAATCTAGGGATATAGACACAATTAAGCGATTTGCTTCTCTGCTCCTAGGGCTAAGACTCACTTGTCGAAAATTAGTAACATGTCCCTGTAACTAGATTCTGTTCGTGGCAGCACTACACACTAGATTTCATTGTTACTATGCTCCCCGAAATCCACAACACTGGCTATATATTTTAACGTTAGGTTATACTTGATACGTATCTTACTCGTGACAAAGCGAGGTTAGAGTGATAAAGCGAGGCTAGAGAGATAAAAGCGGAGGAAAAAAGAAGGTCACTTACAACTTTTTCGATCAGAATGGGAAAATGTACCTTTTGCTACACGGGCTGAATATTCGGTGAAGAATCTTCAGGTGGGTGAATATCTGCCCGGAGTGCCCTGAGGAGGGCTGAATTAGAGCGGCGAGCCGCCTATGCCCGAACCGTGGGCGCTAGGTGACCACGACCTTAGACATACTGTTGTATGTTTTTGCTTTTAGTAGTGTTTTCGTTAGATTTATATAGATATTTTGGTCTTATATTCACAGCGGAATGATGGGCATTAGCAAGAAACTACTATCCTATAAAGAATTTAGAGGGGGCCTATGTATGCTTTGAAACTGTACATTCCTGATGGGCCTAAATCTTAATAGCTATTGGAACAAAAAGTCGTTGACAACCGCACTCGTGTCTTCTTGAGGATTGGCCACATGAACAAGGACTTTGCCCCTGGCGCGCCCTGAGCGAAGTCTGTCAAATGCCTTCACGGCATCCTCAAAATCGTACTTGCTGTCGAAATTCAACTTGAGAACTCCCTTCTGGACCAGCTCCCCGAGCTTGACGGTGTGCTCCCGCGTATTTTTGAAGAAGAAGATGACGTATTTCCTCTTTCCTCCACCTAGAAACGAGGGCCAAGTCACTCTGCCAACAAACGTTGTCAAGGCCGATGCCCCGACCTGCACGAACACACCACCGGGCCTTAAGAAATGATGGCAATGGAAGTATAAATCCGACGGCAACCCGATATGATCAAGAATATGATCAAAGACAATCCCCTTCTTCTTCAAGACCCCAACAAGATCACCAACAGCTGTGTAATCAATAACCTCATCAGCCCCAAGCCTATAACACAACTCAACATTCCTCGTCGAACAAGTAACAGCAACAAAACAACCCATATGCTTAGCAAGTTGAATCGCAAAAACCCCACACCCCCCAGAACCCCCATTAATAAAAACCTTATCCCCCTTTTTAACATACCCATCCAAAGCCTGATAAGCCGACTGCCCAGCAATTCCTAAACTCGCCGCATCATCCACACTCACGCCCTCGGGAACAGGCGCGATGAGTTTCGACGAGATGGAGAGATACTTAGCGAGCGCACCGAACTTCACCGGCATACTATGACACCCGTAGACAAGCTCGCCTGGCTTGAAGCCGGCGCCCGGGCCGGTCGTCACCACACGCCCGCAGAAGTCCATCCCCGGGGACGCTGGCATCCCGATGGCCAGGTGCCGGACGTGCGGGCCCATTTCCGGGACTTTGAAGTCGGCTGGGTTGAGCGCGCTTGAGAGAACTTCCACGAGGACCTCGTCGCCTTTCAGAGAGGGCGGGACGCGCGCCGATGGGTCTAGATACATGTTCTTCTCCAGGCCGCCGGATGTGCCGCTGTAGAGCCAAGCTTTCATTGTTGTGGGGGGTTGTGGTAGTTCCATTGTGGGACCCATTGTGGGATCCATTGTGGGATCCATTGTGGTTGTGGATGAGAAGGTGCTTTCCTGTATGGATGTTTTTGCTGGAGCTTGGAGCTTGGAGTTGATATGAACTGGTTGGTGTTCACCGCTTTGCGGCGGTACTGTATCGATTGCAGATTACGCTAGTAAAATGGCAAAAAAGCAAAAAACATGCCCTCGTCCAGGTTCGAACTGGAGACCTTCGGATGTCAATCTTGTTACCAAGAATGTCATAAGAAAGGATATATGAGACCGACGTCATAACCAACTAGACCACGAAGGCTGATAGATGAAAAAGTTCGCTGTATTTGGCATCATGAGCCAGAAGTAAATCCCAGGTCTTAAGCCGTAAATCTCACATAATGCGAATTGTTGATATTGACCTCAGCGGCCTCGAAAGGGCCCTGTGCTATGATCATATAGCATTATTTGGCAATTAAGTGTGTCGTCTAATTCATTTCAATGTTTCAGACACTGTTTATCCATTAAGGGTGTTCTTGATTTTTGGTTTGTTGCTTGAAACATATATACATGAAGTATTCAACTATTTATACCTTTCCCTTTTTTTTTTTGTCCCTTTTTTTTTTACTCCTTTGGTAGCATGTCCAACATACATGCAGAGGCCCGAATCTATCTATATTATTATGAGCCACATCCTGATACTTCCCCTCTCCTCCTACAGCTTATGATCTGCACTGCAACCCCTAGATGCATTGGCGGGAACAGGAGCCCACTCCTAAGTTAAGCGATATCCATATAGGTAAGTTAGGTATACGACACCAAACTGACATATTGATTGACGTAAGTATGTTTTAAAAGCGCCATGGTTTACATGTTCTCCGTATGCATGGTTTGTGATTAACAGCCCAGCTCAAGTCGTCACCCAACAACGCAGCATATACACATAATGCACAGAATGCACAGGGGGCGTATAACATAGAGCCCAGAGAATCCAATGGAATAAGAAACACACATGCTATGCGCGGCAGAGAATGGCCATCAATACACGAGTGTGGTATGTTGGCTGCCCCTGGCCTCGAACACATCGCCACATCTAGGCAGCCTCACGGTACACAAGGCACCCATGGGCTTATCTCTACTACTATAGTCATATCAGGATCTTAACATCAAAGAGAACCGAATCAAATCATATCAAACCAACAGGCAGACCCCGTTGCATGCATAATTGTCTGCGATGGCAAAAAAGTACTCTCCGCCTTGTCTGCCTATATGGAACCACCCAGGGACATGACCTGAACACCACCTGTTCTCTTCTCCCCTACAGAGATCCATGACTTTACTGCCCTCGACCCTCGCCCAATCCACCTTGGGCGAGAAGTGCGCAGTTTACCTGGACCAGGTCGCCGACAACCTCCCCGTTCACCTCCAAACTCTCCGCCTCCGAGTTGACCCTATTCTCACCTACCTGTCGACCACGCTCGGTCCAGTCGCGCAAAAGCTCCCATTCGCCATCGACGAACAA
This sequence comes from Penicillium arizonense, assembly GCF_001773325.1. Taxonomy (NCBI): domain Eukaryota; kingdom Fungi; phylum Ascomycota; class Eurotiomycetes; order Eurotiales; family Aspergillaceae; genus Penicillium; species Penicillium arizonense. The sequence goes on along the minus strand of NW_019173278.1, from coordinate 445,445 downwards.
ACACTCGCTCTCTTTGCAGCCCTTATCGTCTGTCTGCTTACCGTCGTCGCGATGAGCTGGCGCAACATCCTGCGTCGCTCCCCGAGCTACGCACCCGCATCCTCCCCGCATGTCAGCGATGCGGACTTCTCCTATATCAGGCCCGGCGAAATGGACGCACCCGCAGCAAGTCCCGACTCGGAACCCGATGTCATCCGTCTCAAACACCGCGGGACCAACTACCCACTCCACTTCGAACCATACTCAATTGGCGAATCGTTGACCGTGGGAGAGCTCCGAGACAAGGCTGCCAGCACAATGGGTGTCAGTAGCCCGGACTACGTTAGATTGTTGTACAAAGGGAAACTGCTGAAGGACAACACACAGCGTTGCCGTGAAGAAGGAATCAAGCAGCATTCCGAGGTTATGTGTGTGGTCTCTGATTTCGGCCCCGGCAGCCCAAGCGATGCCTCCGACGACAGCGGACGGCACATCCCCGTACCAGCGCCGCACCCAGCCCGCCACAGCGACGCCGAGCAATCATCGTCTCCTCCGACTCCCCGGGGCAAGAGCGGAAGAAAGAAGAAGAATAACAGGAAGAAGCCGGTCACACCCCCCGAGCCCGTTGCTCCACCCCGGCCATCTTCGTCAGGCAATTCGGGCAACCCCGCACCACCTCCCAACATCAAGTTAATGCCGTCTCGGCTGGCGCAAGTCAGTGCTTTGGCCGGGTGGCTGCAACAAGAGGTGGTTCCGTTGGTCGATGAATACGTGGCGGACCCGCCGACCGACCCCAAGAAGCGGGACTTTGAATATAAGAAATTATCCGAGACAATCCTTGCGCAGGTGATGTTGAAAGCGGATGGGATTGAACCAGACGGTGACGCGACGATTCGCAATGCGCGCAAAGCGCTCATCAAGGACGCGCAGGCGGCTCTTAACAAGCTGGACACAATCGCGAAGCTCTAAAGGCCTGCTCTCCTTTCCTTGTGTATACTTTGGAGCATTTGGACGGACATAGACTATGGGGGTATCTGTTTTAGCGAGTCTCGTTTTCTGGGACCTGTCAACCCCTCGGGATGTTTCTTTGCATGGAGAGGATCGGCGTATATGTGAGGTGTCAACTTTTGTCATTTTCCCAACGATAAACCTGTCAGCTTCGGCATACAAGTTCAAATTTTCTCTATGAAAGTGGGGAGGAAATACAGAGGTACTAGAATCTACGCCTTAAGATCATGGATCTAGTGATCAACGTAACTTAGTTCAGTAGTTCAGTAGTTCAGGGGCATCGCACGGCCCACGGAGACCAAATTTTTTTCTGATTTTGATACATGTCGCATGTATAAAGTTATTAGAAACAGGTAGGTTATACAATTGATTTGATTACTTTATTGAAATAGTCCAAGAGGCGTAGGAATATATACATTGGCGCGCCAGAGTCTCATATATAAGACGTCGGACTCGGTCTAGTCCTTTGCTATTCCCAATTGGGACGTTAGTTCGAACGGCCTCCTTAGCCCTCTTTCTCTTCTCTGACTTAACCCCTCGACATTCCCTTTCCCCCTCCGGGTTATACACCTTGACGTGTGATCTCGTGACTTGGACTTCAACCCCAATTGCTTCCGATTTCTCTCTCTCTCTGTGAAGCTCCGAGCCACCCCGAACCGGTGGACCCTTACCTCTGAGGACCACGGAACCAGCAGTCGGCTATCTCCCCGTGGACCAAGGAGAAGAAACACCCCCCCTGCGTATTTACAATTTGCCTGTTTCGGCCCAGACCCCTTACACGTTCGTTTGTCCCGGGCATGTCTTGATCACACAAACAACCTATCGTTGTATCTGATCGTTACCAACCGGGTTTCAGCTGGACTGGCCTCTTTCGATTACAACACTTCTGGGATGGCGGGCGTCGCAACCGCAACCTACTCTGCAGATGCGCTACCGTCGCCTGGCGGCGTAGACGGCTCGCAATGGGATTTCGCCGTGCCGCTTGGGAACGAGGTAAGAATTCCCTATGTGGCAGTGGAATGGAAGCCAGCTTTTCTTTCCTCTGGAATGGCAGCCCGCGAATAGAGAGAGAGAGAGAGTGAGAAAAAAGCGAAAAAAATGCTGATCCGTTTCCCCCGCAGGAGAATCAAAACCCCTCGAGACCACGCCACTCACACGACTCTAATTTAATCCGCGCGAGATCCGCCCGCAAGCGTAATTCCAACGGTTCACGCAGTTCCTCCGTCTCTCGAACCGTCCACACAAACGAATCGCCGTATCTGAATTCCAGCCGGGGACGGAGGGACCACAGCCTTGGCCGACGTGGGAGCGAAGTTGGCAGCATGCGAGATGCCGCTGGCTACGATACGTCCAATCGGAAAGACAACGAGGAGGGCAAGGATGGACTCAAGTTATATCTGGAAGGGGAAACGAGCCAGGAGAAGTGGATCCACCGCGACAAGCTGGCAAAGATTGAGAGCGAGGAACTTCACCAGGCGGCTATTCTTTTCCAGCGTCGTATGAGAGGAGAAAGCAAATCGAGCGCGGGACGAGGGAGAAGCCATGATTCTCAGCAGAGTGCTGCTAATGGGACTGGTGCGGCCACTTCGCCTGCGGCGGAGTTCTCTGAGCCCTGGCCGGAAATGCGGGGAGAACCGGGCAAGCGTGGTGTGAACGACCATGTAGATGACGATGAGCGGAAGCACTGGGATCTTCGCCGACCAGAGGAGATTGCTGCCGACGATGCAGCTACCAGCATCTACAGTAACCCAAGCCTTGGGAAAAGCGCATCCCGAATACCGGTTTCAACAGCCAGTCCGGTGCCCATCCCAGGCATGGGCCGTGATTCTCGTGGACCTCGCAGCCGTGCAGCAACAGACGAAGATGACGACCGCTCTTCACGGGGCCGGAGAGCCAGTGAGCCTATTAATATTGAGCAGGATGGTTCGAGTCCATCTCCGGGCAGCCGACCGGGCAGCCGTGGCTTCGGTACCACCCCGAACACCACAGGCAAGAAGAACCCAAGGGCAACAGGCTCTACCAACCGAAAGACCTCTGCTCCGCCCACGAACAGGAAGACAAGCACCGCCCGCTCCCGTGCTGTGTCGGGAAACACCACACAGCGACCTACGACCCGGGGTGCTGACAGTCGGCCAACAACTGCGGCCAATCGCCCCGAGGGAGATCCGCCATGGTTGGCAACCATGTATAAGCCTGATCCTCGCCTCCCACCAGAACAGCAAATGCTTCCTACCCTCGCCAAAAAGATGCAACAGGAACAATGGGAGAAGGAAGGCCGGACACCCAACACGTACGACCGCAACTTTGCACCCATCGCAGTTCATCCATTTGATGCACCTCCTGTTCCTTCCAAGGTCGAGCCAGAACCAGAACAGGAACAGCAGCCCGTCGAAAACCTCCAGCTCGAGGAACTTCCTCAACCGCCTAAGAGCCCCGATCCCCAGCGACCAAACACCGGCATGGGATACAGCACCATGCCAAAGGTGCAGGATACACCCCCAATGGGACTGACACCCAATCCCAACCCCAATTGGAACCCGCCGGTTGTCACCGCACGCGAGCAACCGAAGAAAGAGAAGAGCTGTGGATGCTGCATTGTGATGTGATGGACCCTATATTCCATCTCCGCAACACATATTCCAAATCTCTTGTCCATCTCCCCAAGATACCTTTGATATTTGCACATCTGCTTGATTCCTTTCTCTGTTATTTTTTTTACCTCAGCGTCTCCGGCGGGATGGTGTTCTGTCGGTTCTGTGACTTTATATTCCAAGCTCGAAGGATTCCAAGCTCGAAGGCCTTTTTGCTTTTGATCCACCTTTCACATCTTCAGACTGCTTTTTAATTCGGTGTCAATCTTCACACACCGGGGCATGGTACCTTTCCTTTCCTCCCATGCATCCATTCCTTGACTTTCCCTTCTCTTCATTTGCTCATTTCTTGCTTTCTCTCTCTGCTATAGCAGAAAAGGGACTCAAAAAACTTACCTCAGACTGCAATGCACAGAAACAGAGACCCTCTCGCAGAGAGAAAAGAAAAAGAACCAAAAAAAAAGAAAGCACATCGAGATACCCGATATCCCACCCGGCCGTCTTGTTCCTGTCCATACCATACACCTCTGACTTTCTAAACTTGATGCCTTCCTTTCCTTTCTCGACCTCCCTATTTCTTTAGTTCCGCATTTGCTTGCAGCTACTTTTGCCATATTCCCAAGCCTCTTCTTCCTAGCGTTTTATTATTATTATTATTTTTCTTTCTCCTCGACTCTTTGCTCTGATTTTGTCGGGTGATCTGGTCCAGTTCCGGACATACCTGCTTTCCTGTTCAGATTTCCATCGCAGATAGTTGCTTTTTCCGGCTGCTTATCAGATATCAGGTTAGTTGAATACATACCTGTATATGAACTGCTGTTTGTTTCTGAATATCGTAGTTTGGATCAAAAGTAAGTATCCTTCCCCGGACCTGGCATGCAAATTCATTGTGAACGGGATGTAGAATTTTCTATTTCACTACTACTCTATGAGAACCACCAGTAACTTTCACAGTTACAGTATGATCAACATAGCTCAACCCTCGCGTCAAGCGGTCACCATCAATGGTGATCGAAGGCTTCCTAGACGCAGTGACAAAAGGCAAAGTAAGCTGACCAACAGTACCCTTCGGCACTGAAAAGTCCAACGTATATCCGCTGGACCCCTTCCTCCAAGATGCCTGAAACTTCCCAAGAGAGGTAACAAAACCCGCCTCAGCAGACTCTAAATCTCCAAACTGGGGCGCAATCTTCCACGTCTGTCCCAAACGCGAGGTAACCGTAAGACCAACAATATATTCTGTCAAAGCAGATGTCGGACCCGCAGACCAACCGTGTGCATGGGAGACATAAGACGGATCATAGCCATACCCACGGTCCATCCGATACCCGAAGGTCCCGTTCCGAAGATAGCCCTCGATCACTGTGCTCTCTGTACCATTTGGATTGTTGATATACCAGCCCCAGCTTCGACGAATGAGATCAAGTGCACGGTCAGGCTTCCCAACAACGAAGTGACTTTGGATTTCGAAGGAGGAAATGAATGACGCGATGTTCTCCGGTAACTCTGGAGCGACGGCGCCTATTGGGGTCCAGTTCACGAGAAGCTTTTCTGAAATGCTGGCTGCGCGCTTTTTGTCTACGACTCCGAAGAGGATGGCCATGCTGTTTGCGTCTTGCGGATGTAGAGAGGTATCTGTTGCGTTGTCCTTGAATGCGCCGTATGAGTCGTCCCAGCAGTAGGTGTTGATTGCTTCTTTCAGGTCTGCGGCTTGTGAGGTCCAGGTGCTTGATAGGTTGGTTGTGTCTCCAGCCCAGGAAGCAAGAGATGCTCCTGTGTTTAACGTATGATAGAGGCTAGAGTTATTAGATTAGAGGTCCCGGAGTACTTGATGGATGGATAACTCACATCATTTGTGCCTGTGAGTTGTTATAGCCTTGCTGCCATCTAGCCCAGTCTCGAGTGCCCGTCACATTCAAGAGCCCACTAGGGTAGGTTACCTTGCCATAGATGAACTTCATAGCATGCTGATAGCTCTCCCAATTTTGTAGCAAGAAGTCGGTGTCATTGGTATACAGCACATAGTTGTAGGTGCCTATCATCGACCACATATGATATGTGTCCGAGTTTTTCTGACTGAGCGGAGGCCCAGATTCATCAAATGCACCTGTTGTTTTGTCCTAGATCTGTCAGAATAAGATTGAAAAGAAAACAAAGGGTAAGCTACCTGCGTGTTGTACATAATCTGCAACGCATTTTTAACGCTGTCCAGATCCCCCAAGCTCACAAATGCCGAAGGCACCGCGATTCCCATATCACCAGGCCACACCGCACGATCCCGTTTCGCGCCATCCACTATGATGGTATCTCCCGGGCCCATAGTCCCGTTATTCACCCAGCCAGAAGTAACACCTTTCGTCACACGGCCGGTGTTCACGGGTACTTCATTTGTCTGCAAAGTATAGGCCCCGCTATACCAGATGCGATTCAAAAGCTCATCACTGCAGTGGAAATAACCCTGATAGGCTCGGAGATTTGACCAAGTAGGTTGGAACGCAAGTTCCAAATTTAAATCATCGATCTTCACGTTGGCCGAGTCATCTGTGAGCAAAAAGATCGTTAAGTATCGGAATCCTCCGCGCAGGTATTTGTCTGGCATGTCGTAGCTTCCTTTTCCGGCCGATGAGAAATTGGTATATAGGGCTCCATCATGATAAAGGGCATTTGATGAGTCTGACCACTCTCCGATCCAGTTTTTGGCTTCTGTGAATGCGAGCCCTAATGCTCCGCTCCCGGACGAGGTATAGTTCAGATGGACTATACCGCCAACTTCAATTCCAAAGTCGAATACGATTAGTGAGCCGTTGCCCTGTAAGGTGACTTTGTATGGATGGGACGTGTCTGTGATGGCGTTTTTCTTCAGCTCTGATAGGGTTTTGGCTGGTCGGACTGTGCGCGATGCTGGTGCGAAGATATTTTTTTCCCATGGCCCGCTGAATGCGGTGTCTGTCGGCCCGGAACAGGAGGTATTACGCCAGCATGTCTCTGCTAGAGCCGACGAGGCGAGGAGCAACGAGCCCAGTATTATGCCCAGCCAGTTCAGTCGCGCCATGATGATTGCTAGAGAAGTAATGATGCAAGAAACGACTAACTTACATATACTAGATACCAAGAAGAGGGGCAGTATCTAAAACTAGCAATACAAGCATTCCTCGGCAGTGAATAACACGAGTGGCTTACCAGGGGTTTGCCGATTTGAACGCTAGAAACCGAGGAGCTCTGCTGCATATCAGCGATTGGTGGAACAATCCTACAAGACAATATTGAAATCCCATACTCTAGGCAAAGATCGACAGAACAAGCACCTTTGAGGCTTTACAACTGACAATTTCCTTGCAGGTTACATCGATCCCCTTCTTTTCCCCGCAGAACTTTCTCCGCAGGTCGATTCGCGATGTCCGCTCGGCGCAAAGGTCACCGAACGCAACGGACGAGTATTAAGCCTCCAAGGTTGTAAATCCAAGGATATAAGTATTTGACTGTCGTTCACCATCGGTATTATTTAATCTCAACAATTCGAGCCAAAATCACAATGCGACTATTCAGGGTGTCTTTATTCGCCCTTCCATTAAGCTTGGGCCTATCGACGTTAGCATTCGCAAATGAGCAAGGAAGCTCAAATACATGCACTGTCAAGGCCAACGGCCACCAGAAAGATGATGTCCCTAACATCCTCAAAGCGTTCCGTCGATGCGGTAATGGTGGCACAATTGTCTTCCCTGAAGATCAATCATACTGGATTGCAACACGCTTGAACCCTGTGGTAAATGATGTAACAATTGAATGGCGTGGAAAATGGACAGTAAGTGGGAATATCAAACGGATTAAGAAGCCACAGCTGACTCAAACCAGTTCTCAGATGATCTAGATTATTGGCGCAACAATTCATACCCCGTCGCATTCCAAAACCACGCCGCCGGGTTTGTTATCACGGGTCAGAATATCAGAATTGATGGATATGGTACTGGTGGAATTGATGGAAATGGGAATAAATGGTACACTGCAGAGAAAGGCAATACAAAACCCGGAAGACCAATGCCTTTTGTGTTTTGGAATGTATCCGATGTCAGTGTTGAAAATTTCTACATCAAGGATCCCCAATTGTGGAGTGTCAACATTATGAACGGAACCAACATGCGTTTCAACAACATCTACTGCAATGCGACTGCAGTAGATGCACCCTATGGCGAGAATTGGGTGCAAAATACAGATGGTTTCGGTAAGTCGACATAGAACACTTCCATCATCTCTCTTCATCTGTTGGATTGAAGTCACAGTGGCTAACACTTTATTCAGATACAATGGACGTGGAGAACGTTCAACTTACGAATTTTGTTTACCAAGGCGGCGATGACTGCATCGCAATCAAGCCACGGTCATACAATGTCGACATCCACAATGTCACTTGCCGCGGTGGGAATGGAATTGCCATTGGCAGTCTGGGCCAGTATCTAGAGGACTCAAGTGTGAGGGATATCCGCATCGACGGAGTCAAAGTGATCCGATATAACGAGGACTTGCACAACACCGCCTACATCAAAACGTGGGTTGGAGCTCTTGTGCCCCAGACTTCATATGAAAGTGCCGGACTCCCACGTGGAGGTGGCTGGGGTAGCATTGAGAATGTATTGTTCTCAAACTTCGAAGTCTATGGCGCTAATGCGGGGCCTGCAATCACGCAGGACAATGGGAACAATGGCTCTCTGTCAGGGACAAGCCTGATGAGCATTTCCAATGTGGCGTTCGTGAATTTCACTGGCTATACGCATGGTCCGTCGACGAAGGTTGCATCTGTTTCCTGCTCGAAACTGCATCCGTGCTACAATATTGACTTTGATAATGTTGTGCTTTACCCTGGGGAGAATGCGACAACGCCGGGGGTTGGATCTTGCAAGTATACAGCAGAGGCAGGGGTGCATGGGCTTGATGGATGCTAAATACGTAGACCCTAGGTAGAACTAAAGAATAATTAATTATTTAAGAAAGGATGCAACATAAAGCGCAATTGGATTTGGCCCCCACGGCACAATCTCCATCCGGTTAGGGCTAGCAGAGTTAGAGCCTCCAATGAGGTCTTGGCTGCATTTAGGTCAGCAACTTTTGCCGAAAAACTCGCCAATGATATAAGATATATGTCCACTACTTGCAGTAAATGAGTCACATGTTTCCTATCTATCAACGTGGATATTTTCTTGGTGTCTTAGCCAAGGTTATGCGGGCTTTGATATTGGGAGCAATCTTGGTGGGCCGGTCTAACCGGACCCTGACACACCAAGCAGCTTCAGTCTTTTACGTCTAGCTTCCGGGCGGAGCCAGCGACCAAATGGGGCCACTCGAATTGATCTTCAGTTTGTGCCCATTGAAAAGCAATGATAATTAAGCGGTCTGAAGTTCTAAAAGTATAATAGGGGTTCATGAACTTGCAATAGGGGTCTGTGTCCTGAGCTAAAAGTTGGGCAATCCACCTGACCATAGGGCAGCAATGGGACCCTGAAGCCACTATGGAGGCTTAGCCTGCGCCCCGAAATGAGGCAGGGCTCGGTGAATTTTTCTAGGCTGACTGCCTAAAGCATGCTAGTGTTAAAATTGAGGCTCTAAGTATAAAGGGACCCCGTGTGTTGATTCCTGACTTTTATTTCTACAGTCCTAACTCTCACTGCCTCACATAACTTCGAGGTTAGCCCTTTTGAAGACCTACAGATCATTCGAAATGCGCATGAACTTGTTTCTCGCCTCTGCCCTCGCGGCTCTGGCTACTGCCGCCGAACCCAGCACAACTACCGTCAGCTATTTCGGAATCGAGGCCGATCTGCCGTATGTCAACCTAGGCAGTTATACTAGCACCGCTGCCCGCGTCGCTGGCATCGACAAGTACGCCACAACTTACGAGATTGCCTGCATGAAAGGTGCAGACAAGTGCGCAATCCACCACCCCCTGACCTTGGTCCAGGGCCCTGCCACCTTCAGCTTCTCCGGTCAAGTGACCGTCACTACTGCAGGTGGTACTGGTGTTGCAACCAACGTCATGGCATGCTCCTTCACCCACAGCTCTGAGTCTGTTTCCTGCTCATGGAGTGCTGCTATCACCGCCTCTGTTAAAGGCTACACTACTTCCATTTCTGCTTCTGAATCAAGTACCTCCATCGAGCCTTCGTCCGTCAGCTATAGTGCTTTGACTGTCACCGATGGTATTTACGCTTTCACTGCCGATGCGACGGCTTCTGCTTCCGCTGTCCAGGTCACGGCCACTGGAGCTGCTGCTGCTGCGAAGCCTTTGATTACGGCTGCGCCATTGGGAGCTGCTGCTGCCGCTGCCTTTGCGGCCATGTTCTAAGCGTTACGATTGTTATTGATACCCGATGTTTCTTTCTTTTCTACTGGGCCTTAATGCTTTAGGTATAATTGTACGTCCAATGAGTCATGCGACCCAGAATAGTTTGTTTTAAAATGTATAGGGAACTAAAAAGTCCGCTGCTCCAAAATCCTTTTATATGTCATTCTCTCCCAGTATTGTTCGATAGCTCTCTTTAGAAATCCTAAGACGGAAACGTTGGATTTACCTCGTTAAATAAGGTTTAAATTGCACAATAAAAATCTTATATGCACCGTCCAACTAGAAGATAAATGTTAGTAAACTGGATACTTATTATACCGCCCACCGTCAGCGTAGAATCGTAATATCAAAGCTCGCTGTTGCTCAAGCCATTGCCTAAGCCATTTTTGAGTGTATCCTAGCTCGTCTTGATCAGCATATATACAGTACCTTGAAAATTGAAGTTAGTCTTAGCAACGTACGGGCTAACTTCGACCTACAAAGTACTATACTAGCGATACAAATACCACACCTTCCACAAGACATGGAAGTAATCAATGCGCGCGATAATAAGAAAATTAAATATACATTTTCAGCAAAAGATTGTATAGCTTTACTCGACTTCATAGATCGTACCATATCACGTGCATCCCCACACTCCAGCTCCGTCGGCAGCCGCCAGTCCTGCTTTCCCCATTCCTCATCCAACAAAATAAGCCGAAATGGCTTCTTCGCTCCGACAGAACCCGTGGCGGGCCTGCCAATGCCTCACCCGTCAGCAATTACGCACAACACGCCTGAGCTCCCGTCATCTCTCCTCCAGCACCCTCCGATCCAACAATGCCACCAATAACCCCCTCCGCTCCCGAGCTTCTGCCGCGCAGGCTTCCCAGCAAGCATCCCAGGCCAAGCGGAAGATTATGTTCTCCGCCGCCGGCATGTTGGCTTGCGGAGTCGCCATGTACGGAGTCATCAAGCTGGACTTGTTTGGACTAGATGAAATAGAAGCCAAGAAGCAAGACAGCAAGTCGGACGCGAACAAATCCCCGCAACAAGAATCCGCACCTACACCCCCAAATAATGGCGCAATGAGAATGGATGGACCAGCCGGATTTCCCAATGGCGGACCATCTGTAATCACAATCCAAGGCCAGGACGGCCTCGAGCAAGTTCCAACGGGCACCAGCACGATACCGCATTTCCCCAGCGTTATCCGCCTGCCCTCGCCCGACCAAATAGAAGGCAAGAAATCAGGCGATGAACTGGCCCCCGCTTCCGGAGACGAATACCAGCTCCTAGGCCTGGGCATCCGCACCGTCTCCTTCCTCTCGATTCAGGTCTACGTAGTGGGTCTATACGTCGCCAAGTCCGACATCACCGAACTGCAACGACGCCTCCTCCGCACGGCCATCCACCCTCCATCGGACGATGCCCCAGTCGCCATCTCCGGTGCGGGCGCCGACGCCGCGACATCCCTCGTCCCATTAGAGCGCCAACAACTCAAGGAGCTCCTTCTTGACGCGGACCGCGGTGATGCCGCTTGGACAGCCATTTTGAAGGAGAACGGTATCCGTACTGCGTTCCGCATCGTCCCCACTCGCAACACGGACTTCATGCATCTGCGCGACGGCTGGGTACGTGGTATCGTAGCCCGCGCGCAGTCGAAGAAGCCTGCGCCTGGCTCGACCCAACCCGGCGAGTTCCAGGATGAGTCCTTCGGCACATCTATGAATGACTTCAAGGCTGTCTTCAGTGGTGGCCAGCAGAAGAATGTTCCCAAGGGCCAAACTCTTGTCTTGATGCGGAATGCTCAGGGCGGTTTGGATGCGCTCTTCCAGACTGATCCTGCCAAGCCGGTGCGCTTGATGGGTCGGGTTCCCGATGAGCGTATTAGTCGTCTGGTCTGGTTGAACTACTTGGCTGGCAAGAATGTTTCCAGTGATGGCGCGCGGAAGAGCATCATTGATGGAATTATGGCCATTGTTGAGCGGCCTCTTGGAACTGTTGTGCAGAAAGTTATCTAATCTGATTGATTATAACTTTTCTTTGATTCTTGTACTACCATATGCATGTACGTTAATTGTTGTACTTCTCGTCATTTGGATCTACTTTATTCCCAGAGATACGAGACTCCACTCAATGCGAATTTAAAATGGCGGAAACAGGCCATCTACCAATCATTTCTAGATTATGAAAATCCTCGATGTAGCTGCAGCGCTGCGCAATTAAGGATATTATCCTTGGACTCTATTGAATCTAATAGTATATAGTATTCTGAAAAAATGTGCACGATCATAACGCTTAAACGGCACCAGCCTCTTGCAAAAGCTCCTTGAGGTCCGACTTGGCCTGGAGGTCGGAGTTACCACCGATGTGCTTCTGCTTGATGAAGATGTTGGGCACAGTGCGCTGGCCGGAGATCTCAGCGAGGGCAGCCTGGATAGCGGATCCCTCCTCTATAAATCGAAACAAGAGACATTAGCAAACATTCGGCAATGATGAAAGAATATCAAAAGCGCAACTAAGCTCCTCCGCGGAGAGAACAGAAGCAACGGGGAAACACTCACCCTCAAGGTCCAGCTCAAGAGTAGTGTACTTGGCGCTCAAGCCATCGAGGAGCTTCTTCGAGGAGTCACAGTAGGGGCAGTAAGACTTGGAGAAAACAACAACAGCGTTGTCGTTGATGAGCTGCTGAGCGCGGTTCTTTGCGGCGGACATAGTGGCGGGATTTGGACCGGCGAAAGTGCCGAAGAGACGAGTGAAGAACGAAATGGTGGGCGAAAGGAAAAGAGGCCGGAGGTGATACGGTCTCTTTATGGGGCGGGGTAAGTTTAAGGATATGAGGTGAGCAAATGGTGACAGTCGGTGATTGCGGAATCGTGCGATGATGTCAGGTGATAACATTTGTCATCTCTTTGATCTGGGCCCCAACCTCGGCCTTTGATAGTCTTTCATTCATAGTCCATTCTTCGGTTTTCTTTCGCTTTCGAATAATGGAAGTGATTTCTGACCAGTCAACTGCTAGCGTGGGAAGTGTACTCCTACTGTCTTGATCAGTGCTTTTCATACTGTTTTGTTACAGTAGTTTTCGAAATCAGTTTAACCTCCACACTCTTACAAACTGAATACCAGCTAATATATCCGAATTGTGCGAGCTCCAATTACATATAGTCTTTTATATCCGTATTCTAGACCGCATTCTTTAATCGTAAGAGTACTTTAAAATTCGACCGTGGAACTACGAGGAGTATATTTATGTGAAATTGCTAACTTATATACGACCTTCCTTCTCACCCCTAGCTACCAACCTTCTCTACTCCTACCACTCTCCGAGCTAGTCAATATTAACCTAAGTAACACGGTGTTATGCACCACTATCTGGTCGTCGTTATGTTGGAAGGATCCTAGGTTATATTTGCCTTATGCTTCTCTGCGTTCTAATGTCAACGATACGCCTCCTAACCGTACCGTCGCCTAATAGGCATTATATAGGCTAAGTCTTTCGAGGGTATCGGGAAATGACGCTAGGTAGAGCGCCGAATAGTTCTATACCGAACTATTGGACTATTTCGTGAGTGTTGTTAAGTTATAATCAAGTAAAGTCACCGAAGTTCTAAAGTGTAAGTTAGACACAAGTGACAATGTGCGACTGATCACGAAGAACTAAACTAGATACATAAATGAATGCCTTTATTTGCCCCAAGTTCTTCCACAGTCTGCACCAGCCTCATATCACAGAAATTCTGCATTAGAGTCTCGCCGAGAAGCTCTTCGGGCTCTTATCATTGTGAGCATGAGCTGCTGCGGCGCGGCCAGCCCTACGGCCAAATACGGCACCAGATGTAAGGCCACTGCCACCGGGGTAGTTGTCGTAAAAAAGACCGCCAACCATTTCACCGGCGCAGTACAAGCCAGGCACGACAGAGTTGGTAGCCGACGAGATGACGCCCGCAGTCTCATGATCAACAGCTAACCCGCCAAATGTGAAGGTGACGCCGCAGGTCGCCTTGATAGCCATATAGGGCCCCTTTATAAGAGGCGTAGCCCAGTTTGATTTGGATAATGCGAGTTGCTTGCGGCTCGACTGAGTAGAGAGACCGTCCTTGACAGCCGGATCCCACTTGTGGCCGGGGTTCTCTTCTTGAAAGACAGTCACCGCGTTGTTGTATTCCCTGATTGTCTCCACAAACTTGTTCGGATCCTTCAGGCCACATTTGGCACACTTTTCGGCCAGCTCCTCTAAAGTAGAGGCCGTGATCTTTTCCACAATGCCATCGCGGTACTCTTCGCTTCGCAGCCAAGGTGTCATCTGGGCATCCCAAACCTGAAAGGCGGCATGGCCGGGTTGTGCCAGAATTGCTTTGCCGAAAATCGCGTACGTGTAGTTGCGAAGGTCAACACCTTCATCCACAAAGCGCTCGCCTTCAAGGTTCAGCATCAAGCCGAGGGGGTAACCCGACTTGGTAAATTCGTTGGAGATGACACGATCACCTGAATCAGGAGGAGCATTGGCGTCCCACGCAACAGAGTGGCAGCCAGACCAGTTGCCGGCTTGCTTGGCCGAAACATCCCGTATAGCCATTTCTAGACATGAGCCAATATTGTAGGGGGTGCCGCGTACTTTAGCGAAATCCCAGTTTGGTCCGAGGAACTGCGACCTCATTCTAGGATTGGCCTCAAAGCCTCCGGCCGCTAGAATCACAGCTCCGGCTAGAATCTCCCGTTCACCAGCGGCATCTTCCACAATGACAGAGCCGACGGCCTTGGTAGCAGGATCGACCACGAGGCGCTTGGCTGCTGTTGAGAACAAGACCTTGACTCCGAGCTTTTTAGCTGCTCGCCGGTGATCCTCGATCAATCCCTTTCCGCCATCCTGCGTCTTGAGGCACATGCCGCCCCAGAACTTGAAGCGCCCATCGATTTTGTATGCCTGACGATTGAATGACAGCTGGAATCTTACTCCATGGCCCGCTAACCATTTGACCGCCGCATTAGAGTCGTTTACAAGAGTATGAGAGAGGGCGGGATCAGATCGTCCCACGCAGATACGGGAGATATCGTCTGCGAAATTGGTAGTCGTGTAAGGATCCATGTCAATTTTGGACGCTGTAGCCTCGTCCACGTTGTTCACAATCGGCAAGACATCTGCCAATCCATGGTGGACTGTCCTGAAAGCGCCAGCGGTGAAGTAGGAGTTCCCGCCTACCCAGTCTTCGGGGCAAGAGTCAATCACGAGGACGCGACGAGCGCCCGACTCTGCAGCGGAAATGGCAGAGCTGAATCCTGCATTTCCACCTCCAATAACAAGAACGTCAACCTCGCTCAAAACTGGCGCCATGGCGGATAGAGGAGCTGAAATGCCCTTTATGGAGATTCAGGCTTGAATGGAGTGCTGGTAGGCAGCTTGAGGATTTGTTGGTGCGGGTGATGGATGACGACGGGCCGGTGTGTCCCTCGAAGAGACGAGTAGGCAATGAAAGGGGGATGACAGAACTGTCTTGCCAAGGGGGTATGGTTTGGATTAATTTTCTCGAAAGACCAGAAGCATGAGTAGGTAAAAGTATTAAGTTATATACGTAGGAAGTATTACATGACGTTACAAACTATGTCGGTTACCTGGGGAAGTCGCAAGAACGAAGGCCCACACCAGTCTGGTCCCTTGTGGTTACCGGAGATTAGGCGCCGGTAAGCAGGCATTCCCCATGAGTCGAAAATTGAAAGACGTCAAAGCCGTCTGTCTCCACTGGTCCGTCAGGAACCTTCCACAGTAAATGCCGTATTTCGCAGAGCGACCCGTAACTCGCCGGTCAAAGCAGCTTTCTCCAAGGCCCGCACTACGGGACAGGTGGACAGCGGACAACCATGCGCCACTACTCTCCTGCCTCCACGTTCAAGCGAGGTCCACGCGGGAAACTCAATCCGTCCATTTCGTGTTGACTGGGCTGGAAGCTGGAGTGGAACTAGGGCGGATTTTGTCGCTCCGTCAGACGGCCTCAAGAACTCCGTCCGTTCCACTGCTCACGCACGTGGACTTGCCGGCTTGTAAAGTCACTTGCTTGTACATGGAAATTAAGGGTGCGCCAAGTCGACAAAGACGGGCCTATATCTCTCATTACGAAAAACAGGAAAGCATCGTCTGCTCTCCGTCTGCTAATCATGGACGGAAGTTTGGAACCAGCCTTCAAGCAACAAAGCAGAGCCTAGGCTGATAGTGCACATTGAGTCTCCCGCAAGAGCCGTTTGTAACTCATGATATATGCACCATGATTGAAGACTTCAAATCTGTGAATGGCGCCCGCCATGCCTTGAAGCAGCCACCGGTATGGAATTAAAATCTAGTTTGTAACGTCTAATGTACCAACTGACCAGCGAACAGAAGAAACAACCAATGCCACTTATTTCCTTTGTATCTGGTGCAACTGCAGGAGGTGTCGAGTCCGTCATCACGGTTTGTTAAGGGATGTCCTTACCCTTGGAAGAGAAACACTAAAGCTTCCCCAGTATCCTTTTGAATATGCCAAAACCCATGCCCAGCTGAGAACCCATTATGGCCCCAAGAACCCTCTACTCATCATCCAACACCTGGTTCAGACGCGGGGAATAGCCTCAATCTATGCGGGCTGCAGTTCTCTTGCGGCGGGTACGATGCTCAAGGGAGGTGTTCGATTTTTCTTTTACGACAACATCAAACAAGCGCTCTCGTCGCCGTCGTTGGGTATGCCAATCTTTTTGCAGGGTATCATGGCTGGCATGGCGGCCGGTGCCGCCGAGAGCGTCATCGCGGTGACTCCAAGCGAGCGCATAAAAACGGTCCTCATTGATGATGCATCGAGTGGAACCAGGAAATTGGATGGAGGGTTGCAAGCCATGCGGGTTATTCTCCGTGAACAACAATTGAGAGGCTTGTATAAAGGCCTGGTGCCTACGACGGCCAAACAGTCCGCGACATCGGCTGTACGGATGGGAAGCTATAACGCTCTGAAAGAGCTCAGCCAGAGGTACGAAATCAACCAAAATTTCTTAACCACGTTCCTCATGGGCGCCGTCGCTGGGACAATCACTGTCTACACTACGCAACCTTTTGACTCGATCAAGACCCGCTCTCAGGGGTTGACAGGGATGGGCGCGGGAACCGCCCTCCGAAGCATCATCCAAGACTACGGAATCAAGGGCCTATGGAGTGGGAGCACCATGCGGCTGGGGCGCTTACTTCTTAGCGGTGGCATTGTATTCACGGTATACGAGAAAACTCAGGGTGTCATGGAGTTTCTGTTTACCTAATAGACCTGGGATATTATTGATATGAAGAATGTACTCGGCTGGCGCTCCTGAGAGATATACGCTAATAACGGAATTATATTGTCCGTTTGCTGATAAAAAAGTACGCAGTTGTCGTGCTCCCACGTACGAGTCATTTATGTGTATCTTCGTAGAGCGAGCTAATACCCGCGACGGCCTTCGTGAGAAAGCACACCGAGAGGGGACCAAAAGAAGGCCGTTTCGGAGCCGGCTCATGATGGTTCAATTCAATTGCGGGGAGCAATCAATTGCGTGAGCAACGGCATGCGATCAATGTGCATTCTTTCGTGTTTCGTCTATCAGGTGCTTAGCACGGCTACAGCGTCGTTCCATGGTAAATAAGTTTTCATTACATGGGCCATCGTTTAGTGTATATTTTCGAGGAAGAACAGAAGACAGCTTACGTCTCAAGCATAGTCATGCATTCAAAGAGTTCTCTTCAAAGAACACCATTAACCTAATTACTTGTGCTTTGTAGACTCCATTCCAGACCTCATCACTGCTACCACGTCATCTATTGTTGTGCCTCTTGACCTCTTGCCCGGCTGCTCCAGACCAAGCGCAGTGTCCTCAGCGACAACTCGGTAGACTTCCGCAATCCCATCAAAGCTAGTACAAACTGTCAGTGCGGTTCTAGAATCAACCGGTACCAGGAAAGGAAGGGAGAGGAAATAGCATACAGTCCTCGATCAAACCCGCCATCCTCTTCCATCATGACACCAATCTGTTGCATCTCATTCACCCAACGGTATGCTTTGGGCGGCATGCTGATGACACCCTTATCTGCAATTGCAAGGGTTTCCGCGTTGTACCTCTTCATGTAGTCACGTAGCTGTGGTAATATGCCAAGTGCCTCTGCCGTGACATAGGACTGGATGGCGAGTGCAAAGAACCCCTTAGTCGTACTACCGAAGCACATTTTAAGGCCTGATGCTGCGCCTAGGCGCTCAGACATGTGGTCGACGTTGAGTGTCTTGGCGAGATCCGCGTAAGGAAGCTTCGTTGGGCCAGAAACAATCAGGGATGGGCAGTTCCATCCCGAAAGTGAGTCGGCTTTCTGGTAGGGAACTCCGCCGATAATGCCGCCGTCTATAAGAACAATGTTCGGATTGTTTCGGAAGAGAGCGTGTATTTGAATGGCGAGCCCCGGTGATATGGCGTTGAGATCCAAATAATAAAGAGGACGTTCTCGTGCATTGGTGCCGCTGGGTGTTTCATTCAAAACACGTTGCGCAGTGGTCAGCGCATCTCGAGGGGGAACAATGGAAAGTAAACAAGCAGACAGCTTGACCAATTCACTGATAGACGGCAGAAGTTCTATGCCGTTGGATCGAGCCCTTTCTCGGGTTTGATCACTAAAAGCTCATTAAAGATTAGCTTCGCATTGGGATGACAACAAGTTTTATCTTTAGCATCGGCATCAACACCATAGTCCAATCCAACATTGATGAAAAAAGATGGTTCTGAGGTAGCGGCGTTGAGTGCATGCAAGTACTTGCCTTCTATCTTCCGCAAAGGTTGCGACTCTATATCCCTGACTGATGAGTAGCTTGCCGATGCCAAGACCCATGTCACCAATGGACAAGATACCAATTATGAGTACAGCTTGTTCGCCCATAGTTCCAACCTCTCAGCTTGACAGAAAAGTGGAGATGACTGAATTCTTGAAATTGCCCTTTTTATTGGGAAAGCCGACGTGGGGAAGACAAGTCATATAAATAGGTCGTCTTGTTTTTATTCATTTCTTTTTCTTTTCTGATCGTATTCCTAGCGGAACGAGGCGCGCAAAACCTACTATGTAGATCCAAAACAAGGGAAGGTCTCAATGGTCCTTTCGAAAGCATCGCGGGAAGTTTCCCAGCTCCTAGCCTTCAACATGGGGCCAACAGATGCTGTGTTATGCGGACGGAGTAGCTTGTGACGACACCTGAAAGAAGGCGGGACATCGCACTCCGTGTAACTCCACCGACGGAATCCCGACCTCGGAACATCTGGCGACCTCGCACTTTATTTGCGCCTGGACCGGAAAGTGGCAGACACATAGGGTGTTTATCTCCGGCGTATCCAGGTTCAGCCCTAGTTTTAGAGTAAACTTTAGCCAGCTCCTACGAGTTACGACGAGGGCCGTGGAGACGGCGAGAGGGTCTTTTCCGCTGATTGTGTCGTGGAGGATAATTAACTATGCCAGCAAGAAACGGCTTGGACAGGATGTAGGATATACAGTCTATTTCAAATTGGCTAGGATACCGACGGAAGCCTATCCGGAGACAAATATATTTTCGATCATCTCTTATTTGTGCCCTATTCTAGTCTTATTCTGTAGAGACCGCGTAGTGCTGCTGTTGTATATAATGAATACCCTCCTGTCTTTACTCAAAGATCCGCTGTGGGTTTGTGACGAATAGCTTTTGCCATATCTCATCATCCGGAATCCATTCACGGATCTTCTTAATGTGCGCTAGGTCGTCAACCTCGCGGAAACCCTCAATCTCATTGAGGCGCTGCTCATCCGTTTTGCCCTTGCGGGTAACGCCGAGCTGAGTGTGCGGCCAGTCGGTTCCGAAAACGATCTGGTCAGGACCCGCCTCGATGATGGCCTTGGCCGCCGTCGCGAGACTGTTGATTCCAGCGGGGTGACCATGGTATAGACGTTCGAAGCCGGAGATCTTGACAAAGAGTCGCTTCTCCTTGATGAGCGAGAGCAGTGTCTGAAAGTCTTCCGTTTTCTCGTCACCGGGGAACGTACTGCCGAAATGGTCCGCTACGATCTTGACTCGCGGATCTAACCCGCGGATCATGTCGGCCATGGCAGCCCACGCAGGCAGCGGGCAGAAAATTCCGATGACCCAGCCGAGACGGGCTAGACGGCTAGCTAAGGCCTTGACCTTCTTGGTGATTTGCTCGCCGCCTTTCTGCTCGCCGTGGCCCCATGCCATCTCATGCATACGAGCGCCACGAACGCCGGCGGCATGCAGGGCATCCAGCTCTGCATCGGTGATACTGTCAACATCAATAGTCGCCAGGCCACGCAGCTTGAAGCCAGGCATGCTAGACTGCCGGTTTAGAGTGTCCACCAAGGCTGCCGGCGACGACCCTTGCATGGAAGCGTGGACAACAACGAGGCCGGTGCAACCCGTCACCTCCATCGGATAGTCCACAACTGGGGCTTCCTTGGGCGTATACGATCGTGGTGTCGCATAGGGGAACTTCTCAGGATCGAAGACATGGATGTGGGTGTCCCATGCACCCTTTGGCAAAAGAGAGTTGATCGTAGACATAATTTCAACTTGGATGATAATGTGTGCTTAGACGGCCGGGTCTGAGGAGTTGATCCCGATAGGAAGGTTTGAGAAGTCAAAGATAAAATGAGGAAATGTTTGGCTGGCACCGAGAAGATGTTACTTGATTGGTGAGATGCGGCCTGTTGGTGAATTCGATGGGAAGATGCAAGCAAGGTCAACTCTTATAAAACGATTCGAAAGTATACATAGGCTGCTGATATAAGCCCCGGACGTTGTGAATACATGGCGGAGTTTGTGCTCCGTCTCTGGCGCGATGATGTCGAGACAACACGGACCTTGATTTCCCATGACGGACGTTCCCGAGCAGCTCATACATGGTTCCCCACTTCTCTCCACGATATCATCTTCCCCGGATTTTTGGATGAGCTTCTGTTCAAGTTCCACTCATGTTATTGCGGGGCCCCGGATTCCGTCTACTCTGAAGACCCCTATGATGAATTGCTTAGTGCTTTGGTAACAGCGAATAGTAAGGGAGCGACCGCATGTTGGTTCAGCATGGTAAGGGTTGATAGAATTTCACCTAACCATTGGTTTCAAGGAATTAACTTATATGTAGTAGCTGTCCTGGTCCTCCCCTCCACAGCGGTCGTCAACCCTCTTTCCCATCATTCTTTGAGTTGGCTCATCTTGGGTCAGTCTCCTTCGATCTAAGTAATTATCTTCCATCTTGGTTTTTTCTAGTCATCTCCAGATCAAGCTGTCCATCATGGGCTTCGCACAGGAGGTCGCCAACTTCCCGCGGGAGATTGGCAAGGCTTTTGCATTGAACAGAAAACAGGCCCTGGTGTTCCTGACTTGCTGGTGGTGCTGGACGCTGGGCTCCATGAATTTCTATCTCCTTCCCTACACACAGCCAGCAGTGGCTAAAACACTTGGGGTAGAAACATCCAAGATTGCCGAGGCCAACACAACCACTATGCTGTCTCGAGCCATCGGTGCAGCAATTTTTGGGGTGTTGTCTGACCAGTACGGACGTAAAATCCCTTTGGTAGTGGACCTTGTCCTAATGGGAGTCTTCACCCTCTCCTCTGGGTTTGTTCATACTTATGGACAGTTTGTGGCAGTACGTTTCCTCTTCGGTGAGTATGCCTTCGCTGCATTATATCACACTATAGGCTGTTAACCGCGCTTCTAGGTATTACCTATGGCGCTTTGTACGGTGTTAGCATGGCCGCGGTTCTCGAGGCTGTTCCTCGAGAAGCCCGAGGAGTTGTCGCCGGCTTTACGCAGCAGGGTTTTGGAGCGGGAAATATGATTGCATCCGGTCTTCATTTGGCGATGGGTAAGTCTGTCTTTTGATACTCTGCTTATGGCAAGACCAAATAAGTAACCCGTCCCCGAACGATTAGAGAGCTACGGATGGCGATCCCTCTATTACGTCGGTGCCGGTCTTACCCTTACCGCGGTTGGCCTGCGAATCATATGCCCCGACTACTCCGTAGTCACGGAGGCCATCCGGGAGAATGAGGACATTCTTCAGCCTACTCTGAGCCCCACGGGTGCTACATTGCCCTTCTGGGTCAAGTTTCGTTACGCCATCACGCATCACTGGCCGATATTCATCTACTGCACTGTGCTCACAGCGTGCTTCAACACGCTGGGCCATGGCCATATGGACGTTTATCCTTCCTTCCTTGAGACCCAGCGTGGACTCAGTATCCGCCATGAAACCTATGTCACCGTTATACTGCAATGCGGTGGTATTATAGGTGGCCTTGTGGGCGGGTATCTGGCTCGATACAGCCCCAAATGGGTTCCTTTCGGCTTTGCCATTGTCTTGGCTCCCTTGCTTCCAGCCCTTATCCTTCCAACGAAGTGGCAATATCTTGCAGTGGGATCCTTCTTTTTCGAATTCTGCTACGGCGCTGCCATTGGCACAGTCGGCAACATCTTGCAGATGGTCTGCCCTCACCCAGGTATTCGTGGTGCCTTTGGCGGTGTCACCTACAACCTTGGTAATGCCATCTCCTCCGTGGCTCCAACTATTGAGACAAGACTTGGCGATAATCTGCCCACGAAGTCTGGAATCCCGGATTATGGACGTATCATCCTCATCCTCGTTGGAATCGTAAGTGCCTCTATTCCCTCATACATAAGCGACGGAAATGCTGTCTGTTCTTGACTGGCTGGCTAACAGCCACTGCAACAGGCAATCGGTCTATTGTCGCTCACTCTGGCATGCATGCCTATCAAGAACGTCAACTTGGAATGGGATCAGGAGGATCCTAACCAGACAATTCCGGCTTATGAGGCACCAGCCAAGACAATTGAGCACAACCAGGGTCATATTGAGCGGGCACACGATATTGAGACAGGAGCCATATTGAAAAGAGATGAACAAGCGGGTGTGGAGTATATGGAGATGAGCCCTACCCAAAAGTGATGACCATTGATTCCCTGTGCTTGCTTAATGAGTAAACGAGGCCAACACTGCACTATGTTTGGGCTTGGTGGGCTTCTGGCGAGTCAGGCAATCAAGTTGATGAAGACCGGAGGGTACCTATCCTGGTTGGTTTCCAATATTCTTCCGTTTCTTAAAAGCGGGAACGAAGTGGTCAATACAGCAAATACAATAGTGGTCCCCTTTATAGTTAGTGGCTACCAATATAAAGACTATCATATTTTCCCTTTCAACCACCAGTCTCCGCGTAATAAAAAATGGGTACCGCGATCACAAATTGCGACACTTTACGAGAAGGATCTCTTGGGATATTCGAAACGCGTCTCGTAAGGGGACGAAGACCAGGGTTAAGTGCCTGATCATTACTGTGAAGTCTCTCTACTTGATGATAATACCTACTAGAAAAACCACCAAAGGGCAAAAATAAGAGAGTATGCAAAGTATAACTCAGAGTACTAATTCCCGGCGTTTAAGATGACATATGCCTGCTTCTCTTCGTAATTAAGGCAATCTGGTCTAGGGTTAGGGGCTGGCTTGTGACGGAGACAAGGGACTGAGTATAGTGTGGAGATCCAAACGGCATCATTTGTTTGGCAGTAAAGATTGAAGTATGTACATTCTGGTGCAGTAATGGAAGCTTTTTGCATATATCCGTCCGCCTAGGTATATCTGTTATAGGTCGACTGCCCAACTCTAGACCTGGACGTTGCAAATTAGCTTCCCAGCGTGGGTATTTGACTCCATCTTCTTGTGGGCATTCCCAATCTCTGTCCAAGAGAAGACTTCATCCACGGTGACCTTCATCTCGCCCCTGGCGAAATGTGGGAGTGCCTTCTCGATTACAACATCCCGCAGCTGCTTCTGGTAGTCAGACTGGCGTGTACGAAGTGTCGTTGTCATGACCCAAAGCCGCTTGTTCATCAGGTCTCGCAAGCTGAACTTCTCAATAATGGCGCCACTCATCGTCGCAACTATAACAATGCGGCCCTCCATCGCAGCCGCCGCCGTGGTGCGGTGCCAGTATGACTGGCCCACCAAGTCTATGATCAGGTTGACGCCTTTGCCCCCGGTCTCGCAGCGAATTACCTCGGCAAAATCATTGTCGCCGCAAGTCCGGTAGTTAATGGCGAAGTCAGCGCCAAGGGATTTGCACAAGTTGCACTTGGAGTCGCTGCCAGCTGTCACAAAGATCTTACTGGCGCCGCCGCAGCGGGCCATTTGGATGGCGGCTTGGCCGACTCCCGAAGAGCCGGCGTGGATAAGAACTGATTGACCGGGTTGCAAGCCACCAATGAGGTGAATTGCTTGGACGGCAGTGAAGTATGTCTGCGCAGTGTTAGTTTGCTCCCAACTTTACAGGAACTACCCCAGAGGATTAAGGGAAATGAACTAACTTCAGGGAAGCCAGCGGCCGTCTCGAAGCTCATGCCCTCGGGCATATGCATGAGCATATTTTCCGACACGGAGATCTTCTCAGCGTACTGTACATGAGGAAGAACATTAGCGCTGCTGCTGGCATCATTGACATGTAGGGTCGTTGATTAGCCACTCACGGCACCTCCATAAGCAAGGCCAAAGCACTTTTGTCCAATTTGGAAATCCGACTGGCCTGGTAAATGTTAGTGTACCGAGGAAGCAAAATATGCCTCGAGACAATGAGAGAGAGGCATACATTCTGCGCCCTTTGCCTCAACGATACCGCTGAACTCCACGCCCAGGATCTTGCCAGACTCAGGCAGCAGTGGATAGGGATAACGATCCTCTCGCTGCATAATATCCATGCGATTTAGACCGAAAGAATGTATCCGTACCAAAATACAATTACCGTTGGCCACCGGATCCGGCACATCGTCCTCGATGAAGAAGTCGTCGGCATTTCCTCTGCCGCCCTTAATTCCAACTGCCTTCATGGTTCCTGGTCAAAGGCTGGAGGCTTTTGTTGTTCTTCACTTGAAGAAAGTTTGAGTACAAATGCAGTTTTGTTTGGACAAAAGTTTGATCACTGTATAGCAGATAAATAATAGTGCGAAAGCTCTTTAAGAAACTGGCTTGGAGATTTGATCTGAGTAAGAAAGTTACAGTGCTAATTTGTACTGTCGATGGTCCGGCGGTGCCTTATCGACCGTTGCTTACTTGCCGAAGGACTCGTCGGAAGGCATGGTTTGAACGGACAGCCACGGACCGGCTCACTGCGCGCGGGGAACATGTGCGGCGACTAGCTGGTGCGGCACATTCCCTCATTACCGCCTCACATTTTGTTTGGAAAGGAAGCGGACAATCCACTCCGCAAAATAGCCAACCCCAGGCGGAGCGCCACATTCCGTCCTTTGGGGTTAGACGGCGAATGATGCATGATTGGGTATACAGAACGACGAACATGGTGAAAGGGATCCATCACGGATCTCGCGGGAGTCTCATTGGAATACTAGCACCCGCTAAGTACGGAATGCGCAGTGGAGGTGCACCCGATACACTGAGAATCCATTTTCCGTCTCTCCATCACGAGTTGCTCCGTGATCGATCTAATTCACGGGGAATAGGCCTGTCTGAGAGGCAAATTATTTCTGGGATAAATGAAGCTCTTTTCAAGACACACCGTAGCCATTCTGAGGTTGCGTCAACTACAACTTGTGCTTTGTCAAAATCGCTTCTATCAAGTAAAAATACCTAGCCTTCATCGGACTTCACGCTTCTTCATCGCCTGCTGCACAATAAGGCCCATCATGTCGTCCACCACCGGTACAGAGACATCAATGCACCAGCCCTCACAAGCCAAGCTGGCCACCAAGGAGAAAGAAGTGCCTGCTAGGGTCCCTTTGGCTGCGTCTTCCTCGTGGACGGAAGATGTGCATTTCTTGGGCGATAAGGACGGCAAGGTCAAGCTGCGTTGCCCACCAACCTTCGACAACATCAACGACACTCGCACATACCTGAAGCAGCACTTAGCGGCCGCTTTCCGAGTCTTTGCTAGGCAGGGTTTCGATGAGGGTGTTGCAGGCCACATCTCTCTGCGCGACCCTGGCAACCCAGAACACTTCTGGATTAACCCTCTCTCTATGCATTTCTCCCAGATCCGCGTCAGTGACCTGGTCCTCGTCAGTGAGAACGGCGAGGTCCTTCCAGAGGGAGCGCAGAGCGCCATCAATGGCCCAGCCTTCGCCATCCACAGTGCCATCCACCGCGCGCGGCCGGACCTCAATGCAGCGTGCCATGCCCACAGTGTCTACGGCAAGGCTTTCAGCTGCTTCGGCCGTCAGATCGAGATGCTGTACCAGGATGCGCTGCGCTTTTACAACGACTTGGCTGTGTATCCTCGCTACGGCGGCACTGTCCTCACGGCTGAGGAGGGCGACCGTATCGCCAAAGCGCTGGGACCGACCTGCCGCAGCGTTATCCTACAGAATCATGGCATGATTACGTGTGGCCAGACAGTCGACGAGGCGGCCTTCCTGTTCATTGCGCTGGACCGATGTTGCCACGCGCAGATGCTTGCTAACGCTGCCGTATGCCCTGGGTTTGAAAAACACTACATCGCCAAAGAGCAGGCAGAATTCGCGCACAAAAAGAGCGGCAACTCGAATAAGATGTGGTTAGCCTTCCAGCCATACTATGACCAGGTGGTCAAGGATGACCCCGAGTTGCTGCAGTAGCCAAATGGGCGGGGTTTTACGAAAAGAAGTCCATGGGACAAGTGAATGGTCAAAAATGAGTGTGACATTGAGAACAGGAAACATCCATGTCCTACGGCTTTTGTTTAAACGGGAGTTGACTGGGCTACTTGCACAATTCCATCATTGATCATATACATGGTGGGCCAATTGCTACATCCAACCGTTAAACTTAGTTAATCACTACATTGCATCATGGACGACGTATTGCACACGATGCATTTTGCATCCGTAAGCACAACTCTTTAGAAACTGGTATCATCCACACCGAATGTCGCAAAAGACATGTTTTCGTTCATAAACCCAAACAGCAAGTCTTGACCAGGGATACACATATCCTGGAAAGGTTGCATCTGTGCAAGATTATCATATGTTGGCGACGCGTTAGAAAACTGCCAAATATTGTCGAACGTTTGATCAGGAGCCGAGGCCTGAAACTCTACGGGCGCTAGGACGTACCGTCAGTATCAGGTACTTGATCTACAGCAACAAGAAAAGAGACAAGAAATGAAAGCAGAAGCAACCATGGAAGGGAGGCTCACTTGGTGATTCTTGAACGCCCTTGGCGGCCATGAGCTTGCGAATAATACGCGCTGTGTCCGCAACTCCCGAGTTCGGTACGGCTAGCTCGTCCAGACACCTCAGGCTTGCACCAAGTAACAATAACGACTCAGCATATGCGTTGCTGTCGCTGCCAGTGGAGAGCGATGCAGCATTGAGCACGTGGATCGTGCAAGCTACGTAAACAGCATAACTGAGCAAGTAGCTAGACTTCCGCAACGGGTAGATGGATTGATAGCTTAGGGCGAGACTGGTGATATGTCGTGCCGCCGTGGTACACCGTTTCCACGAGAAAGCCGACGTCTTTATGGTGTTATCAGCGCCGCTCCCGTTGCTGGCGCCGCTCTTGGGCGTTGCGATAAAAGGTCGATGCAACAAAACAACAAGTGAGTGATATGTCGTCAGAAGAATGATGCGATTTGGCGCTACTACGACGGGTGGATCCATGACATCCTTCGTCCACGGCTCGTACGCTAGGTGCGCTGGGAGGTCACGATACCAGGCTGTGAGGAGATCATCGAGAGGGCCGATCTCATTCAATGTCTTCCGAGCGGTGGCTCCGACGAAATAAATCTTGTTCACGATTCGGCTCATTATTTCAGACAGTAGACAGAGCTGCTGGAAGACAGTCACTGAATACGCCGACGGTGCGGCCGAAGAGGTCACCTTGCGGCTCGCAGCGGGTGTCATAGGGTCATCATAGGGCTGCCACGGCTCCAGCTCTTCGAAAGTATCCATGAAGTCCTGCGACACATGGGCATCCCCGAGACTGATCGTGGGAGGTCGCCCAAGATACAGGCTTTGGAGCTTCTCGCAGATGAAAGCGCCCCAAAACACACGCCGCCTGATCTCGACCTCCTCAGCATTGTGGTTGTTAACCTGCTGCAAATCCACGTGCAGCCCCAGATCGTACACCATCCGCAGGGCATAGCCGGTATACAACCAGCCCTTGGAAGTCATGCCTCTGGCGATAAACGTCGACCCGAGCATGATCAACGCGATGACAGTAGGTATTTGTGACTGAATGAGCAAGCCCTCGCGCAGTAATAGCTCGTCACAGCGAGTGAAAAAGCGCTGCCCCGCTGTTTCCGGGTCCGTCGGGTCATCACGCACCTCGAGCCGCTCCGAGAATTTGGATGAACATGCGAAGACAGCGTACAGCAAGAGGTCAGAGCAGTACGACCCACCATTTACCAGCTCTCGCATGAAGGCCGGTCGGTACGTCAGCAGGAAAGTATGATGCTGCCGGCTCCAGTGGAGATCGAGGAGATGGAACGCCAGCTCCGCTGGTATTCCCCGTATGGAGGTCAAACAACGCAGTCGGTGCTCCCGCTGCCTCTCCGTTGCGGCATTGGCGATCAACTGATACCGCAGCAGCTCTGACGATGCTGCTGGTTGTTCGTGACTAGGGGTATCGAGACCTATCACTCGTATCGGGCTGCTGAGGCGGATAACAGAGGTTGAGCTGAAAATGCTATCTCTGGCTGGGTGGCTTCTATTTGTCAATTTGGGCTCGCCCATAGCACCGGCACCTTCTTCCTCGCTGGAAGACATGGCAACATCGTTAGCATGTTCCATGTCCTGACCGTCATTGTCGTGATTGTTATCGTTAATTTCGCCGTTTGTGTCCTCGGCGATAGCCTCCCTTGTTCTTGGAGCAGGCTGCGCACATCCAGGATCGCTCAGCAGTTGAATTTGCATCTGCTGTCGTCGTTGATTAACGGAGGCAGGATAACGCCCCTGAGATGATGATGTTGTCGATATGGTTCCTGGATCTGACAGTGATACCCTGCCGTCCTGCACCGTCACGGACTGAAGCAGAACATGCCTTTGGGCATCGTCTGCGCTTTTCAGACGGCCTAGCGCATCTTCTAATGCTGCTTTTTCGCCCTTGAGGGAGTCAATGAGGGCTGCAGAAGGACGTTGCTTCTGCACGCCGTGGCGATAGACGCACGACCTATTGCTCTTGCGGCATGTGGTGCAGGTAGGCTTGATGGTATCACATCTGATCTTGCGCCTGCGGCAGAACTCGCATGCCCGGACCATGTTGGGTAGGTCAATCCTCAGCTCGTTGGTCAACCACGACTAGTAAAGGTAAGTCTTGAGACTTCCTGAACGAACTGCTGAAGGAAAGGTACGCTGAGGGGTCCTTTTGCTCGTACATGCGATTAATAATATGTTGTATTGCGACAGTGTATATGTGGAAGCTACAAGCAATGAACTCCTTTGCGGAAGGTGCCTGAAGAATTGACTCGGAGGCCCTCCGTTTCCCCGCACTGTGAGCCCTTGCCATCGATACCTTGATGTATAACAGGTTGATCACTTTTGTGTTCCTTTTCTTCTTTCAAGAAATTACAATCCTTAATTATTGCTGAAACATAGACCAGAGGTTGGGTGTCGATGGTGGATGGCGGATGACTGTATCATTACTACGACGTCTACCGGTTCAAGGGGAACTCAATCCACCCATTACGAGTTAACTGGGTTAAACTTTGGCGGAGTTTGTCACTCCGTCAGACGGCCACAAGAACTCCGTCCGCAGCACTTGCCGGCAATCCACCACCTGGAAGCCATTTAGAATCTTCTGTGTTTAATTCAAATTGGTTTCCGTCTAAACACTTGTACACGAAAATAAAGCCCTTTTTTAAGAGACCTAGTGCCTCACAAGTAGTGTGACCTGTCATCAGGGCTATACGACTTTGGTCTAATCAGGCATGACGCTTCTGCTTACCGCACTTTCTCAAGCACTCCTCAACCTTGATCACCACCTCCCCCGGAATAGCACGCCTCACTTTATCGATATCCTCCCCGGCAATGCTTTGCCCAAACGTGGCAGCAATAACGTCATCGCTCAGAGAGAATACCTGCTCTGCGACCAAGCCAATGCCGAAGTCCTCCGACGAGAGGGCTGCCGTGAAATTGGCTGGTCCACAATCCGGGTTCACCTGTGTGTGGAACGAACCGGCCGGAAAGATTGTCATCATGCCGGGACCCAGTTCGGTGTGGATAACTCGTTGTTTACCTTTAGAGTCAAGCACGCCTACTTCAGGCACCATCTGGGTGAGCACGCGACCAGAATTAAGCACGAAGAGCTCTGTGGCACGAGGGTGGAGGTGGAGGTAGGCCATGCTGCATGCTATTGAGACGATTAGTGCGAGGCAAATTCGAGGCATTTTCTTGGTAACGTACCTGGCAATTGACCGACACTGAAGGATGTTCCAGAGCCAACCAAAGCGGGAAATGTCTTCCGGTTGGCAAACGGGGTCTTGCTCTTGGTGAAATCGTATACAAAATCTTCATCCGTCGGGAGGAGCTGGTAACGGCCGATGGCACTAAACAATTAGATTGGTCTGCTTGTGTAATCCAGCCCATGCCACGGAACTTACGTATCTGCAATTTGTAGCTGAGCAGTTAAGCTGAGCTCGGGCGTTGAGCGCCTCATCATTTGCTGAGGTGCTGCCTTCGCAGGAAGGGCAAAGACAAGAACAACAGCAAGAACAGAGCTAAGGGCGGATCCTGCGAGCATGATGACTATTGATATATCAAGATAGGTATCGATTGGTTTGCAAAGAGAAGACAAGTTAGGAAAGTGTTGCTTAGCTGTTAAGAAACGTTTGATGATGAACGATCAAGAAGGGAGCGGACTAGAGCCTTTTTATACCTAGATTGCTGTAACCCAGCACATCACAGTCGAAGTGAAATACCATGGTTAATTCCAACTACTCTTCAGCTGGACTGAATTGCTGCGCCTCACGTATCTCTAGAGATGAATAGAGGTTCAATCAACTCAAACTAAGCAGTGTCGGCAAGTATAAAGAAGGTATGTCGTATTGGGCGCCTTGGCTCGAGCGTATTAATAATACGACTTCTATCTAAACCAAACTAGTTAGGTGGTCAGCTTACATTTTTAGCCTTGCGTATCCGATCCGCCATCCGCTCCGAGCGTATTCCCCCCCCACATTGGACCCTGCATATCGTGTTTATCACGATCAATCAATGCCCACGGACTATGAATGGCAGAAATCACATATGTTTCAGCATATTTCGAGCCTATGGCTCTGGGAAAAGAATATATAGATCTCATGAATCGGGATCAGTGATCGAGGATACATACAGCACCAAGAATAAAACCAGAAACGGGCACTATCCGATCCTCACAATATACACAAGGCAATGGTATATCTTTATATCAATTTGATCCAGTCAGTGTATGACCGAGGCTGGGTCAAAATCTCGCACTTCTAGATATTGGGAGTAAGCTCCAGCTTTACACGATGCATAGTTTCTGGCCACCAAGTCTCTCTAGTATCCATTGACCGGTGAAGCGAGCCCTGAGTTTTCATCAAAGCAATAACTTGCCCCAGCTCCCACTGTCCAATACTGCCAATCCACCACACGCCATCTAATAGCATGACAAGCACCAGCCAATGGGCAAAGATGTCCATAGCTAATAGGCGCGTCAAACCAAGTAAAGGGACATCGGTGCCCGGCGAGTCGGGCGTCATCATATCCGCAGCGCCAACGTCTGCGAATGTCGAATCGAGCATTGACTGGACAAGGCTGAGAAACTTGGCCGGCGCTTTGTTTAAAAAAGACATTATGATCCGTCGTAGTGCTTTCGGCGATGTCATTGAAGTGACACTGACCATGTATTCTCCAATCCAGGGCGAGACTTTTTGAATGTGCTCTAATAGAAAGGGCTCAGATTTGGCACCATCATGCTTCTTATCAGTCTTCTTTGTAGACAGAGCTTCCAATGCACATGTTTCAAGGATAGACAAAGTTTCCAAGCAAGCGTCGAGCAATAGATGCCCGCAAGGGGAATCTTCTAGTCTTTCAAAAGAAGCCACTGTAGACTCGACTTTTCCGCGTAGGGATTCGAGGGCTTTAGTATATGTACTGATGACCAGGGGAAGAAATAGGCGCTTCGTGCTTTCAGACGGGCCGTCCTGTGGCGACAAGACAATTGTGCGATTTGAAACCGGGCTCGGCAATCTTGGTGTGTGGATCGTCGGGCTTGGTGTGTCTGTATTTGTCTGACTACTGGTCATACTATCGACTATGCCATCGAGTATTGCGGTGGATGCCATATGAGCTGCGCGAGTAAATGAGATCCACTGTGAGTGCTGTGGAAGCACTTCATTCGGCAATTCCTGGCCACTTCGCTTCGCTGTGATAGCCAAATGTACTCTGATAGAGTGACTGGCAGAAGCATACAGAACCATAAGTGCCGCATTTGTGAGAATGTTGTCATAACAATCTGAATATGACATAGCTACTTGAATGTGTTGAAGAGAGCTCCTGTGATGGCGATCAGCAAGCATAAGTAGCTCCCGGAACTTCATTACGGTATGCTCGTCCAGTGACGTATTGGGCGTGACTAGATCATGACATTTGCATGCTGCTGCCAAGGCTATCAGGGACGACATGACAGGCCTGCTCCTGAAAGCGATATTTGGCATTCCCACGGAAAGTGCGTGGTGATCAAGATCGTCGAAAGGTATAGTCCGACTAGTGTGCGTGAGATAGTGACTCAAGAGGTCAAGTTCCGTCGCGTCGAGATTACTGGGGAAGTCCGAATTCAACAATAGTGTTTCAGAGTTTATAATGGTACTCGGAGAAGGAAACAGAGAAGTTGGAGAGCCACGCGGCGAAGGGCCAGAAACTGAGAGGTGATCGCCCGGAAATGCAGATCGAGGGCCCTGGTATTCACAATTGTACATGCGCTTGGCACATCTGGAGCAGTTCGGTCTCAACTCGTCGCACTAGAGATATGATCAAAATATGTTGGACAGATTTGTGCTAAAAGAGATCTACCTTCTTTCGCCGTTGCTTACATCTAAGACAGCCGTTCCTCGATTTCGCGTGTGTTCTTCGAAGCTTATAATTTGTCAAGTTACCATTCATATTGTCGGTCGCGGAGTAGATCTCGGAACCAAATGCGATCACGCAGAAAGGATTGCGCCGATTAGTTAGAGGCTTTAGAGGATGCTCTGAGGCCTTTAATTTACGCGTTCTTTCACAGTCATCTCTACTTGGGGCTTAGATGAGGCTGAGACGCCTAAGACCCCACTTCGGGCTGATCATTTGGAATACCAAGAGCTCCCTCTATATGATTCACCAGCCCAGAAGACACTCGACTTGTTCCTGTTTGTTTCCCATCCAAACAATCACCGAGGTGCAGCTTGGTTGTGCCGCTATACGAGGCCCCCCCACATTTCACCCGAGCTGCCAAGGAGCTATTGTCGCCGCTTAAGATCTTCACGAGCACATTGTAACGTTAGGGCGCTATTTTGGGATTCCCGCCTGGCCATGGTCGTTTGCCAAGCCTCGTATTGCCGATGATCCCCATCTAAATGCGACATATTACTACATTGGGTACATAGAAAGGGATGTGACATTGCTAGAGGCTCGTAATAGCAAAGAGATTGTCGCTCGCTTCACTTAGTCCCAGACGTCGCCGCGGCTGTGTATTTAATGTTCGGAATCCGCTCATTTAAAAGAATCGATATTCATTATTCAAGCATACACAAAACACACATGCAAAATGCGCTACTCTTCACTTTTTCAGTTGACTGCTGCTCTCATTTCTTTTTCTTTGCCCGCCTTTGCAGCAGACTCTCGCTACTGCATGAATAAAAATGTCATCGACGCGAAGGATTTCACTCTCCAAGAATCCGCTGACAACTCTCATCTGGCCGCACTCGCTAAGCACTTCGAAGGCGCGGGAAAGAATGTCAGCGTCTCGGCTGTCCTAAACTCCGCCAACCGTGCTCTAAACAAAGGATCCCCTCCAGTTGGTAGCGGATCTCCGTCAGAGGCATGGGCCTGGAACTCAGGGGACTACAAGACTACCAAGTGGACGCCGCAGGGGATTACCAGTTCCGCCGATGCACTCGGCAAAGGTGACTGGAATGACCATGAGGCGTGGATCGTGAGCTGGTACCAGACTGGAGACAGCGTGCGCGTCAGCTTTGTTGATCGCAAGACACACAAATACCGCCATGTCCTTCTTGTCTACCCGAGCGCCGACGATGACTTCAAGTCTATTGCCATCCATGCTGGAGGGATTATGTGGTACGGCAATTTGTTGTACGTTGTCGATACCAATAACGGCATCCGCGCTTTCAATCTTGACAATATCTGGGAAGTTGAGATTGCGGATGGTGTCGGGAAGATGGACAATGGAAAGGGATATTCTGCGGATGGATATCAATATGTTCTTCCCCAAGTCCGGTGAGTAGGATTAATGTTGGAGGCTTTGAGCAAGATTTCTAACAAACGGGTATAGCTGGTATAAATGGACCCCTGGAGCGGACTCTCCCTTCCGCTTCTCTTGGATTTCCCTCGACCGCAGCGACTCGCCCGATACTCTCCTGGTCGGCGAATTCGTCCGCGATGGCGAAGTCGACAAGAACAAGGATCCTGTTCCTATCCGATTGGTCAAGTACGAGTTGGACTCGACGACCCGCCGACTGCGCACCAACGCTAAGGGCCTGGCTACTGCCAGCTGGGCTCATTGCGTCGATATTCTTAAGATGCAGGGCGGTGTCTCTTATGATGGGAAGTTCTATCTCTCACGCAGCAATGGTCGTGACCCTAAGGCTGGCGACCTGTTCACCTGGGAGGAGGGCAAGACGGCAAAAGAATATCCTGGTTGGTTCATGGCCGGCAATGAGGATCTGAGCTACAACCCGGTGAGAAAGGAATACTACACAGTCACAGAGTATGACGGCGGGCGCTATATCCTGTCCTACAAGGCATAAGCAGACTCGTTCAGTAGGAGATCGTTTATGGAATAGCGATATGGATGTATTTTTATCAATTACTTGCTTTAATTGCTGTCCGCCTACAATTGACAACATACCTCGAAACTCTTTAAAATGCATAGATTCTCCGCTTATTAGATATGCAGGTAAAGTCCATTGGCAGCTGCCTCGGACAAGCTGGTCTTAACGGGTTTTGGCAACGCCTAGTCACGGCATCTAATAAACTTATACTGTGTATCAGCTGAGAGGTCAGTGCGATAGTTGTGCGACTCGGGTAATTCTCACCCGCATTCTCACCCTGTCTGTTGCCCATCACCCTTCTCACCTGCTTTTTACCCGGGCGATACTCATCCGACTACTGGCTGCGCATAGGCCACACACCGCTAAGAAGTTTGGTCTGATCTATACAGCCTTATGTAAG
This sequence comes from Penicillium arizonense, assembly GCF_001773325.1. Taxonomy (NCBI): domain Eukaryota; kingdom Fungi; phylum Ascomycota; class Eurotiomycetes; order Eurotiales; family Aspergillaceae; genus Penicillium; species Penicillium arizonense. The sequence goes on along the minus strand of NW_019173278.1, from coordinate 410,133 downwards.
TCAATGTTCTATTTCATTCCCTTAGATATAATATTTAGTACATACGACCACAGGGTGTGGAGAACAGGGCTTCCCGTCCGCTCAGCCGTACTTAAGCCACACGCCGGTAAGTTAGTAGTTAGGTGGGTGACCACTAGCGAATCCTTACTGTTGTATGTTTTATGCTTTGCTTTTTGCATATCTATCGTATAATCTACCGTGGCATTGATTTCGTTTCGTAGCACACCAACGATGACTACATCTTGAAGTGTATAAAGGCCAAGCGTTTTGTCAAAGTCTGGCGTTATTGATGTTTTTAGTTGACCTGGATAAAGGGTATCAAACTATATCTATTAAGGCAACCTAGATTCCTACCCAAGCAAGTAAACTAGAGACCTAGATTTTGTTTGTCTGCAAACGGATCTTTTGAATCCCAGTGCGCCTCAGCTTGCAAAGGAGACGGCGGCGGACCAATTCAACAAAAGTGGAGATCTAATGGGAATAATCGGCTGTGATATCACGAATTGCCTACAGTGCCCCCGCTACAGTTACTGGCGAAAATAGCTTCCCACCATAGACAAGCACTTTTTTCCCCCGGGCCCATTGCCAAGATGCTAGTGCTATTTTTTATTCACCACAGATTAACATACTAGTGCCTTTTCAAGGTATTACTTGGTATTTGACCCTAGACATCCGGTTATCCTTCTTACAACATAGCCCACCTCACAGCCTGAGAGAACCCTCTGCGCCCCGGGCTACCATGCACAGGTGCATATTCTAAATCTCATTTCAGGTCACATGTCCCTCTCGAATAAGTCCTGAGATTCTCGGTTGAAAATCAGGGATCAACGAAGCGGGAATTGTTTTGGGTCTATTTGGGCGCGAAGATTGGGCGAAAGACGCGAGTGTGTGAGGGGCCTCAAGATCTAACAGACGGTGTTACACTACATTAGGGATAGTGCGATCGATGAACTCCGCAGACTGCAATGGGATTTCAAAGTCACTGGCCCGTCCGAGTGACGCGAGCTTCCCAGTCATAGCAATTATTAGGTGCACTCTGGGGGTCGCTCGTCGGTTTATGGTGGCTTAACCCCACAGCCAATAGCAGCTTGTCTCTTGCCGCCCCCACTACTGTCCTTATTGTTTACCAAGAGGCTGAGCTTTGGGGGCCGAGAGGGGTTCTTTTCTTCTCTCTTACGACATGACACTCTGCTCAACCCCCTACTGCTGACATTTGGCATTCCAAAACTTACTGCTTTATACCAAGCTAAATTCTATCCAGAATGGACGGGGTCCTGAAAATGCCGTGTCCCCCACGAGAAAAGTTCCAGATCGGTTGGATATGCGCCCTACCAATAGAGGTTGCCGCAGCTAAGGAGATGCTGGATGAAGGTTTTGGCATTCTTGATGTGCAAGATCCAAGCGACTCAAACACCTATATATTAGGTCGAATTGGTAAGCACTACGTCGTGATCGCCTGCCTCCCGGGCGGTCAATATGGAACTACGTCAGCCACAACTGTCGCAAACAATATGATTCGCACATTTTCGAAATCTCTCCGGATTGGGTTGATGGTTGGAGTTGGTGGTGGAATTCCGTCAGCCGCTCATGACATCCGGCTTGGGGATGTTGTGATTAGCTACCCAGAGAATACCTGCGGAGGCGTGATTCAATATGATATGGGGAAGGTCGTGGCCGGAGGAGAATTTCGCCGCACTAGCTCTTTGAACAGCCCTCCTAGGGCCCTTCTTACAGCCGTTAACTTAATAAGGGCCGCTGAGCTAACGGATGATCCTCACTACCCCGAGTATCTTCTCAATGCGATCGGCAGAAACGCACGCACTCGGAAAAGTTTCGACCGACCACAACAGGACCGACTATTCAAATTAGAACACTGTCATCCTACGACTGCGAGTACGTGTGATGGGTGCCCTATAGAATGGGAAGAGATACGCAGTGAACGCGAGACTAGTGATCCACAACCGCACTACGGCATCATCGCATCTGGAAATGCAGTTATTAAGGATGGATCTACACGCGAGCAGCTTAGACAGGACACTGGGGCATTGTGCTTTGAGATGGAGGCAGCTGGCTTGATGATGGACTTCCCTTGTATTGTCATCCGCGGTGTTTGTGATTACGCCGATACGCATAAGAACAAACAGTGGCAAGGATATGCGGCCTTGGTAGCGGCATCGTACGCTAAAGACCTGCTAGGGTATCTTCCGACGGGCTCTGTGTCGCAAGAGAGCTTAGTGGTAGATATCTGCGGTGTGTACAATCTATAACTAGTTCATGTTAAACATATTACTAAGACAGCACTACGCAGGGGCGCTAAAGGAAGAAATGAAAGGCATCAATCAACAGCTACACCATGTCTATGATCGACAACAAGAGTATCATAATGAAATCCAAAAAAGGTCTCTCACAGATAAGCAACAGCGTTGTCACCAAGTTTTCAAAGTCGCGAATTACGAGGAGCAGAAAAACATCAATCCAAGACGAGTAGAAGGAACTTGTCAATGGGTTTTTAAGAGCGAGAAATATCTCCGTTGGTTAGAGAGCTATTGCGATGATCTTCTCTTGGTGTCAGCTGATCCAGGCTGCGGAAAGTCTGTACTAGCCAGATCGATCATCGACGACCACTTGCAAACTTCTAGTCCAGGAGTGACAGTATGTTTCTTTTTCTTCAAAGACAACCACGAACAGAGCCGTCTCGACACAGCACTATGTTCGATACTACATCAGCTCTTCAGCCAGCGGCCTGACCTATTATATCATGCTTTACCGTCCTGGGAGAAGAACGGAGAGAAGCTCCGACATGAGGTGGAGGAGCTTTGGCGCGTCTTTATCACGGCCGTATCAGCTAACGCATCACACAAGACGATTTGTATATTCGATGCGCTTGACGAATGCCGTGAAACGGATCAGGGCCGATTAATTGAGAAGCTTCAACTCTTTTATCGCGAGCCATCTTTATCACCGATAGATACTTTTCTGAAATTCCTAGTCACCAGTCGTCCCTACGACTATATACAGGATCGTTTTCAAGAAATGACCAATTTTCTCCTACATATACACCTTCAGGGGGAGGAAGAAAATGAGCGAATTCATGAGGAGATTGACCTGGTCGTGAAAATTCGGGTGAGAGAGCTAGCTGAAACAATACCACTGTCACCGGATATTCATCAGCGACTTGAATATCAGCTTCTTCAAATGGAACACCGTACGTATCTCTGGCTACACCTAGCCATTAACGACATCCGCAAAACTTTCAAGTATAGCTTTCGACATAAAGAAGAAAAAATTCCACTCATACCTCCTTCCGTGGATGCGGCATATGAAAAGATCCTTAGTCGAGTTCCTTCTGGCAAAGTGGATATGGTGAAAAAGATATTCCGACTCATTGTCGGTGCACGGCGTCCTCTAACAACATGGGAAATGGCAATGGCGTTAGGTATTGCCACTTGTCCGCAAGCACGAACTACAGCACAGGCTAGCCTAGATCCACTTCTGTTGGATAAGAACCTTCGACATTTATGTGGCCTCTTTATCTTTATCAATAATTCGAAGATCTACCTCATCCATCAGACAGCGAAAGAATTCCTCATCACAAGGGAGAGCGAGCCGCCACAGCACATTGGATGGCGAAAATCCTTGAATCTCCATGAGGCTCACCAAATCTTTTCAAAAATATGCGTGACCTACCTAGATCTCAACATTGTCCAGGGAAACTACGATCATCTATCTAAGGACAAACTAGCCTTTGTGAAGAGCAATGTGCTGCTAGAATATTCTGCAACTTTTTGGATTGAACATGTGCGAAAGGCAAGAAGCTTGGCGATTGAGATCCTCCATATGGCGGCAAACTTGTGTGAAAGGAAACAGCTATATAAGTGGGCTCGTTTTGTGGAAACGCAATATTCGCACTTGTGCAGCCTGTTTACTCATGAGAAACAGCCAATCTTTTGGGCAACGAGGTGGGGATTGGAACATGTTGCGGGTGTGCTTTTAAGGGATCCAGAGATCAATATCACCAACGTCTTGCACGAAGCCGCAGCAGATCAACTCATAGGAGACACAGTCATATGTCTCCTACTTGACCAAAGAGGAGATGAAGTTATTATCACTGATGATGTAATTCAAAAATCCGTTGAGAACAAAGCAAGGGGGCTTCCAACTTCTCCTAGCTCGAAGAGGGCACGAAATCAGGATCACCGAGAAGATATTGCAAAAAGCTGCAGAAAATACAGGGAGCGGGTTCTCTATCATTAAACTTCTTCTGGATCAAAAAGGAAACGCCATCAAGATCACGAGTACGGTGATGAAATCAGCCGCAGGGAACACATGGGATGGTTCAGACATCATCGAATACCTCCTAGATCGAGGAGGAGTTGAACCGAAAATTACACCGAGAGTTATCCGAGCGGCCTTGGCGAATGATCCAAAAAGGGACATGATAGTACATCTCCTACGTTCAAGGAGTTACAAATATACTTATATGATCAAAAAAATGATGCCACTATCCGAAGGTCGTCAGCGATGCCGCGCGAATGGCGCTAGCAAATGGGACAGATGGATGGGCGAGTACAAAGTTTCAAAGAGGAGATGAAATTGAAATAAATGTTAACTTAAGTGTAGATTGGTCTTCCTATATGATTATATATTCATGCTCATAGCATATATTATCCTGAACACAAGACCTTAATGCGCTAATCACTTGAACGTCACCGCTTCGTGACTTCACTGAATTTGGTGGTCAGTTAACCTAAAGTCCAATGAGTCATTGTCATTAGACCATACTGTACTAGAACGTTGAGTTCTCTTCTAGGTATGGCAAATAGTTGTTTTGCACTAGTGGCTTGGCAACGGGGCCGCAGAATAGAAAAGCAATGCTTGGGGTGGAAGCTGATTTCGCTACCGACTGTAAGTCTCCGTTCAAAAACGCGCTAATTCCTTCATGCAAGGATCTCAAACTAGATCGGGCGCAGTACTGAGACACTGCGGTCTTCCAAGGCCAATAAACAATCTCCGGTTGGTGTCGAGAATCAATACCCTAGCGATCAACGGACATATCAAGAGCCATTCTTCCACGTCGCTCCCCCTTTTGCAAACTAGGAATGTAAGTGGGTTCCTGAGTGTTTCAAATACTTCGGCGCTGTCGTACCAAAATCGTCAGTAGTAGGCCGACAGTCGAATTGTCACCATAACGAGTAATTACATATGTCGATCGGTGCTCAACTATACGTATTATCATTTTGCTTGGTTAGGAATTTATGAGATAATTTCTTTAAACACCTTCCTAACGCAGGAGACCAAGCGATAGCGATTGTCCCCTGGCTGCTTCTGGGCATACAACTCTTCTTCTCACCACTTCCAGGCATTGCTTTGTACAAGATTTAGATCCTTTGTGATATTGCGAAGGTACTCAGTCACTACAGGAAAGCCTCAGAGCGTTTTTTTTTTTTTTTTTTGCCTTACTTCTGCCTCTCTTTTTCCACCGCTTTTTTTTTGCCCGTTTTCGACTGCCTAGGGTTGTAGTCGGTCAAGAATTGTGGGTTAATTAGTGGGAGTTTGAAAGGACTTATGGCGTACGACTGTAGGAAATGAGAAAACGTAATGATGTTCGATCGAGGTGAAGATGGAAATGACGACAAAGTTGTCAGGTCAAGTGATTTAAAGTTCAAGGCCGAGTTTGAAATTGACATGCAAACATATCAGAGCACAAAACTCCTACAATCATGCTCGAAACAGAAAATAATGTCGAACGACAATGCATCCACAGTAACTTGGTATTCGTGCTATGGAGTTTGATTGTATACGTGAATGTACCAACCTACCTCTTGAAGCTAGTAGCCAAGCTCGAGCCTACTCGAGACAAAGAATATCAACAATCAGAACCGCAAATCCCAGCCGATCTGAGGCCCAATATTAGGTAACTCATCTGCAACACTTTGCACGTCTTTATCTCCACGACCACTCAAGCACACGACGATATCCTTCTTGGGTCCCAGCTTCTTAGCGGTCTCGATAGCACCCCACACCGCGTGAGAGGTCTCCAATGCGGGGATAATACCTTCAAGCTGACTTAACAATCGGAAGCCCTGGAAAGCCTGTGCATCAGTGGCTGACAGGAATGTCGCCCGGTTGCTCTCCTTCCAATGCGCTAGCTCCGGTCCGACTCCAGGGTAGTCGAGTCCTGCGGAAACGGAATGAGTGTTGGAGATCTGGCCATGTTCATCCTGTAGAATATAGGTCCGAACACCATGCAGGACTCCCACAGAGCCGCCACTTAGTGTGGCTGAATGTCGCGTCGTGTCTAGGCCATCCCCACTAGCTTCCACACCAACTAGCTGAACAGAGGGATCATCAGAGAAGGGATAGAACATTCCCGTCGCGTTCGAGCCACCTCCTACACAAGCAACCACGGCGTCGGGGCTCTTGCCAAGGTCTCGTAGCTGGCTCTTGGTTTCCTCTCCGATCACACACTGGAACGTGCGAACAATAGTCGGGAATGGATGAGGTCCAAACGCAGAGCCAATAATATAATGCGTAGTGTCCAGACGAACAATCCACGCGCGGAAAGCTTCGTTGACTGCATCCCGGAGGGTACGCGATCCCGATTCGACGGGGATAACGGTTGCACCCAATAAGCGAATCCGGAAGACGTTCAATGCCTGTCGACGCACATCCTCCGCACCCATGTAAATGGTACATTTCATGCCGAATTTAGCGCAGACGGTGGCGGTGGCAACGCCGTGTTGGCCTGCTCCCGTCTCGGCAATAATCTCCGTTTTACCAAGTCGACGAGCAAGGAGGATTTGACCCAAGGCATTATTGATCTTGTGGGATCCCGTGTGATTCAAGTCCTCTCGCTTGAGCCAGATGTTCGCTCCGCCAGCATGCTCGGTCAGCCGCTGAGCTAGATGCAAGCTGGATGGACGGCCCATGTAGGGATAGTATGATTTGAACTCGGCCCAGAAAGTCGGATCGTTGAGAGCAGTTTGGAAGCTGGCATTCAATTCATCAAGACAAGTGATCAAGGCCTCCGGGGCATACTGACCACCAAAGGTACCAAACCGGCCGGAGTTATCAGTAGTAGTAGCTTCCTCGACAGCCAGGCTGGGTGCAATTGTCTCTGGCGCGTGAGGAGCTGTAGTGATCAATGTACCCCGATCGACCTTTCTCTCCGTGATCTGCGAGCAATAGTCCTCAATAATTTGAGCGGCTTGGCCAGCTGGGGCATCACTTAGGACCGTAATCACTTGACTGCCAATAACGGCGCCATCAGCGATAGAGGTCACGCTCAGGAAATGCTCGCGAGTGCTAATACCAAAGCCAACCGCCACAGGGACATTGCCCGAGAGCTCCTTAACGCGCTTAATAAGAGTAGGGAGCTCTGTGCTGAGAGTTCCAGTAGCACCGGTTACGCCCATGCGAGAAACGAGGTAGATAAAGGAGTCGGCCATCTGGCAGAGCGTCTTCATGCGGTCCTCCGTGGTAGAGGGTGCGATCAAAGGGACGTAGGAGAGACTATTTTGAGACGATCAGCATATGCCACCAGCTCCGAAGGCTTTCAATTACATACCCTATTTTCGTACAGTCCTTGCGGAATTGAATTGCTTCCTTCAGAGGGAGATCGACGATGATGAAGCCATTGACTCCCACCTCTTTGCAATCTGCGAGGAGTTTGGATTCCCCGTAGCGCAAGATCGGGTTATAGTAGCCCATGAAGAGAACCGGTGTTTTAAGTCCATGGTGACGGGCATCGCGGACCATTTCCAACATCGACGAGACGGTAACGCCATTTTCTAGCGCTTTCAAATTGGATTTTTGAATGGTCGGGCCGTCTGCAATGGGATCGGTGAAAGGTAGGCCAAGTTCGATAATATCTGTACAATTTTAGTTGTTTATTTGGATGATTGTTCTCGATTGTTGAAATGACTCACCCGCTCCTCCGGCCTGCATCCCCAGCAAAATGTCCCTGGTTTCCTCCACACGAGGGAAGCCGGCCGTCACATAGGTGACCAGTGCCGGACGGCCTTCCTTCTGGCATTGGGCAAAGGTCTGTCGAAGATGTTCCATGGCGGGCAGAAGGGATGGAAAACGAGAAAGCCGAAGGATGAATGAGATAGATAAAAGCGGATCTGATCTTCGGAAGTGTTCCGAAGGCCAACCACCCCTACTTTTCTAGTGGAGCAGCCCAGCAGTATCGGCCAGCTACTGAGCCTCAGATTGGCTCAATCACAAAGGCCCGAGCCGCTTGCCCAAGACTTTTCCGCTAACCCTAATCCAGCCCTAGATAGGACTAGCGTTAATGCAGCACAAGCATATCTAGTTCGACTCCCTTGCAAAGTTCTATCTACTGTATAGATAGCACTGGTGGCGTAGACTATTTAAATTCAGCTAGTTTGTCAAAAACCCGATCATAATCAATGTGCTTAGTAACAACCTACAGGCGTCTTGAAACACCATCGCCAGTGTAGCAAAGCTCAGAGAAAAGAGGGAGAATAGGATTAATGAACCCATGAAACTATCTACCCTACCGTCCTGAGTATGGTAAGAGCTGGCTAAGATGGCAGCTAACTAGGAGAAATAAGGCAGCTGCCCTGTGACAGCCAGATCTGGGGTTTTGCTGTAACTGGTACCAGCTGACTTGTGGTCCTAAACCGAATTTCCGCCTTCGTTGCCCTTGAGGTTGCACCAAGAATCTGGCCAATGGCTTGAGAAAAGTGAACTTGCATACCAGTCTCGTTGGCGACATAGACCTGTTCCTCTCTGAGGTCACTGGATTGTAGGCGGTGATCAATCACAGTTTGTGGTCAACGTCCAGACATGCTGGCCGCGACATCTTTTCGATATTGGGCCATTGTGACACATCTCCGATGTATTTGATGTCCTGTACTTCTGATGCTGGGGTTGTGTTGGGCGCAATGAGAAGCATGTGGAGATCATTTCGAATTGCCTCTTTGGGAAGGATCGCATGTGGTTGTGAAGACATAATGACGGCTTGAGACGAAGAAGGGCTCTAGTCAGTTACAGAGTAAGCTTCACATAAAACACCCTTGGATTTGGCTGACAAATGAGATGAGGAGACGAAGAAGACAGCGAAGAAAATAGGAAAACCAACTCGTCAAGGACGATCATAGTGTATGCCTCACTCTATTGTGAAGCAAAGGTAATTCTTAAGCCTAGAGGAAAGTGATAGGAAAGTTTCAGGAAGATAAGAGGAAGAGGCTGAGAGGAAGGTGAGAGGAAAATAAAATAAAATGAGAAAGTTGAATGTAAGCTAGCAGTACTAACAAGTATTTCTAATAGTAGAAGTCTGCCCGGGGTAAGTTTCTCCAAGTATTTCGATCCCTATAGACTCTTTTCTTATCGTGGCGATAATGTCTAGTGCCTCGACATGTTGTGGTATTGCCTAAGGCTATATAGTTCTCAAGGGAAAGTTAGCCGGAAACCTTACCCGACTTACGCATGAAAGCATAAGACCCCGCAGCCCCACGGACTCATGATATAATCAACCTCCGTCTGGTATTATTAGTTCTTACTTCTTACATGCATCTTTGAGATCACTTTTTTGGCCGATTTCGAAAAGCCTCAAGTCTTCTTAATTCTCAGCTCAACAATTAGCTCATCCCTTCGCCTCCTTCTTCGCCCTCTTTAAGTCGCCCCCCCAGTTTCAATATTACACCTTTTCTTTCAACAGTTCATCAACATGTCTCAGGAAACTGTCCGACCAGCGTTTGAGGGCCGTGAACGCCCAATAATAGCTCACGGCGTCTCTTTCCCTACAGCTGTAGCTCGCCACACCGAGGACATTTTCAATGCCTCTCGCGTGTATGTAATCTGCTCTAGGACCTTGGCACATACCACCGAAACATTGGGACGATTGACTGCTACTCTTGGCCCAGACAAGGTAGTTGGTCGTCGAATTGGCATGAAGAGCCATACACTATGGTCCGAGGTGCTAGAGATTACTGCGGAGGCTAGAGCCGCCCAGGCAGATCTCATCTTGACGATTGGAGCGGGCAGTTTGACCGATGGTGCGAAGATAATTGCACTAGTGAGTCTCTATCTTTCTCTTCTTCTGTGTGAACACTTTGTCGAAGGTCAAAAAACATGTTAACATCTCCCCAGGCCCTCGCAAATGAAATCCGCACTCCAGAAGAACTGGGAACTCTCGCAGAAGGTCCAAACAAGCGAAAGGATATCAAGACACCAACCGTGCCTATCATCTCAGTGCCAACATCCCTCTCTGCCGGCGAGTACTCCAACTTCGCAGGTGGCACGGAGGACAGCTCAAAGCGTAAATACAGCTTCCAGCCACCAATTCGTGGACCCGAGCTGGTAATCCTCGACCCAGAACTGGCCCAAACCACTCCGGATTCCATTTGGCTCAGTACAGGCGTGCGGGCTGTTGACCACTGCATAGAGACGTTGTGCGCTGTGGTGGGTACAACGACGTCATCGGACGAGCTGGCCCAGCGGGCATTGAGCTTGTTAGTTCCTGGCTTACTACGCTGCAAAAAGGATCATGCAGATCGTGAGGCGTATTTACAATGTCAGCTTGGGTCAGTTGAAGCTATGGCAGCTTGTACGAGCGGGTCGATTGAGTTGGGTGCTAGTCATGGCATTGGACATCAGGTATGTTACTTATCCTTAACTCTCTTTGGATTTATATGATAATGATTCTATTGAATTTAGCTCGGCCCACTTGGTGTCGGTCATGGCGAGACTAGCTGTATTCTTCTGCCGGCCGTGTGCAAATACAATGCCAAGTACAATGCGAACCGGGATCAACAGGACAAAGTGCGCCAGTTCTTGATTAAAGATCCCGTCGTGTCGCAGGTGCTACGTGCACGGTCACTTGATGTCAATGCATCTGATCTAGGTGATATATTAGATGCTATCATTCGTGAGCTGGGAATGCCTCGGACTCTGGGTGATGTCCGAGTTGGTCGCGACCAATTGGATGGATTGGCGGCAAACAGTCTGCACGACCGGTGGTGCAAGACAAACCCGGTGCCTTTGAAGGAAAAGTCTCAGGTGTTGGAGATTTTGGAGATGGTTGTTTAGAGGGAAGTAGGCAAGAATCGCATGAGTTTTTTCTTTCCATACATTAGAACCAATCACTAGACGTGATGGCCTCTCTCACTCGACAGCTTTTCTGGACTTGGGCCAAGTTACGATCATGAATAAAATCGCAATAATAGAGCCAAGTCCTGCTAAACCCACCCCGATATAAGAAGCACCCCGATATCCCTTGAGCATATCTGAGCCATCAGGGTCCACATATCTCTCGACTGTGCCTGCATATCCGAGACCGAGAGCTATGGAATAATTCACAACCGTATTTACCAGTGAGCCGGCCACTCCTTGATGCTCTCGCGGCATAGAATTGCTGAGAATCAATGTCCCAGAAGGGAAAGACATGTCCCTATTATGCGTTAGCTGTGAAACATTCGCTGCGATGATGTTGTCGACTTACATTCCCCAAGGAGTGATTAGCATGATCAAAAATGCATTGGCCCAATAGGTCTGACCAGGCGGTATAGTGGCCAAAAGGGACAAGCCGATCGTGAATGCCAGCATTGCTGCAACCATGATGAAACTCGGTGGTACCCGGCTCAAAAGAAGACCAGTTATAACAGCGGCGGTTGCACCAGAAGCAGAGGCTCCTGCCCATTTTGCAGTAACCAAAAGTCCACTGTTGTGCTCGATGGTTTCAAGGAAGTTGTAGTAGTAAAAGACCAAAATCCCGAAACTCGACCATCCCGCCGCCATGCAGCCGAGAACCCAGCCAACTTCGCCCTTGAATACTGAACTCGGGAGAAGTGGGTAGGCAGCTCTTCGCTCGACGATCGTAAACACCACAAGAAATAATATCCCGACAATTAATAGAGCATAGGTGTATGGTACTCTCCACCCAACCACTGCAGCCTGATTCCACGCAAAGTTGATCAGCACAAGACCGCTCACACCAGTGATAGCACCAAGCCCGTCCAGCCGAGCAAAGGTTGAGCCCTCAGTCTTCTCTGTCTCTTCAATCTCATCACGAGGAATAAGCACAAACCCCAAAACTGCAAAACAAAAACAAGCAATACCCATAATCCAATACCCCCACGGCCACCAAACACGCTCAGCAAGCAACGAACAAAACGTAGCACCGAGCGTAAATCCACCAGGAGCAGTAGCACCAAAAAGACAAAAAACCATATCCTTCTTCAAGCCCGGCGCATAAGTCCTCCCAAAGATAGCAACGGCATTGGGCAAAAGCAGCGCAGGACCAATCCCCTGGAAGGCTCGACAACAATCGAAGAAGATCTGATTCGACCATACGGCAAAACCGCCAAGAAGGGACCATATCCCAAACCAGGTAAAACCAATGATGAAGAGGAGTCTGTGGCCGTATGTGTCGCCCAGTCTGCCGGAGACGAGGATGAATGTTCCAACTGTTAGGCTGTAGGCTGCCGAGGACCAGGTCAGATCTCGAGGTGGTGTGTTGAAGGTTTTGCCTATGTAATGGAGCGGAGCTATGGATAGGGAGAGGCCAGCTTGGGTCATTAATTGGGCGGCGCAGACGACTGCTATGAAGGCTGCTTCTTTGACCGGTGATTGGTGTTTTGTGGGTGTTGATGGTTTGGTTTGGGGTTCTGGGTCGGATGCTGGCGAGGGAGGAGCCTCATTATCCTTGAGTTCTAACTGAGACATGGCCGGCATTCGGTTCTTGCTATGTGTCACTAAGTCAGATTAGAGAGTTGGACGATATTTCGTTCAATGCGATTTTGCTTACCAGTGATGATACTGCCAGCAACAATCCTCCTGCTTTTGGGAATAGAAAACGAGCAAAAGATAAGTAGCAAAAGAAGTGGGAATAGAGCCTACAAGAGCGAGAATAATGTTGAAACGATACGCTGGTATCGATGCTGATGGTGTCGAAAATTATGCCCAACAAACTCTCGACTCTCTAACGCGAATTTTGATGGTTTTTTTGGAGAAACAAAGCCTAGCAGCATGGGACCATGATTCACTAAATATTCGTCTTAAACAACCTTAATTGACCGGCCGAAACAATCGATGGCAATCACGTATACTTTTCCTGCCGCAGGGCCCGCGCGGCCCGCGGGCCGATACCGCATCGCCATCACGTAGTTATAGATCAAGAACATAGACGATTGCCTCGCTTTCGGAGAATATAAAGGATAATAACACCACTCACTGTATCAATTGATCTTTCTTCGGCCTCTTCAATCTCCGTCCAAAATGTCCAAAACAATGAAAGCCCTCCAAATAACCCGCTCAACAACCTCATCCCCAACACTATCACTGCAAACACTCCCAATCCCACCCCTCAAACCGGGTCACGCATTAGTCAAAATAAACTATGCATGTATCCATCCCTCCGACCGCCTGAACGCCCAAGGCCTCTTCCCATCAACGACCCTCCCACGTATCCCAGGCCGAGATTTCTCCGGCACGGTGGTAGAGATATCCGAAACCGACACAACCAACACATCCAAATCCTGGATCGGAAAGCAAGTATACGGCACTAGTGGATCAAGTCTCGGCTTTACAAGTGATGGTTCCCACGCGCAATATTGCCTCATACCACACGAAGCCTTGGTCGAGAAACCATCCTCTCTATCCGCACTGCAAGCCGCGACAGTCGGCGTACCGTTTACCACTGCCCTGATCTGCCTGCAAAGAGCGCAGGTTAAACCCAATGATATAGTTCTTGTCCTTGGTGCCACGGGCGCGGTGGGGTCGACTGCTGTGCAAATTGCACGGGCTATGGGGTGTAGGCGGGTATTGACTGCTGCTCGGAGGGCGCAGGCTACCAACCCTGATATCCTTTTGTCGGGGGAGAACCCGGCTGCAGAGCTTACTTTGCGACTTGTGGAATTGACTGGTGGGGAGGGTGTTGACGTTGTTGTTGATACTGTTGGGGATGTTGCGTTGATGGATGCTGCTGTTGAGTCGTTGGCGCGGAAGGGGCGTTATGCTTGGATTGCGGCGCCCCGGGGTGATGTTAGTAAAAAGGTGTCGTTTGATATCTTCCAGGCGTATCGAAAGGAGATTACGCTTGTTGGGTGTAATTCTGTTAGTCCGACTATTGGGGATGCGGCGGGGTTGTTGCGGTCTCTTGAGCGGTGGATTGAGCAGGGAGTGTTATGTGCGCAGGATGAAGGGTCTTTTAGAACAGTGAGGATTGAGAATTGTGTTGATGAGGGTTATGGAAGGGCTGGGGAGCAGGTTGTCATTGAAATGGAATGAGATATTGGAAATAAAACAGAGGCCATAATTCCTTTCACGCACCCACCTTTATATGATCTAGACGATCAACCCGAGGCACTCGGAATGGGCAAAAAAGAGGCGAAAACAGAGAGTGTACAGATATATGTCCCCTGTTGTAGCCTAGTGTCGAGAGATTCATCCCAATATAGATAGAGCGATGTTAAATAAACTGCTGTTACTTTCAATATCCACGGTACGTATACTTTGTGCCTTACTGGAATCAAAGTGAGCCTACATGCCTAGAGCGTGCAGATTCACTTCAATTTCAAACAAGGCACAAAGTAGACGGTGGACATTAGTAAATTAATATAACGCCTTCCCTAATACCGTTAGAGAGTAGAGCGAGGGTCCATTTATCATAAAGGGCAGTCTATTTCATACAGCCCTATAGATAATGTGAATCAAGTAAGAAAGTCCATATTTAACATGAAATCAAGATCAACGGGATGTTGATCATATGAGAATGAAGTTGAAAAGTCCAGATCTTGTGGCAGGTGAGAATCCGGACCTTCCACTGCATCATCTGAAGCGGATGGTCCAACAATGCCCTCCAAGATTTCAACACCCTTGCGCCTTCGATCTAGCGAAGCTCGCACAAGGTTTCGGGCAGTAACTAGAGCTTCAGTGGCCAGATGAGTTTTCAGATGGTCCACAATAATTCCTAAGGTATCCATGGCGTTGGATAAATTTGCGATACTGGCATGGGTATCAATGGCCAGAAGAACGCAGACGAATTGAAATACGGTGCTGATGACATTCCACCATGGCTGGTTTTGACTCGCAAGCGCACGAGCCGCGGGTAAAGCAGATATGCCCGTGGAGATCACCTCATCGAGCAGGCTTTGTCGTAGACTTGGCTCTAATAGACGAAGGCGGCGATAGATAGAGAAGACCAGATCTGCTCGGACGAGAACAAGAAAATCGTGATCGGCAGGTGTGTCTGCTAGTTTCTTAATAGCCGAAGAGAGATCCTGTATTGTCGCTGCAGAGTCCGCACCCATCGGAGTCAGTGGTACAGCTTCAACGAGACTGCATAAGCGGGGAGTGAAATCCCCCGCGTGATTTGACAGGGCTAAAGCATTCTGGGCTGGGAAGTCCAAGTTCATGACCGATCGGCCGTATTCGTATGCTATGATGACATGCAAAGAATGTGCAACCCGTGCGGTCCTTTTCACAATATCCGACCGTTCCGGCGTGGAGCCTTGAACGCCCTTGTTGGTTGTCAACATGACGAACTGTGGTGCTTGGTTCAGCCCTGTCGCCTCGACGAGATGCATGGTGGTGCAACTGCAGATCCAAGCTACATGCGGTCGAGTGGTAGCGCGGATGTAGATTGTCCGTAAGATCCATGCTGCTATTTGGTCTATGGATGGAAACCGGCCAACAATAGGATCCTCTAGGATTTCTTTCGCATGCAAGATCAACCACATTTCTTCTTCTTGATCTAATGATCCATTAAATAACGAAGCGAGTGCGACCACACCACAGACAATAGCCTCGAAGTCAAGGGTTTGTGGTTGACCATGCCAGTGTGTTTCGCACCGCTCGTAGAGATGGTCCTTGTCGAGGAATCCAAATACGGGATGGATGGTGGCAAAGAAAAATTCCAGCAGAGTTCTTGCTGTATTCCAGGACATCCGTTTGGCAAGTTGAAGGCTGGCTATTGAATCAGGCTCCTTTCGGATACCAGTGTGATAGCCGAAAGAATGCAGTCGCGGAGGCTTCGCCGCTTGCACCTCTAGTCCCACGCAGAGCGGGAAGGCAACAGAGGAGTACTTGCCGATGTATCGTGATTTGGTGGAATCAAGAATGCCCGAAGGAAAGGATGAGGTACCCTTGAGGTCGGGCTCAGACACAGCTGCTTTGGCCTGCGACCTGGATGGCCCTTGGACTGCTTTTGTTGGACCGGTAGAGTCATAGTGGCAGTCGTAGCCATATCCTGTACAGGTGTTACATGGCAGCTTTCCGTCACATTTTCTTTTTCGTTGACGACAGGCCAGACAGGCTCGATTTGATCTTTGACGGACTGGGCGCAATGCAGACATAAGTGTAGGTCAAAAGGGTGAGGTTGAGCATTCCGGCCCCACACGAACATGATGTCCCTCGACTTTAACGTTAATTTTAACTTATAACTTACCTTGATGTTCAACTTTACCACCTACTCCTTTTTCGTCCATTGAATTGTCAGAGTGGTCTTATTGCGTTTCTCATATTATTTATAGATTTCAAGTTATAAGTGTGTACTTTGACGTCTATGTGCATGATAAGGGCGATTTCTGAATCTCAAGCTGTCGCAATATATGAGCGATTTGCCACACAATTCCAATAAATCATCAAATATCGCAGAAATCGGATCGACGGGGTTGCCATTCTTTGGCTTGAACTATGTCTAGGTTGGTGTTCGAGCCCAGTCGGCTTGTTCTCTTTGGTTTTCTCCATTCTCCCAATTTTCTTTCCGTTCCTTGTAGCGATCTCACCTCGGGGTATTGCTCCTCTATAATTTGTATCTCTTCTTTGATTCGAATCTCGGTAGAGAAGATAGATTGGAGTGCTTCTTCCAAAGATCGCACCTCCAGCTTAAGATCGATGTATGATCCTAATATTATGTTGGTACTTGTGCATATAGGTAGCGGCCAAGTATCACACTATGTGCTATATGCCCCTGAAGCACTCATTGCCTCCAAATATATATAGATCACACTTCGTATTCAAGATTGACGCAATCCGGATAAAGTCTTCACCTATTGATAAGCAACCCCGCACCCCACAGTATACTTAAGCTCGAAATCTGCCACATCCCGAGGTCTACATCTGCATCTGCATCTACATCTACACTTGCATCTACACAATGTCTCTCGCCAAGAACATCCTCCTCTTCGGAGCCACCGGAACTATCGGCTCATTCATCCTTGACGCCATTCTCCCCGTACGCGCCCAATTCAACCGCGTCGCAATCTTCACTTCCCCGCATACAGCCGAAACCAAAGCCGCGCACCTGGAGAAGCTGAAGCAGCAGAATGTCGAGGTTATCATCGGTAGCGTAGAAGACGAGGAAGCTATCAAGGCCGCGTATGAAGGTCTGAACCTCCCATTGTCCCCCATATACCAATCCCAATATATCAATCCCAATCCCAATCCCGCCTCCAATGACATAGATACTAACAACCCACAGGAATCGATACCGTAATCTCAGCCCTAGGCCGCAACACCTTAGCCCAACAAATCCCCCTAATCCGCCTCGCAGCCGCCAGCCCAAGCGTGAAATGGTTCCTGCCCTCGGAGTACGGCACAGATATCAAATACGGGCCCGCATCCGCGCACGAGAAGCCGCACCAGCAGAAACTGAAGGTGCGCGCGTATATCGAGAATGAGGTTTCGCGGGATGATCTGTCATACTCGTATGTTGTTACCGGTCCGTTTGCGGAGATGTATTTGAACCTTGTGCCTGGGCTTGAGGAGGCGGGGGGTTGGGATGTCCGAGGCCGGAAGGCGGTTTTGCTTGGGGAGAAGGGGGATGAGGAGATTAGTTTGACGACTATGAAGGAGTGAGGCTTTCTTTTCTTTCTTGACTTTTAATCTTCCTTTGAAGGTTGTTATATGGCTGAGAGACCATTGACTAACTATCTCCTAGTGTCGGGACCCTCGTTTTGAATACCCTACTCCACGCCACAGCCGAGACACGTAACTCTGCTCTGTGTGTGAACTCTTTTACGACGACTCCGGATAAGATCCAGGCCGAGTTTGAGCGGCAGACTGGGCAGAGGTGGGAGTCTGTTTCTCGGACTTCGCTGGCGCGACTGCGCGAATTGGAGACGCAAGCTTGGGAGGCTGGGAAGCCGGCTGCTACTGTTTTGACGCTGCGGCGGATCTGGACTGAGGGCGGGACGCTGTATGCAGAGCGGGATAATAGGGCAATTGGGGAGCCCCAGGTTATGGGGTTGGAGGAGGTGGTTGCGAACGAGATTGCGCGGGTGTCGAAGCTGTAGATTTAATATGTGCATATACATAGAAAAGACTACAAATGGATTATGAAAAGTGTTGCAGTGTCTCCGACGTCTGAAGCTCATGGCATTCATAGGTACGAGACAGGAATTAACGAAACGTTTCAGGATTCGGGTAACAAGTCAGATTTCACATGATTGGGGGAATGATTCGGGGAAGATAAAAGAAAATTGGGCAGAGGAATCGGATACAGCTAAAGTCCGAGCTCTACTGGAAGAACTTTCGCACGCGCTCCTGGCTGGCTGGGTCGACGGAAGCCAGGATCTGGTCGGCGTTTGCGCCTGTGGCTGCCACCAGTTGCTTGGCAGATGTAGCCACGCGTTGAGCAGTCTGGCCCTGCAGGGTAGAAGCCTGGAGCGCCTGCACGATGAATCCGAAGACGCGGTCGGCCTTAGCGAAGACAGCGGGGTTTTGCCTGTTATTATGTTAGCTAGGAATTCTTAAAAATGGGAGGGTGATACATACTGGTCAATCAACTGTGCGATGAAAGAGTAGGCGTAAGGAGCAGCTTCCTCATCGAAGGTGATGGGAAGGGTCTCAATCCAGTTGGTGACAACGTCTTGAGGAGCCGCAACCTTGGAGGCGTTGTAGTGGAGGATCTTGGCGATACTGGCGGAAGCGTTCTCGGTGGCGAAGACATTTTCCTCTGTGCGGGATTGGGCGTGCTGCGTCACCTGGAACAGGCTGGGGAGACTGGCAGCAACAAAGTCGCTCCAGGCGGCACCACCCTTCTGGGCAGCAACACCGACTCCGTAAGCGGCGGCTTGACGGTTGGCGGCATTCTCATCCTGCAGACCAGAGGCCAGGGGCTGCATGATGTGGTCCTTGAAGGCCCACGACTCTTCGCCGCAGAACTCTAGGACATCATCCATGATGCAAAGAGCCCATTGGCGTTGTGTGGGGTCCGGGCTTGTGATGAAAGCATCGTAGAACTGGATGAGCTGTTGCCAGGTCGGTAGGAAAGAAGTGCCCTGGTTCTTGAAAATGGTGTGGAAGGCCTTGTTCATATCGCTGAGCAAGTTCTGGTCATCCTCGATTGCGTATTCGTAGTCGAGGTTCTCCTCGTCACCTTCTTCAAGCTCGGCCTGCTCCTCCAACCGTTGCTTGACGCGCATCTGGTAATCCTCCAGAGTTGACTTGGCGGAGTCGATAAAGGCCTGCATGTGCTGGGCGTTGAGGCAGTTTCTGCCAACAACTTCCACGGATTCATAGAAGCACTGGTACATCTCGGCCAAAGTGTCGACAGTGGGCTCGGCGCTCAAGACCTCGATGATCTTCTCTGCAACCTTGTTCCACATCTCACCGAAGCCTGGTGACTGTTGACCGTGTGCCTTCTTGTAGGAATTGAGCAGCTGAGGAATGAGCTTGGCGGCCGAAACACGAACAGGGTCGTGGAAGAAGAAAGCAAGACCGGGAACGGCGATCTTCTCCATAGTCTCCATAACATAGGGCTCGAAGTTCTCCTCGAGAATTTGAGCGTAGATGGTGATCAATTCAATGGCGGTGTTCTTGTCCTCGAGAGCACTGGTCTTGATTCCAATAATCTTGCCCTTAAGAGGGACCAATTCCCAGCCGTCGTCCTGCTCAACCTGCTCGATCTGGTCCTCGTCATCGAGGAGCTGAATATCGGCCTTGGCGGCAGCAACAGTCAGGAGAGGAGGCATAACACCGGGCAAGTAGGGGACAAAGTCACGGCCGAGGACACGGCACATGCGGCCCCAGCAGTGGAGAAGGTATTGGGATTGAGGGTCATCAGCATCCACGATGTTCTGCTGAATGTTACCCAGAATCTGCACAAGGTTCAGGGCATCCTGGCCCATCTTCTCCTTGCCAACAGCCAGGGCGATCAGAGTAGCACACTCCATGGCCTTGGCACGCAAAAGGCGGTATTCCTTGCCTTGCTCCTCCTTGAGGACGTTAAGCAGCAACGGCATCAGGGTAGTGTAGTACTGGTCGAAAGCGTTCTCGGCGGAATCGGCAATGGTGGCAATGGTTGACAGGGCCTGCTCTTGAAGGTAACGCTTGGGGCTGCGCAGGAGCTCGAGGAGGTGGCTGAGAAGGTTGCCGAGGTAGGGCTCCAGGGTACTACGCTCGGCCTCCTCGCAGAAGTTGACCAGAGCGGCAGCAGCGTGGGACTGCACACGGGGCTCGGAAGAAGCGAGAACGGGGATGATGTTGGTCAGAACAATCTCGTGGTACTTCTCCTGCATAGTACCAGCAAAGTCGGTACTCATCTGACCGAGAGCGTTGCATCCGGCATATCGAACTCGGGGGTGGGCATCCTGAAGAGCGGGAACAACAAGGGCCAGAACCTGATCCAGTTCACCGACCATCAGATCACGGCAGCCTTCTGAGATGGCAGAGATGGCCATCAAAGCGGCGTGGCGGTCGCGCCAGGCAGTTGAAGACATCATGCGGGGAATCCAGGAGAAGGCGGGCTGAAGAATGGCTTGTCCACCGAGCTTGTTGGCCAGGCGATCCATGCACTGCTCACCAGCAATGTGGTTAAGGTCGCTTTCCTCGGGTTCAAGCTGGAACAGTTAGCTTGCAATGTAAAGACAAAATGGCTGGCACTCTTACATCCTCAGAGGCGTTCCACTCCTCAGCATCGTCATCATCCGCACCAACATCGGTCATCAAGCTCAGACACTGTGTGACCATTTCCTGTGCGAACTCGGTCTCCTTCTTACACATGTTGGGAGCGTAATCGGCAAAGGTAGCCATGAGCTCCAGTGCGTTCTGGCGAACCTGGTCACTGAGCTCTTTGTCGGCGACAACGCTGATGCTAAACTTGACGAGGTTGTTGAACATGGACTTGAACATCTTGGGGCTGATTTCCGCCAACTCAATCAGTGCGAGCAAGGCCGAAGAAAGCTCCTCGCTCTCAGAGGCTTCCTTGAGAGGAGGCAAGATGTTGAGAAGGTCGGGCACGAGGCCAAAGAACTTCGGCTGGGACTTTTTGGAGATCGAGCGGAACAATGAAGCAAAGGCTTCCATGGCGGCAATGCGGACCTGGGAACATCGTCAAACTTGTAGTTCGAAAGTATACATGTGAAATGACATACGGAGATGTTATCATCCTTAAATCCCTTGGTGAATACCTCCACGACTGCTTCTTCGTGCTGTCTCTCAATGATACCGGGGGTGGTAGTGAAGATGCGGTATGCAGTTTCCCGCAGGCCGGAGTCGGGGTTCTGGCTGGCCTGGAAGAGCACGGCGAGAAGTTCAGGCCATTGCTCACCTATTAATCAAAGTTGAACCGTCAGAAACCAACGTCCATCATGGTCATAGTCACGGAAAGGGTCCATTTTCGCATACCATTGTCGGTGTATTGCCGAGCCACCTCGGCCAGGGCATCTCCAACCTTCTTGCGCACATCGGTGACGGTCTCGCTCGTCAAACAAGCAACGAGCTTCTCGCGGATAGCAACACGCTGCTCATTGGGCAGGCTAGAGAAAACCTCCTTGGTGTCGCCCGATACGGGATCCTTGCGAGCCTTTGTGGCGATTCTGCGGAAAAGCACAGCGGAGAAAGCACGCGTCTATCCGGAGAATTTCAGGTTAGCGTCGAGTAATCACTCAGATAGGTATAGAGATGGCCTCCATTCGGGATCCAGGTCGTTTACAACGGCCATCCCTTCAAAAAAACCACACCCCTGGAGTCAGGTCGTCCAACTTACTAGTGTCTCTTCAGCACCTCCCAGTTGCTCTGCCAGGCCCATGAGCAGGACATCTGGCCGGTTCTGCACCCAGTCATTGTTGAGTTGGTCCTCCGCCTGGGATCTGACGGTATTATCGGGGGTGCTCAAGGCGCGGAGCAGCTGCGAAAGCGCGGTGTGGACTTCGGCGGGAAGCAAGGACATGTTGGGCGTGTCTGTTCCCAAGTTCCAGACAATCCAAGCAACCCAGTTCTTTCAACCCTCTTAGATGTAGATTGGTGGGGGTGGAGGGGTGTTAAGAAGGGGAGGAGTTTTGTTTTTGGTGGGGCGGGGAGGAAGGTGAAAAAGCAGAATTTCTGATTAGGAGAGCGATTGATGGCCCTTGGGGAGTGTAGAGAATGGTGCCCAGCGAAGCATGACACAACGAGAAAGGTACAAAGACGGTCAAAGTCCGTTAAGCCTCGGACTGTTCTACAAGGAAAACTACATCTACCTACTTTCATCTCAAAAATTAAAAAAAAAACCATAGTGACGATGTTCATTGTCGGGCGCTAAGTCCAATGCGGTAAATTTCAGGCAATCAGGCCACTATATTTCATACAAAGAGCCGGGGAAGTTCTGATATTGGATATGATACTGGGTTAACGGTGTGTTTTCGTAGATGGACGAAAGGTAAAATTACGAGATCATTTATTTGACGTCTTTTCGAACAAATTATTTGCATTGAAGGCTAAACGAAGGCCGCAAGTGGTCATAACACGAACAGCGGTATCTAAAGGCCACACAGAATATCAATATTAGAAACAAACGGGTATGCAACAATCGAGAGTCGAGAAGCTATGACTCATGACTCTGATCTACTTCAAAGTTCATGAAATCCCGGGATGAGGCAAATCTGGAGAAAGAGTGAAGTATTGAAGGGGAGTTTTAGAGGGACAATATGCCAGGTTATTTACCGGCCGCTGGGGCGGCTGAGAATAAACACACCGGCAATGACTGCAGCCAATGTAACAATAGCACCGGGAAGTAGCAAGTCATTGGGGACACCTGCGATCAATTCCTTCTCTGGGGAGTGGGAGGGCAAGGACTGCGAGCGGGGCTTGGGCGCAGGGGATTCTTCCGAGACTTGATCGACAACGCTCTGCTCCTGAACAGGAGTCATAACTGGAGCCGGAGCCGGAGCCGGTTGAGGCTCAACGGTAGCAGGGATGGGTGGCTGAGAAGGGTCGTGAACGAACAGGTCGACCTTGTCGCGGTGGGTACGGCGGGCCAGATCAATAGCATCTGTCATATCCTGGTCCGTTGTGATGGAGACGGTATCACCCTCGTTGTCCATGTAGCTAAGGGCATATCCAGTATTGCTCAGGGTGCCTTCCTCAACGGTGGCCTCGCCACCAACAGCCTCGAGTTCCTTGCCAAGCTTTGCTGTGACCTGCGATACAAGAGCGGTGACACCGTCGGTGGTGAGCACATTGACACGGTGCACTCGGCCGCTGGGGGCCTTGAACTTGAAGGGGAAGGGAGTAGCATGGTCCGCTGGGTTGTGCTGAGAGACGACTTCGGAGTGCTCATCGCCGTGATGCGAGGCAGAATCATTAGGGAGAAGGCTGTTGTCGTAGCCTGAACGGTTGAGATCGGGGCTCATGACTGAGCGGTGTGGGGTATGCGGCTGGTGGCTCTGACTTCCAGAGACCATAGAGTCAGACTCGTGGTCCATCGACAACCAAAACTTGTTCCAAGCGGGACCCTCATCGTCCTGAGTTGACATGGTGTTGATCTACACTCGGTTAGTAAGTTATCCCCTCCAATGTCACTGTAGAACATACCTGCTCAAGAGTGGCGTATGTGAGCTTCAGCACGTCGACCATTCCAACGATCTCGCCACCCTCGTTCATCACGGGGAGGTTCAGGTAGTGGCCATCTATTGCAAAGTCAATGTCAATGATCCAAATACATGGGGTGAAATAACTGACCATGCATCTTGCGAAGAGCGGCTTGAATGCTCATATCCGACGGGGCAAAGTCGGGGTGAGGAGTCATAACACGGACGACACTGCAGGTAGCAGGGTCAAGGCCGGGGGCAATGACACGGAGAACAATGTCCTTGCTGGTAAAGATACCGGTAATAGATCCCTGGTCCTGGACGAGCAGGGCAGTGGTGTGATGCTCCTTCATGAGAGCCGCAGCATCCTTAACGGTGGTTCGAACGGAAACAGTGACTGGCGGCATGCCATCCAAAACTGTCTCAAGGGTTGGGCCGGACATCTTTGAGCGCAGTGCCTCAACATATTGGATGACCTGCTGGGGCTGGCTGGAGCCGAGCTCTGTTTGCACACCCTCCAACGCGTCGTACAGCTTGCGAGACGAGCTGTAGGCGCGCTCGAGCTTCTCCATGGCATCATAGAAGCACTTTGTAATATCCAAAACACCAGAGATATCCTGATTCTCGTCCATGACCGGCAAATGTCTGAAACCCTTTCGCACCATGAGATCGAGCGCATCGGTAGCACTGGTATCCGTTCGCGCGCACAGGGGGTTCTTGGTCATGATCTCCGCGACAGAAACCTCGCGAGCCTTGAGGCCCATTCCAATAACACGGAAAGCCAGATCCTTGGCAGTGAAGATACCAGCAATGCGCTCATTGTCGTCGGTAACCAAAACACAGTCCTCTCTCTTAGCAGCCATCAGCTGAGCGGCCTCTGCGATGCTGAGGGAAGGCTTGATCTGGAGGGCCTGGCTGGGCTTCAGGGCGAGCACGGTACCGGGAGGGGCTTTGCGGGAACCTCTTGATTTCGTCGGGGCGTTCCTCTTCTTGTTGAGGTCGGCTTCCATCTTGCGGCGGATAGCCTGGGAAAGTCAGCCTATTGCTCTGATAAAACACTTGAGCAGCTCCGGTATGACGTACCTCATCACGCTTCGACTGGTTCTGTCGTTGTCTGCTACTGGCGGCGCTCATGGTGCCACTTCCAACGTCGCTGGACGGGGTATGGGTGGTAGCTGAAGATTCTGGACGGGGTCGAGGGATGTGGGAAGCACTGGAATCTCCTCCAAAGTCGGGCAGCCTTCCTCTGCCGATCGTCTTATTGGGTGTTCCCCGAAAAGTGCCCGTGGCTGACATTATAATGCCCAAAGGGGAAACTCGCAACCAAAAATTGAGGGAAGGGGGAATAGGGCGAGACAAACAAGACAAGGATGTCAGATTTGTGAGACCAGGTATGAGAAGAAAAGCAAGGAGAATACCAGGGAACAGGCGGAAGAAAAAAGGGCAGTCAATAGTCGATCCCGACAGGGGTGTCCGATGCCCACGGGAGTAAACAGTAGTGAATGACCTGCGGTACTATTCGGGGGCACTAGTCCCAACCAGGCTAGATTGAGACATGTTGGTCATGCCCCACGTGATGGCCAAAATGAGGGCCTGATCTCGACACCTGACCACCAAGGCTGTTAAGCACGTGATCCATCTCGCTTAAGGGCTTAGGGCTACCCGCACAACGCAATCCAATCCATCCCGAACGAGACTTGTGTGTGAGCGAGCTTCGACAACCCACTCCCGACAAGTCAACCGTACGCTACCTACCCCCTTCACCCAAAGATCATTACCTGACCGTCCACAGAACAAACCGTCAAAATGGTCAAGAAGAGGGCGAACAAGTAAGACCAACAACCCTCCTCGGCGAAGAAGTATCCCATTCAACATCTCCGCAATGACGAACACGCACATACAATTCGAACATCGAAACCGCGACTACCGCACATTGCCGGAAGACAAGAATGGGAGACTGGATTCGACCGATTTGCAACTATAGGGGCAAGAGAACTAATTGATTTCTTAGCGGTCGCAACAAGAATGGCCGCGGCCACGTCAAGCCTGTGCGCTGCTCCAACTGCGCCCGCTGCACCCCCAAGGACAAGGTACGCACGCATTGTGGTGGTCTTCCTGATCCCTGAATCTATCATCACCTCTCGACCCTCGATCCTCGATACCTCGATCTCAACATCCATACTAACAACATCATAAAGGCCATCAAGCGGTTCACCATCCGCAACATGGTCGAGTCTGCCGCCATCCGGGATATCTCCGATGCCTCCGTCTTCGCCGAGTACTCCGTCCCCAAGATGTACCTGAAGCTCCAGTACTGCGTTTCTTGCGCCATCCACGGCAAGATCGTCCGGTTCGTGCAACACAACCCTCGCCACTTTCCCCAACTATATACTAATCTCTCTTAGTGTCCGCTCCCGTGACGGCCGCCGCAACCGTGCTCCCCCTCCCCGTATCCGCTACAACAAGGACGGCAAGAAGCTCCAGCCCCCCTCTGCCGCTAAGGCTCTGTAAGGAGGTTCAATTTCGTTCAACGAACAAAATAAAATGAAACTAGTTTGAAATGAATTCTTTTATTTTGTCTTCACTCTTCTTGTCGACCGGATTGCAGGGGGTGAATGCTCGGTCCCCACAACTGCCGGCCATGCTCCTACGTTGGCAATGCAAAAAAGCACGAAAGAGATGGTTCAACCGTTTAGTGAAGACAGTTGAAGTGTCTTCTTTGTTTATTCGGTATGCATGAGCCCTTTGATGACGGCTTGTTATGACTGGGAGGAAGGAAGGTTCATAGTCTGAATAGGACTAAGAAAACATCAAAAATTCCTACAACTCATGTTCAATGACGTAGATGCATGGTAGTTCTGGTGCTGGGTATCTCTTAAGTACAAAGTTCATGGGTACAAGTATCCCTTCTCGAAATGGTTCCCATACATGTCGACCATTCCGGTCCGCATGTTGGGTTTTGGGTTCCGCACAACCTTTACCTCCCCTTTCCAATGGCCTTCGACAAAGTTCGTCAGAGAGATCTGCGGTGTTGATGGAGAAAGACTGGAAGTGCTGGTGCCAAACGTGCTCCGCCGTCCTCTCTCAAGGCGAACCACATGCTCATACTCTGCCTTTTTGGTACGACGGAACGCCGCAAGCTCCGCAACAAGATCAAGAGTTTGTATCTGCTGCTGTTTACTCTTTTCAGGTTTCCCTGATGGCCTCGGGGTGTTTATGCTACTTTGTGACGGATGACGCCTAAGACGCGGAGAATCAGGCGAACGAGCCGAGTCATCATCCGGCATAAGCGAGACCTTTTCGTTTAGCACAGCCATTGGGAAGTATTTACCCGGATCATTCTCGGGAATTCCGCACTCTTCTTCCCCAAAGAAACTAAAATCATCAACTGCAGCAGACCAGAGGTTCTCTGAATCACGGTCACCGGTGCTAGAATGTCCAGTGCCATTGTATTGGTTTCCGGGTTTCCATGAAGTCAACTTTGTATCGACGGGTGTGATTTCGAGGACTAATCGCCGTAAACCAAAGAGAGATCGTGATCGTTGTTGTTCGGCTCGCATGCGTGCTTGTCCCGGTGGAAGAGAGTAGTCTGATCCTGCTTGTAGGGTTGCCAGCAAGGATTCATTGGAGCAGGCAGTGATAAACCGTATGAGAGCTGTGATGATTGATGAGTTGGGTGCCACGTGAGACGGTACATCTGTCAAAACCAGAGTTTCCATATGGGGAATATGCGATGGGTGGAGGTAGGGAAACCGGCTTTCTTTCCCTCCTTGGAGTGGGATTGATTTGTTTCGTGGTCTCTTGGCCAGCAATTCTTGGATTCTTTTTGCTCTCGGATCATCTGTTGATATCGTGGAGCTGCATTGCAATGTCCGGAGAGAGGAACTGGTGGCCATTGCGAATTCTGACATTGAGATAGATGGCGACGTGTTTCCCCCAGTCCTCTCGGGGAAAGATATCCCTGCCTCAGAGGGGCCTAGCACGATACTACCATTTGTATTGCGTATTGGGATGGGATGCACGACTTCCGGCGCAAAAGCCGATCCACGTCTGGCTGACGGTGGCTCATCCTCATGCGTCGTCGGCTCTTGAATCTTAGGCAAAGTTGGGGCCGGGCTCATTGGCTCGTCAATCGACGTATCAGCCAGTTCAAAAACAGGTCGTGTCTCTTCAGGTAGCTCATGAACCTCTCGAGATGCGTCCAATTCAGCAGGGTCGTCAGCTTCAATAGGACTTTCCTGTGCTGGAAGCTCCGGTAAAAACTGGGCCGTCGGTGCAGCATCTTTGGATGGTGGTTCTGCAGTGAGAACTGCGTGGTGTGCTCGAAAATAGACCAAATTGTCTCCTGCGACTTTTCCTAATAGTGGCACTAGCTTTTCAGCTCCCGGGTACTTCTCTCCAAATTTTAGGGGCTTGTGTGCCACATCTGGAGTCTTGAGGGTACCAAAATCGAGAGCGTGCAGTCGAGAAGAGGCTAAAAGGCTTGCCACACCTTCTACCGAAATCTGATTCCCTGTGATGTACAGATGAGTGATTCCCGTATGTGGTAAATCCTCAACCCACGGGTGATATGAGACTGGTTGGGCGAGAATTTTCATGAACTGCTCATCTAGATCGGGGCGTTTGAAAAGGTCCGAGCCAGACCCGTAGAGTATAGACTGCGAGACAGGATCTGGTGAAGTCCCAGTGCGTCTTGGTCTTGGCTGGGCCCTGCTATTCGGAGGGAGGAAAGAGGCCTCCATCAAAGAGCGGACCGCCATATCAGTGAGCATATTGTCCCTCAGGTCCAGACAACGGACCCGTTGTCCAATTGCATTGGCTAGGAATTCGGCGTCATTGTCCTTTAAACCGATGCCGCGTAATTTCAACACTTGAAGATACTCAAGTTGGGAGAGCGAGCATAGAACGCCACGATCTCGCGCAGGTGTGGTATATGAGAGGTCAAGGTAGACCAATGTGGGGAACAAGAGAAGAGTCTCGGCAAGGCTTGTAGAAGTTGTGTTTGGTTCACGCTCGGCCAACAACAGACGTATATTGTAATGGTTGGATCTCTGATTGTTTTTCAATGCGGTCATTGCATGATGATCAAAAAATGGCAGCTTTGAAACCATCAAGCATTGGAGGCATGGCAGGTGTTCGAGGATGTCCCTCAACCAACCCGGTCGGGGGCCACCGTATATTTCTGACAGAGCTGGTGGAAGATGAAGCGTATGGGTCATCGCTCTTACTTCTTGTCTGGCATATTTGAGGGTTCTTCTGAAACGAGTCAGAGCCACTAGTATTGAATCGGATTATTATGGTTCTACTATATATATTTTTGGATTGACATACCGTAGACTGCGTCATTGTCTGTACCAAAGTGGGATGCTGGATCGCCCCAGAGAAAAGGCATAAACAGATTATGCCATCGATGGCAGACTAGAGATGCCGCGCACAAGTCGCTGGATGGGATATAATGAGCAATGATTGCCCAAGCATCTCTGTCCGTGGCGGACTCATATGACGGAGGAATGAGATCCATCTCCGTTGCTTCACTATGATCTTGGGATTGTTGCTGGAAGCATATCTGTCATGTCTGTAGCATGTAAGAAATGAAGCTTAAAAGAGATGAATCAAATCAGCCCTGGAGCTCTTGGCCTTGTGCCCGACAGAGCCACGTAGTTGACGGCGATGTATAGAGGGTCCGTGCACAGGGCAACCTCACGTGGCTCTCCAACTTACAACTACTCGGACTGCTTACAGCAAAAGTCGAATAGACTATAGTCAATAGAGATCATGTATATTCATTTCCAAGATCTAAGTATTCCATCTGCAACCGAAAGAATTGATTGATATGACGTCATTTCATAGTTGGGGGCCATTCAGTAGAGACCAGTGGCCCCATTTCCACCAAGAGCTGGGAAGCCCACCTGCTTGCGTAGAGCTTCTTGAAATGCTTCGTCCTTTGAAACGCCGGATGTAGCGCAGATACCCTGTTCAACCAGTTCCATTTTACGCAATTTGGCTTGGAGCACCGCGCAGGTATCGGCCCACGCACAAACATTGCCGGCAAGACCCTCAAACAACGCATAAGGCTCATCCGGCATGCGGTAGTCCTTGTCGGAAGATGTGGAAGAGGTATTATATGGTCGGGTCTCACGTGCATGCAACATAAATGCAAGTGCACGCGAGAGGAAGAAGTCGCCTGTAAGCTTCTGGGACACGTCTGGATTTGGTAGCGTTGGTACCTGGGCGCGCTGGAGGTATGCCTCTCGGCCATCGTCCATATTCTTTGACAAATACTCGAAAGAATGATGCAAGAGAAGCCATGGCCAGGCATTTCCTGAAATGCCGTGGCAAAGACTACCTCCCTTGGAAAGCAATCCTTCTTCCCAGACACGCTCAGTGCCCAAGTAGATGGCCTGGTCCCAGGATGGATCCCAGTGGGCACGGGTCAAGGCGGTGTTTTTCAAAGCAGCAGCTAGAAGGATCAATAGGCCCGGGGTACCGTGACACAATTGAACTAGCTCGGAGCGTTGTCCGTAGCTGAAAGGAGGCAATGCCATTGGGAGGTGGCCATTACTGGAAATGGACAGCTTGCAAAGTGCAGTGATGCTATCACCAATCACGGGAAGATGTTCAGCCAATTCATCGGGTTTAGCCGAGAGGATGATGGCCAGAATGCCAGCTGAAACAGATTATGGTTAATATTACAGATTTAGAAGGATCAATGGCATACTTACTGATTCCATGGACCCTATTTGATATCGTCAGTGAGTTATAGATCTGTTTGTGAAGAATGGGAATCACTCACGCCCCAAAACAATAGTGGTCTTCCATCCATGCGTACATCAATGGATGTGCCTCTTGATCCCCGTTCATTTCAATGTAACTCTTCGACCCCTGTCGCCCCGCATCGATAACCACACGAATTAATTCAGGGATTTTCCCCAGAACAGGAGTGAGGGCTTTCTGAGTTTGTTCATCGAAAGTATGGGTTCGGACATTTAGTAAGGTCCAAAGAAGTCCTGCTCGACCAAAAATCATCTCATCTCCACCTATTCTGCGGCCATCATGGGCAACAAGAGGTTCGTTCTTCAGTGCCATCTGCACAGCATCGAGAAGACAAGAAATGTCTTCCACCGCGATATTGGCATTTCCATTTTTCCAGTCCTCCTTTGCAAGTGCAGCCAGAATACGTAGAGTAATGGCAGTCAATGGCGAAGAAGAGCCAGTTGGTGACAAGCGGGATGGCAGCAGAGGTGCCTCTGGCAAACCTGACGGAATTCGTTGCAGACCAAGCTGACGGTAATCTGTAGAGGTCTCTTTGGTGCCTTCTAACATAGATGATTGATAGTCCAAGCGCAGAAAGGCAAGGGCAATACCTGCATGACCGGTCAAATGGGTTACAAAGGTAGAGATAATGGGCGATTAAATACCAGGGAAAGACCTAAATATGCCATGAGAACCCCAGGATTCAGGGAGGGGAGTGTTCTCTTTTACTTGTTCAGCTCCATTGCGAACAGCAATACGAAGTTCCTCAAGACTCGCGGCAAGAGTGGCCGTATTGATTGTTGGTGGGGTCAAGGTGTTTGGGAAGAACTGGGGGCGTTGCATCATGTTGCAGGATTATATAGATGAGCTGTCTGATGTTGGATTGCTGGACTATGGCGTGCTTTGAACTAAGTCAGATTCACTCTGCAGGATCGAGGACTTCCAACGCTTTTGGCGGGGGGATCTCACTCCGGCGAGACGAGCCTTAGGCATCTTCCCAGCTTCCCCTAGTGCAAGATGATCTCTCAGATTGACCAAATGTCGGTGTCGAATTAGATCCACCATTGCACTACTCACCGAAAAAAGGAAACATATAACGTTAGATATGAATTTCGGCCTGAGATATCAGGCAGCAAAATCCTAAGTTACCTGAGTGGGTGAGTCAGCACTGAGTCAGCGGGGACCACGACTTGCGTGCGGCCATTCCGGACTCGAGAATACTCACGCGGTCCTCGAAGTGCGATCGAGACACCCTTCTAGAAGCCAGGGCAGAATGTCAGTGAACAGACCCCCCTGTCAAGTCTCTTTCCCTTGTTCTTTGTAGTCTTTTTATTCTTCTCATATTTCCCATCTTTCACAGGGAGATTCATCACTGGACATGCACTAACATGACACGCAGTGAAATCGGGAAATTCGGGCATCATGTCTGAGGTACATGGGGATTCAGAGCTCGTTTCATCGGGCCCTGGGCTTGACTATCCGCTTGCACTGGCTCCGCGGCAGGTCACTCTACGAGATCGGGTTACAATTGCCACGCTGGTACCTTTCGCCTCAGCAGAGGAAATACCCCGGTCCCTGTTGCAGTATCTCTCAGATCAATTCAACAAAGAAATTGAAAAGGGAGATACATATGCCATGACCGAGCCCATTCCACTGGTCCAATTTGGGCGGTATTGGTTCTCCAACTTCGGTGTTGTCATGCTTCTGGGTGATATTGAGAGCGCCGAGCAGACACATACCATGGACCGCGCCGGAGCAAATTGGACTAAGCTTTGTCTTGGTGGGTTTCACATTCGGCCTAACTACCCTGGTCGTAGTAGTCATGTCTGCAACGGAACTTTTATTGTCACAGACGCTGCTCGAAACAAAGGTGTAGGTAGGCTGATGGGTGAAGCGTATCTGGAATGGGCGCCCCGTTTGGTAAGTACCGACGCCGACGCTGTGATCCAACTTTCTAACCCCTGCAGGGCTATACGTATGCTGTCTTCAACTTGGTCTATGAGTCCAACGTTGCATCATGTCGCTTATGGGATTCCCTTGGCTTCAAACGAATTGGACGGGTCCCTGGTGGAGGCAGGCTTAAATCACATCCCGGAGAGTTTGTTGATGCAATCATCTACGGTAGAGGATTGAGTCTGGATGGCGAGGATTCCGTGTCTCAAGATCGATTCGAGAAGATCCGCTATTACTTAAAGCATGACAAATACCCCCGTGGTGCTGATCGAGCTGAGAAGAGTCGACTTCGCAGTGCAGCGACACATTACAAGCTCCTTGGCGGCGAGGACGGCGAGCCCGAGAGACTGATGCTGAAGGACAAAGAGGTGGTATCAGACCCGCAGCAGCAGTACGAGATCTCTCAAGAGGTTCATCTCAAGCAGCATGCTGGGATCAATAAAACCACGGCAGCTATTGCAGTCAAGTACCATTGGGTACGAATCAAAGAGACTGTCAATCGCGTGATTCGTGATTGCCCACAATGCAAAGAAACTGTGAAGGCACCACCTCTTCCTGGAACCAAAGAAGAAGATTCACCACCCTCGGAGACTGTGTCGGAGAATATGTCCAGCATCGAGGCCAGCCCAATGGAACCGCGTCCGACTCATAAAGTCCCGCCGCCGATAGACCAGCCAATGGACCAGCCGATGGAGGAAGCACCCGAGGAAACTCCAACCCACAATCCTTTCATGCACCAACCCGTTTCGACAGCTGTGCATGGCACAGTACATCCCATGACTGGATTCGCTCCCATGCCAGTGGACCCTCAAATGATGCAACTAAACCAATTACGACGTTACCAACAACAACACCCCATGGGCTCTTTTGCCCCCGGGCCGCATAATATGAACATGAACTTTGACGATGCAATGCGCTATCATACGGCTAGCAATGCCTATCAAATGATGGTAGACGACGGCTCAGATCCTTTCCGGCAAGATGTGCTTGGGCTG
Source organism: Penicillium arizonense (assembly GCF_001773325.1). Taxonomy (NCBI): domain Eukaryota; kingdom Fungi; phylum Ascomycota; class Eurotiomycetes; order Eurotiales; family Aspergillaceae; genus Penicillium; species Penicillium arizonense. Next base: position 376,673 of record NW_019173278.1, on the reverse strand, counting down.
GTGAACCCTTCCGCACACGACATGCAACATGATGCCGACTTACTCGCCAAGTACGAGTATGGAAGTCCATCAGACGGGAATTACGACTTTACGTGAACAACCTACTATTACTTTTGGGAAGACTTTTGTATCTTATTATCTTTTTATTTCGGTATTTCGGTATTTCCTTTGGCGTCAAGACCTGGTCTGGGATACCGATACTCCACCAGCTGACCGTGGGCAGTGAATGCTTTATGCTAAACGCTAGGCATCCTATTTCTTCTCAAATGGCATATTATAAATTCATTTACACACTATATTTTTTTCGAGTAGTTTGTGTACTAGTATACCTTTGATGCGTAGGGTTGAGGAGCCCTGATTGGTCACCGCCTTGCGCGACTGGGGGGATTTTGGGGGAACAGCTCTGGGAAATTTTGGCAGATCAACCCCTCCGACGTTCCAACTCAACATACCCCTTTTCTTATTCCTTTTTTTGTCGTTGAACGGTAATATCCGATTTCATAATGGCCTTCGCCGGCCAAACCCCCACGATTGTGGTGCTGAAGGAGGGTATGTGTTGTTCAGTGCGGGCAGTTTTGGTGGGATTCAGAGTGCTAACTGCTTTTTCGACATACAGGCACAGATGCCTCTCAGGGAAAGGGCCAGATCATCTCCAACATCAATGCTTGTGTCGCCGTGCAGGCAACAGTCAAGAGCACTCTCGGTCCTTACGGTGGTGATCTCCTGCTTGTCGATGCCAATGGCAGACAGACCATCACGAACGATGGAGCTACAGTTATGAAGGTGCGTAGAAATTATCGGACACCATACACCGGGCACAATGAAAGATGATTCTGACATTCATCTGATAGCTTTTGGATATTGTGCATCCCGCCGCCCGCATCCTCACGGATATCGCCCGGTCCCAAGACGCCGAAGTCGGTGACGGAACAACCTCTGTCGTGGTCCTCGCTGGTGAGATTCTCAAGGAGGTCCGTGATCTCGTTGAGCAGGGTGTCAGCTCGCAGACCATCATTAAGGGTCTGCGGAGGGCAAGCGCCATGGCGGTCAACAAGGTTAAGGAGATTGCGGTGGATATGATGGACTCGTCGGTCACCCAGGAGAAGAAGGTCGAGACACTAAGACGGTTAGCCGCGACGGCCATGAACAGCAAGCTCATCAAGCGGAATTCGGACTTTTTCACAAAGAGTGAGCCCCCTGTCCAGTTCCCCCGACGAGCTGCAACGCTAACAACAGTTGTGCTATAGTGGTTGTCGATGCTGTGCTCTCTCTCGACCAGGATGATCTCAACGAGAAGTTGATCGGCGTTAAGAAGATTACCGGTGGTGGCCTCCAGGATTCCCTTTTCGTCGACGGTGTCGCTTTCAAGAAGACCTTCTCCTACGCCGGTTTTGAACAGCAACCTAAGCACTTCAAGAACCCCGGGATTGTGTGCCTGAACGTTGAGCTTGAGTTGAAGAGCGAGAAGGATAACGCCGAGGTCCGTGTTGAGCAGGTTTCAGAGTACCAGGCTATCGTCGATGCCGAGTGGCAGATTATTTTCAACAAGCTTGAGGCTATTCACAACACTGGAGCTAAGGTTGTGCTCAGCAAGCTGCCCATCGGTGATCTTGCTACACAGTATGTACTCTACTGGTATGGGCTAGATCATTCCAGCTAACGTGATTGCAGGTACTTTGCGGACCGTGACATCTTCTGTGCTGGCCGTGTTGCTTCCGATGACATGGACCGTGTCTGCCAGGCTACCGGAGCCGCAACCCAGTCGACCTGCAGTGACATCCACGAGCGCCACCTCGGAACCTGTGGCGCCTTCGAGGAGCGCCAGATTGGTGGCGAGCGTTTCAACCTCTTCTCCGACTGCCCTCTCGCCAAGACTTGCACCCTCGTCCTGCGTGGTGGCGCTGAGCAGTTCATTGCCGAGGTGGAGCGCAGTCTGCACGATGCTATCATGATCGTTAAGCGCGCTCTGCGCAACACAACTATTGTCGCCGGTGGTGGTGCTACCGAGATGGAATTGTCCAGCTACATGCACGGCTTTGCCGACCGCAACGTCCCCCACAAACAGCAGGCCGTCGTCAAGGCCTTCGCCAAGGCTCTCGAGGTTATTCCCCGCCAGCTGTGTGACAACGCCGGCTTCGACGCTACAGACATCCTGAACCGCCTGCGCGTGGAGCACCGCAAGGGCAACGTCTGGGCTGGTGTGGACTTCGACAACGAGGGTGTCCGTGACAACATGACCGCCTTTGTTTGGGAGCCCAGTCTGGTCAAGGTCAACGCCATTCAGGCCGCCGTGGAAGCTTCTTGCTTGATCCTGAGTGTGGATGAGACGATAAGTAAGTGACTCGAGTGTTCTATCTGTTTCTTGTATAACTAACAATCCCACAGAGAACGAGGAATCCGCCCAACCTGGTCAGCAGCGCGGTATGCCACCAGGTGCTGCCCAGCGGGCCCTCCGCGGCCGTGGCCGTGGTATGCCCCGACGCGGTTAAACCGATTGATGCAGGATAACCCGATGATGTTCGATGATATTTCCAAAAAAGGACCCTAAGCGATGAATTGTCATGGCTTGGAGTGTCTGAGATAAATTTCTGTTACCAGAGTATAGGGAGAATAGAGAGTTTGTAGGCATAATCAGACCTGATACAGTCTTCCGTACATAGTGAAAGTTCTATCCGATCTACATGCAGGTGATTTATCCAATGCATCTCAGGGCCGAGCCGATCCGCGCACGGCCAGACAGTATTTGGAATAGAACTTGTTCATACGGAGATACATTCATATGCTATTACAATGCCAAGTCCGATCTATTAACTCTTGCATAGACGATCTAATGACACCAGCTGTGTCGGGAGATATAGACTTAAAGTACATAATTTGCAAGTACGGGCCTAATAAGCGGCCTCGACAGGGATTACTCGGGGCTGCCGATGCATGTCAGATATAAAGCCATTACAGTACCTTCTCCTTTTCTTTTTTTTCTTAGAGAAATCTTTCGTCTTTTCCAATCGTAAGCCTTATAAAGCCCTTACACGCGAACCTAGTAAGTGGCGAGTGTGACGATCTCTCGCAAATCTACCTCGGCACTACAGTCCCCAGACCTGTTTGATATATTCAAATCTCTTAATCTCTCTGTGAACTGCTCTTTTTTGGCTGTGAACTGTGAACTGTTCAAGGCTTGGCACCCGTATTTCCGATCTGTTTTGCTTCGGATCTCCCTTACTCCACATCCATCGCGTTCTCTCTTTTATCAATCTTCTTAAATCCTCACTCTACTCCTTCCCCAAGGCGTGTGGACACAGAGAAATACTGAAGTGATGTCCTACTACCCGCCTTACTCGGGCGCGCCGGGTTACCCCCCACAGCAGTCTTATCCCCCGCAACAGTACCCGTACGATGGCATCTCCTATCTGATTCTGGCGCAGATCTTTCGAGAAACTGACTTGGATTGAATCGCAGACCAATGCATCATCAACAGCAACCATCTTATGGCGGCTATCCGGGCCAGTCTTACCACCAGGCACCGCCGCCGCCGCAGCAACAGTCCAACCCGTACGGATACAGCCATTCACCCCAACCGCCTCAGCAGCCATACGGAGCGCCCCCGCAACATGGATACAATGTATGTGACGGTATATGGACAAAGAACGCAGGCTTGGATTTATGATATTAACGCCGACTTCCAGCAGGGTCCGCCGTCCGGTTACAGTCAGCACGCGCCCTCGGGGCCACCAATGCAACAAGGAAGACCAGGTTCGTCATCCTTTCGGATATCATCATACGGCGCAAGCTAACCTGAACATCTAGCCTACGGACAAAATGGTGGTCCCCCACCCCCTCCTAGCAACCCCGTCTCCTTCGGTCACGGCGCTCCGCAAAATTACAGATTCCAATACTCCACCTGCAGAGGCAAGCGAAAGGCGCTGTTGATTGGTATCAATTATTTCGGTCAGAAGGGTCAGCTGCGCGGATGTATCAACGACGTCAAGAACATGTCGACCTACCTGAACCAGACCTTTGGTTACGCCCGTGAGGACATGGTCATTTTGACCGATGACCAGCAAAACCCAATGAGCCAGCCGACCAAGGCCAACATCCTGCGGGCTATGCACTGGCTGGTTAAGGATGCCCAGCCCAATGACTCCCTCTTCTTCCACTACTCCGGTGAGTGTAACTGCAAATTGACACTGCTAGAAATGCACTGACACAGATATGCAGGCCACGGCGGCCAGACACCCGATCTGGACGGTGATGAAGACGATGGATACGACGAAGTGATCTACCCAGTTGATTTCCGAGCCGCCGGCCACATCGTCGACGACGAGATGCACCGAATCATGGTTCGATCTCTTCAACCAGGAGTCCGCCTCACAGCAATCTTCGACTCATGCCACTCCGGCTCTGCCCTGGACCTGCCCTACATCTACTCTACCTCCGGTATCCTCAAGGAGCCCAACCTGGCCAAGGAAGCCGGCCAAGGCCTGCTCGGCGTGGTCTCCGCGTACGCGCGTGGTGATATGGGCAGTATGATGTCCACCGCGATGGGCTTCATCAAGAAGGCCACCAAGGGCGACGAAGTCTACGAGCGCAACAAGCAGACCAAGACCTCCCCCGCCGATGTCATCATGTGGTCTGGTAGTAAGGACGATCAGACTAGTCAGGATGCTCAGATTGCTGGCCAGGCTACTGGTGCTATGTCTTGGGCTTTCATTGCTGCTCTTCGCAAGAATCCTCAGCAGAGCTATGTTCAGCTGCTCAATAGTATTCGTGATGAGCTTTCGACCAAATATAGCCAGAAGCCTCAGCTGAGTTGCAGCCACCCTCTTGGTAAGCTATTGTTCTCTATCTGTGAAATTAATGGATGTTTCTGACTGACTTTTGCAGATACCGACATCCTTTACGTGATGTGATCTAGGTGTAGCTGTTTCTCCGAATAAATGATCTTTTTTCTGTAATATCGTTGGCTGGCGCTTCGGGTTGCAGTTGGCTCTAGAGCACAAACTGGCCTGTACTCCATTTATTCCGTGCTTTTACATATTGAATATAATCCACTATGAATTTCTCAAGAAAACTCTGTCAATTGTTCAATAAAAAGGTTCAACGTATTTAAGATAACATGTTCATCAAGCTGATGACAAGGTGATAGATACATGAGCAGACGAGTACCTATACAGAACATGCGTAGCTTACAGACAAAAGGAAAAGCCCCAAGCCCAATCAGCAACCAGAACAAACATCCTATCCCAACCCCTCAATCTAATAAACAGGCATCGAAAAAGCATCAAGCTCATAAACCCAACTCTCATAAGACTCCTCAAAAACACTCTGCATAGTCTCACTCCGTTCCCAGAGCGGCATCAAAAGGCCAAGCGCAAAGCTGCCATTCCCCCGCCAACAGAACAGTAGCATTAATCGTAACAGGCACAACCATCCCCTCAACCCACTCAATAAACCCCCGAAGTCTCGTCCGCGGGCATGGCGCGTTAGGAGATCATGTGTCATTACTGTCTATTTTGGGATATCAACTGATGACGAAAAGCATCGGCCTTTCTGACATCATTGTAGGGAACTATATAGGTGTGCCTATCGTGAGAACATATCGGTAGCACATATGGGTAACATATCTTGGTGTCGCCCAATAACTCAATTGCGTGTTTTTTGATCTTCTTGTGGACAAAACACAGCATATCGCTCGCTTTCCAGCTTCATGGGATGAGCCAGAATAATATAGATATGCCTAACAGGGCTAGTATTAATCGGCTCCATTGGCGGAAGAGCTGACCGAATGATATTAATATGGCGCTATACGGCTTTCATATCCTCCGGGCTCATATGCCAAAATTTGCCTTCGAACAGCTTGAAGCAGCTCTAAATGCCAATACTCAACGCTTCAATGATTTGTCGATTACGCCGGTCCTTCAAGCACGATGCAATCGTTTTTCCAACACCGTGATATTCGCCGACAGCTCCAGAAACAATTCGTCACCAGACACGAAAAGCCCGGAGATGTTTGGACTCTCGAGGGCCGTTACTCTTACCAAGATGGAGAAATTCAGACAATCCCTCGCGAGCCGGATGATGATTTACCTGCTGAACGAATGAGGGAACATGGCCATCGTGCCATCATAAATGGACCAACTCTCTATCCACGCCATACGGTTCGAGCTCATTTGGAGAGGGATGGAGACGTCGAGCGAGCGGATTTCGATCCGGAGCTCCAAACCGATCCACATACCATCAACACGCAAGATACCCTCAGTACACCGACTGATGTAATGGTGACTGGAATTGAAAGAGTTCGACCGGGTGCTGGTGCATCCACCGATGTCTCCGGTGGTGGTTCAGTTGGAGAGTCCGGTCAAGAGTTTGAGGGCTCTGACATTGAGTGGAGCAAGAAGAACAAACTCATGATCGTCACTTACGAAGGTGAATGTGATCCAATGGATCCTCACAATTGGACCTTCAAACGTCGACTAGCATGCACTCTTATAACGTCGGGGACTGCATGTGTGATTTTCTGGTCTTCTACAATTGATACCACCGCCACCGTATCAACTAGGGCGCTCTATCGTACCAATTCCCAAATCCAGGTCTTAGCGACGAGTAAGTTAATGAACAAGTACTTAAATTCTTAAGCTAACTGAGTCCACTAGCTATGTTTCTGGTTATGAATGGCCTCGGCGCCCTGGTAGCAGCACCAATCTCCGAAGTTTTCGGACGCAACCCCACATACGTTCCGAGTATGATCCTGTTCATGCTGTTTAACATGGGCGCAGGGCTGGCTCAGACTGTGGTACAGCGAATTATCTGCCGTGCCTTGGCTGGCCTATTCGGGTCTGCCCCAGCTGTCTTAGCAGCAGCGTCTCTTGTGGACATCTGGTCACGCATCGAACGAGTCTACATGTTCCCACTGTTCTCCATCATTACCTTCACAGGACCTTTGGTTGGACCGACGCCGGGGGCATTTGTTGTCCAATTCAAGTGGGAAAGCTGGCGCTGGGTGGATTGGATTACCATTACCTTTGGAGGAATAGTCCTGGTACTGCTTGTGCTGTTCCTCCCCGAAACATACAGTCCCATCCTGCTAGACTGGAAAGCCAAAGAGCTCTGCCGTCTAACAGGTGATGACCGGTACCGAGCACCGCTAGACTTCAAACGAGTCTCTTTCATACATCGTCTACGCAACTCGCTATATCGACCAATCCTTCTCTTCATGACAGAGCCAATCATCAGCGTCCACGCCTTTTACGTCTCTGTCGAATTCATCATCCTCTACACTTTCATCTCCGGCTACGCCTCTATATACGGGAAAATATATCATTGGAGTACAGGCTTGACAGCCGTCGCCTTCTTAGGCATCGAACTCGGAGTCCTCCTCTCCGCACCAGCCGTTCCAATAGCAATGTATTTTCTCCGCCGCGAGATCATCCGCAGTCGCGCCCGAGGCCAGCACCGTCCAGACCCCGAGATCAGTCTGTATATGGGCATGTTTGGTGCGCCAGCTATCCCAATTTCCATGTTCTGGATGGGCTGGACCGCCCAAGAGTCCATCAGTTACTGGAGCCCGCTTGCCTCGTCGGTAATGTTGGGATTTGGGGTGCTGTGTATCTTTGTTTCATCGTATCAATATGTTGCTGATTCGTTTGAGCTGCATGCTGCTAGCGCTCTCTCAAGTTTACAAGTATTGCGGCTTGTTGCTTCTGGTGTTATGGCAATTGTCTCGGAAATTATGTACCGTAACCTGGGTGTTGCTTGGACGCTGACTGTTCTAGGTGGTATCTCTTTCGTGTTTTTCCCCGTGCCGTATGTTTTGTTCTGGAAAGGGCCGCAGGTGCGGGCTCGGAGTCGGTATGCGCGAAGAAATGAGGCTTAGTTACGGTACATCCACCATTACAGCCGATAAGCGGGGTCTTGGTTGTATATACACTATAGAATATATAGGATCGTTACTTAATACCTCTTGAAAATATATTGATAGAAGAGATCTTGCAATTGGTGTTTTCAATATGTTTGGTCACGTGTATGGTCTCTATATCGCAACCGCGCTTTGGCGGCTTCATTTACGCGTTCTATTCCACATTTCGTTACTCCTCCTGAAATAAACCACACCGACTACAAATGGGTGGTTTCTACGGAAAAAAAGAGCAAAATTCCTTGAAAAAGGCTGAAAGAGTGCCCCATCCCCTTCGATCATGATCGTGTTTCCTCCATGATGTCCATCATATTTCAAGACAACCAGCCACAGGGCTACTTCCCCCGGGGTGAGAATTGGCTCCATGAACTTCCCTTTTTGCCCCATGGATGGGAGACAACCAATAGCCAAGGCTCTGGATCCCTTAAACATGCCGCAATGAAAGCGCTGTTAAAGGACCAATCGCAACTGAAAGCCGAACTGTTCGAAATCGTCCCATGGCATTTAGCAAAATACCTTTGGGATGCTCTAGCCCGGTGGTGAGTTATTGATTTCTTCACCAGCCTTGTTAGAACCGATTTAACCGGTCCTATAGCAACAAGCAGACACTTTACATGTGGAAAATCATGGCCATAATGTACCCTACAGAATTCCCTCAAATCAGTCCCTATTACTGTCTAAGCACTGGAAGTCCCAGGGAACCGCTGAAAGCCTACATGGGGATGCTTAACAACAAAGACTTCCGGTGGAGAGCAGTCCTGACACTTGCCTCTACATGTTGCTCTCTGGCAGATTTTTCGGGTATCCCAAATATCAAGAACCTGGTCGCTCTGGAGATTTGCATGCCCCAAGCAAACCAGAGCCAAACTCCCCAAGGAGTCATCACCAAAAAGCAAGCTTCTTTGCAAGATGGATCTGTGCGTGGTTGGGTCGAGATGTGGCAGTTCACCACAGCACTACAGCATCTCCGAATTCTCAGAATCTACCATCAGCACGAATTGACAGTCGCAGCTTTGAGATCTCTTCGAGAACTACCGGAGCTCCAGCTTGTGATCGCGTATGGATGCGACAAGATTACAAAACAGATCTCGGGTCACCGAAAACCTGCGAACAATATACTCCCCATCGAAGGCTGGTCGGCTAGTAGACTTGACTGGCGACCACGGGATAAGGCACTAGCAGATCTAGGGCCCCTGTTAGATGTGTACAAATCTAATCTTGAAACGGATCCAGATGCAGATGGGCAACAAAAGCAGCTCTCGACATTGGATACAAATCTCCCGATTCTGGAATTCCAACTTCCAACCGCCAACCACAACAATCCGGAGCGGGTGGCACAACGTGCTCTATACAGGCCTAAGTCGGTTGTGTTTTTCACTAGAGACCCTGCGATGCAGAGACTTGATCATGAGAAGAAGGAGCGTAATAGGGGAAAGAAGCGGTCTGAGCCGGTGGAGGGACCTAATCCGCGTGTCAGGAAGGCTGTTATGAAGGATAGAGGGAGGGATATTTCCATGACATTGAATGACTTCTTCTGAACCATATTCCCATTTAATTTGCAATTGGACTTATACCCACGATGCCTTCACCTTGTTTCTATACAAAGTAGACCAAACAAATAGAGAGCGCGCTAAGCCATTCTGGGCAACAACTTGTGATGACATAATAGGATGATGTCAGGTGCGAATGACAAATATTCACACTGATTGGCTGTGAAGCCAACCCCGCTTAATCTGATCAACATCACCTGATGACCTCAATAAGTCAAGCAACGACTTGCATTTCGCAACTTTTTGATGATCCCTGCCTTTCGATATCCCCTCCAAACAGGAGACACTTGACCTCCATGGCGGACAACCAAATCCCCACCGACGGGTCCGACACTTCTCTAAACAACAATGGCTCGGCCATTCCATCCCCGCGCTCTAGCACGGATTCCCGCTCCTCCACACGAAACCTCCGCGTTTCACACATGCCCGCACCGAACCACCAGCACAGACAAAGCTTGAGCGAGTCCTTGCGCGGACCCCCTGGGTCTCCCCGCGCACGCCGGCAACCATCCCTCACTCAATCCGCCATCCAGAGCCTGATCGACAATCCCCCGCCACCCAAGCAGAGTGACCCTGCGTTTATTGGTCGGGATTGGCGAGAGATCTCAATTGGAGAGCTTGTTAGCCCGGATGATCTCAAGTTCGTGGAGCTTGATACGGGAATCGAAGATGCTACAAACGTGAGTATATCAATGCCGGCACAATCGACTCTCACTAACTTGATTCCTAGGTCTTGATTGACTCCGGTGCGGCTGTTCTTTTGATCCGCGAAACTCCTGAAGACACTTCTGCCGTCGGCACATTCGATTACGCTGACCTCAATTCATATCTCCTGCTAGCCGCAGGGTTGACATCACCCGATGAAGCGCACCAAGCATCGTATGAAGAGCTGGCCAAGAAGGCCCACGAGGGAGTGCCTATTCCGCTGCGGGATGTCAAGAAGTTTGGCATGGAGAAAGAACCCCTCATCAACTTGCCCGCGTCGGCAAATGTGTTGACGGCCGTTGAGACCTTTGGCGGAGGTGTTCACCGAGTCGTCGTGGTCAATGAGTCTAACCCCCAAGAGGTGGTTGGAATCTTCAGCCAGTTCCGACTTGTTAAATTCCTTTGGGAGAATGGCCGGAGCTTCCCTGTCATCGAAGAGGTCTACAGTCAAGCCTTGCGCGAGTTGCGGATTGGGTCTCAAGAAGTGATCTCGATCAAGTAAGTGGTTTACCATGAATATGCTTGCAACCAATCTAACATATATTCCTACAGTGGCGACAAACCTCTTTGCGAAGCTTTACATATCATGAACAATGAAGGCGTATCATCCATTGTCGTGGTCGATAGCCACATGAACGTCCTTGGCAACATTTCAACAGCAGACGTCAAGGTATGTTATGTGCCACCTCTGGCAATACGTCTACTAATAATTGACAGCTTCTGACCCGGTCATCTTCACTGCCGCTTCTTCACAATACCTGCACCCACTTCATTTCGGTCATCCTGTCTACACGAGGACTGATGGAAGGCAAGGACTCGTTCCCTGTCTTCCACGTCAATCCAGGGTCGACACTGGCCCATACAGTCGCAAAGATTGTGGCAACTAAATCACATCGGTAATTGCCATATAACTCCAAACATTAACAGTCAGGATATCTATACTAATTTCACTAGACTCTGGGTGACGGATCCAATGTCCCCATCCTCCTCAGGACCACCAACTCCATCACATTCTGCTGCACACGTCCCTCTTCCCCCTAACATAAGCCAACCAGCTGCAGGATCGCATATTGCAATCTCACCTCCAGCATCTCCTCTTCCTCCGCCTTTGAGCCCCTCAGCACAGTCCCCTCAATACACAGCTCCGCACCACCCAGCTCCTCTAGCCTTCGCGCCCACAACTTCAGGCTCTCAGTCTAATCAAGGAGTTGCCGTTCCGCCGCCAGTTACTCATTCAATTCCTGCTTCAGCGCTAGATGGAACCCGACTTTCTGGACGCCTAGTTGGTGTCGTGAGCTTGACTGATATTCTGAATCTACACGCCCGAGCCAGCGGACTCAGTCCAGCTGATCCAGCCGAGTCTCGTAGCCGCCGTCGACGCAGTAGCTCGTCGAGTCTAAGTGTTCGCCGCAGCGGCGATATTGGCCGGGAGCTTTTCAGCCGCGGCGGCATGTAACGAACCATTTGAACCATTCCAGACTCGAAGTTTGAACCACTGTTCTCGGCTACGCTGCAAATAGAAGTCCACTCGTTATGTCCGATATGTTCAATTGTGCTATCAGGACAGCACGCTCGCATCAGTCATGGATCTTTGTCACAGATTACGAATTTGCGCCTTGTGGGAACCTTTCATTGTCATTTTTACCAGCGGATATGATTTCCTCTGTGAATTAGCATTACGAAATACAATGTCAAATTCACTCGCTCTAGTACATGTAGTTTGTTCTACCCCATTTTTGGTCTAAACTTTGCCGAGCACATTAAACCCAATAGGTACATTGTACACTTCCAGCGAAGATCGACACGCCGGACAACTCCGAACCCGAACCATGTCTCTATAGAGATCAGATACCAATCCCATGGTTAAAACAACCCTCACGCTTAAACACGGACATGATGCAATTTTCCAAATTCCAAATTCCAAATCCCAAATTCTAAATCAGATCGCGTTCCAGCAAAGAATACCAAATCGGGCCCTGCACTCGGGTTTAGGAGAACAGAAGAAAGCCTAACGGAAACATTTCCCCTGGTCCAAAACCAATCCAATTCACTACCTCAGTGCCCTCACTGTCCCATCCAGGCCCATTCAACGGCACACTAACCGTGCGACACGCGCAACGCTATCCACCCTCGAATCCCGAGATTAGACTGCAAGATTGGCTTTTTTATGACACGATCATGGCGATCACTTGATGATCTTCCTTGGCGTGTAACGTACTCTAATTGGCTTTTGCGCCGATTGTGCTATTGACGCTATTGTACTACATGCATGCCTTCGCCATTTTCTTGTACTCTGGTTGCGGGATTTTACTCGCTCGTCAGATTTGGTGGGCTCCAGAGTCGGCTTCGCCGGATTAGGGAATTCGTTTCTTTCCGACGTTGCTTAGTGTAGATATGGGGGGTTGGGGTCTGGAATTTCTAGCTTGGTTGTTTAGTTGTTTAGTTGTTTGGTTATTGTATTTAGCATTTTCTTTATCTATTGGAGTATAGCCCTGAGTAGGAAAACTCTTGTCAAACAAACATTACCTGTTAACTTGTCTCAACTCAAGTCAATAGTCATTCTCCTAAGAAAATACACTCTCCGCCAGACTTCTATTTTCTGAGATATTGCCACATATGTCGGCCTTTAGACGCCGAAACACGCTGGAAGATATTCCGAATACAATGCCTGGCTTTTGATGGAATCTACAAATCATAGTAAAATCCGAGCTCGGAATAGCCAACCGAGTCTGATGTCAACGTTTATCGTAAGCAAACTATATCTCCATCTATGGTCTACACATAATGTCTATACGTATCAATCATGGAAATAGAACTAACTACCGAGGGTGATACTATCCAATACAAACTCCCCTTACCACGACTTTGCCACTAACATGGCGAATCCAACACAGAACATCGTCTAGATACTACAGATAAGAAAAGATCAAATGAGAATCACACTCACATAAGACACAACCACCGGTTCACAAAAGCCTCTATCGACAACGTAAATCCGATAGGCAATACCGAAACCCAAGGATACGGACGCGCAAGCGAAGCCTGAGAACGCCAACCAAGCCTAGACCTATCGGCATACAAGAAATCTGGGGAAACCAGCTGACCTCCCCAGCAAACCTCCACAGCCACCTCGCCTCCGGAGAATCCGGTTCTCGCAAGCCACGCCCCACTCCTCATGAATCGATCGGAAGGCCCGCCGAGGCTGCTGGAAATGTACACCCCTGGATATCCTCGTGTGAGAGTTGATGTGATTGGGTGATCTAACTCGAGGAATTCATCCCGATTAGGATGGTGAGAAGGGATGAGTTTGGGTGTCTTTTTCTTATTTTGTTGGATCGACAAACAGAATTTAGGGATGCTGGTGGGGAATGTGATATGATATGATATGATATGATGTGATGTGATGTGGTCTAGATGAATGCCTGGGGGTGGATCTTGGTGTAATATTGTAGTTACTGCAGTTCTTGCCTCATGCAAAATGGTCTTTTTTTTTTTTTACTTTGAGTATACTCCTATAACCAGTTACATATAGCGGAATACCTACCAGCCTCTCCTTGCCGTTCTAGGACTCACCTATTCTAGTGTTGTCTTTTTATGATGAGTATAACTCAGCAAGGCTTTGAGCGCTCTGCTTAGAGTGAAGATTCTAAATTCGATTCACCTAATTATCCGCCGAATTACGCTCGAGGAATGACCTTGCAGAACGATGGCAATCAAGGTAACCTCGAATGAATTATTTATCGTTATCTAGAGAGCCTACGGCTTTTATATTTTAGGCGACCCAGCTCCTGGGCTGTCCTCTCAAAATACCCAACTCGGCAAGAACCGACGGAACCTGGCGAAAGCACCAGGACCCGGACCTAGGTACGCCCCGGGGCCGAGCGGATGGTCGGCGCACATACGGACGTCGGCCATCGTAGCGCCCTCGGGCAGCTCTGCTGGGTCGATCCTCATCACGCCTAGGGACCCGCACTCAGCTTCCGCCGCGGCGACCTCGTCGGGGGTTGCGTCTGGGCGGAGAGCGGCGAGGGCAGTGGTTGCAGAGATACCAAGGAGGAGGGAGAGGTAGGTAAGGGGTTTCATATTAGAGTTGGATTAGGCGATGACCTTATAGAGTGGTGTAGTTAGCCTAAGAGAGAGAGAGGGGGAGGGGGGAAAGACGAAGAGCAAAAGAGGGCTGATCAAGAAAGAAAGATAGGAAGGGGATTTCGTACCTTTGAAACTTACGCAGGAATACAGGAAGGGTATTTGGTGAGTGTAAAGGGGAAGGTGGCAGGCGCTAATCCTCTGGGAAATGAATATATCAATATGTTGGGAAGCAGCGGGCTTGATCCTGGCTGCTACTAGCGGGCAAGGATATAAGACTCTCGTGCTGAGAAGGGGCGTGGTGAGGTTCGGTGCTGGATCTCAGCGCTTAGCCTGGTGGGGAGCCTGCTTCTTTATACAGCTAAGACCGCCGGCGTCCGGCGAACAGGCGACGTGGTCGAAAGTCGCCCTGGGCAGCCCGATTGGTCAGTACCCTTGTTTGCTGCCTGGCCACAAGGCCATATAGGAGCTAAGGCCCCGAAGGGAGCACATGAATATTGACTCCGTTTCGCAGAGTGTGACTCCAATTGGTATATATTTCGAGCCGACAGCAGGATCCGAACCTGCGTCCTAGGATCTTAAAAACATAGCCGCCACTATCCTCTGTCTTTACCAGTGAAGGCCAGATGACGCTCTACCGTTGCGCCAACCTGCTGGCAGAGATACCCTAGGCCTGCCTTGGGCTCCGGAGCTTGGACTTGATGTCAATAATTAGGTGGGAGGCTAACAGTGGCACGCGCCACCCGAAGTGGATCCTCCTGACGCCTTGGCGAACCTTTTCGATAGAGCCTCAGCTTTGTCAAATCCGCCGTTGTGCGACTAACTATGCTTAGATTTTTGGAATCGCTTGTAAGATCCTTATCAAGATATTGCTGGGCTCCTGGCAGGTAATGTGTTGCGTCAGGGATCAAGTCTCCTTTGTTTTGCTTGCCCCTAGTCCAGAGGACTGTTTAGTTTGCTGCTCCTCCATAGTGTATCATCGTCCTTTTGAGACCTGAAGTTGTCTGTATCACTTGTCAAGCTGAGAATGGATGCCTTCGTTGGCGTCGAGATGCCTAGTTGGTGGAGGCAGATATTCTGGTATTATATCAGCATTCTTGAGCTACTGGCCATAGCCAATGGGTCAGGTAGGCATGTGGGAGAAGGAGTCCTGAAGACACTAGGTGAACAGACGCATAAAGTCATGTTCTGTAACAACCTATACTCTCAAAATGATAATTCCTTTTACTCACCTGTGAGGACTTGAATCTTCAGAATCGGCCATATAGTGCCTCAATACCCCACTTGATGAATACTTCTATCCATGGAGCATGCCGTAGTACAAGGTTCAATACCCTTGAAGGATGAATCACTCAAAACCGAAGTAGTTGAATTACGAAAGAAAAGGGTCCGAACTAGCCACTCCTAGAAGCTGCGCATCACGTCATTTTCCTGTTGGCTCCATAAAATTGCTTGTAAGCTATCTTTATTATTTTCAACATTTTAACGCCCGTGGCAGTAAGACTATGAGAATTAAATCTTTCATCTTCACATGTTCGCCAGATTCAAGAATCATTACCTAGGTAGAGTACAGTCGGACATACGGAAGTCGAAAACTATAACTTGCCGAAATGATCACGTGTCGGCTGAGTTGAGCCCGGACTGAAAGTTACCCAGACTCCAGTACCTAAAAGTACCCGGTAACAGTTCTATACAAAGGCCAAGATAACGACAGATACCAAATTAAGTCATACCAGCTGACAGCATCCACCCGGCGCCGTCCCCAAATTCTCTAGCCTCACAGCGCAAAGCACCCTCCGTCTTGGCTGATCAGCTCATCAAAAAACGCAGGTACGCAAAAACCGAGAGCCAGGCCCAGGTCCAAGCCAGAACCCACGAGTAAAAAGCCAAACCCAGCAACCATGCACCTCTTGCCGATCAGGGAAGCGAAGGAAATAACCTATCACCAGCTCGAACCACCCCCTTTCCAAGTTTAATGCCCCGTTTGACGTGCCCGTGCAGGACCAACGGCTCATACGGCAACCCCCACGCCACGAAACCACAAAACCACTTGTAGGATATCTCCCAACAGGGAAAGAGTAGAACGCCAGATAACCAGATCCAATATATCCAATCAGGCGGTTGCAGCGGTGCACGGGGTCTGCAACTGGATCGAATCCGGGCGGGGACCATGGTTTGAGGACCCGGTGGGGAATTGTGGATCGAGGTGATAGGGTTCAGGCGAGACTGGGATTGGGACTTGTATATATTCTGCAGTTATTCAGGTTTTTGTTCTCTGTTGCTGTTAGTTGGTGATAGGCTTTGCTTAGTGCCCTCGATACAGGACTCATGCCGAGTCTAAGTTATCGGGCCAATCGGGGCACTTGGTGAATTAGTAGAAAGCTGCAACCTTAACCCCGCAATCTGGGAACTTTCTGCAGCTCGCCCGATTTGGCGTTTTCGTCTTTTTTTTTTTTTTTAATTTTAATTTTAATTTAATTTTTCGTTTCTTTTTTCCGCCCTGGGTGACTTTGGGTTTTGCCTCCTAGTCTGGTCTCCGACCTGTCAATGCGATGGTTTACCTCTTTGCCTCATCTGGTATACTTTTCGCTAATTTCCATCTATCCACAGGTCGTAGCTTGCCTTGCATTATATGGAATATGGAACTTAATGGGAAAATTGGACTGGTCGATCCTGCACGATCACCGTTGATCCAGGATCTCGGGAACGCCTCATCGCTCATACCCCCCCAGGAGCTAAGTTAGCTACCCAACAACAACGTCATTTCAATCCTGCAATCCTGCAGGTCCAACCTACACCAAAATCACTCTCTACATATCACACGAGCTACCAACCTTCTTTTATCGACTAACTAATCAATATGAATTAAATAATACAAAAAAGAGCCTCCGACTTCCAAAACCTAATACCCAACCAAAAAACCAAAGTAAAGGAGCACAAGACCTCCTACCACAGAATCGAAGCCAGGGGAGGCAAAATGCAGGGAGAGCTTACCTCCCCTCCCGCTAAGAAAATTCAAAGTCGCAGAAAGTACCTTTGTCCCACACAACGCCCTATCTGTCGACCTGGGAACCATCGCTACATAGACTCCGTATGACATAGGCATGACAAATTAACAAAGGGGGGTATTCCACGGTTTGTCCAGTTAGAGAACTTCTGGTTTGACCCTTTGATAGGTAGTATTGATAGAATATACCTCATAGTATCTAGGTCTAAGGCAACATTGCGAGATTTCAACTTGTACTTTCTTATTTTTTTTGCAGTTAGAAACTGTTGCTCTGCGGGTATGAATAGAGTTCCTTAACTCAATGCGGTGCGGTACTTGTATCGTCAGATTTACCCGTACATGTAAACCCATGAGTTAATTATTCAAGTAAACCACTCTCATTGGAAAATGGGAGAGAAAAAAGTAACTCCCAAAGTTACAGTGGAGAAAATAGCCACAGCTACAGCTAGCTACTAGCTACCTGGCACGGCCCGGTAGAGCACAGAGGCTGGGACCGAGACAGAGACCGAGAGTAAAACACCCACAGTCCACATATGAAAACTGAGATGCCAATAATCGCGCAGGGTGAATATCCAGCGAACATACAGTTGCGTCGATCATCAGTGGGGACATCGCCGGATTAGGGGTGTGGACTTGGCGTTGCGTTGATGTTTGCGGGAGTGTCAATGCAACGTCGATCATTTTGTGGGACGGAAATAGAATAGACCAGGGCGAGATCTTCAGGGTTGATGTGAATTGTGGTTTCATGTCACTGTGCAAGTAGACTCATGGTAGGTGAAAAAATGAAAAACGGAAAAGAGCAACTCGGTTCGATCGGATACTCCCCCTTCCGCTTAGGTTCACACACAGCAACTCTGTTCAAAATATTAAATGAGAAATGGATTTGAAATATGATACAGGAGCGAATATACAAAGCCACAAAAGAGTCAAGCGGATATACAAGAAAGAAATGAAGTCAAGAAAAGAAGAAAATAACTACCTGGGTATATCAGGTATCACTGATCGTAATGGGGGCATCAGGAAGAAGAAAAAAATCAACAAGAAACGCTGGTAAACTCGTCAACAGCGACAAAATCGTCAAAGCCAAACGGCTCACGATCAGAAAGCGGCACAGTCGAGTTCCCCAAGTGCAAAGCAAACTGACTGAAATCCGAATAATCCGCATCCATCCCCTCATTGGACACCATAATGCCATCCTCATTTCCATTTCCATTCCCACTCTCCGTCTTGACAGGCGCAGGCATACTCATCTGAGCAGCAGCAGCAGTCGGCGACATGGGACTATGAGGCGTAGGACAGAAATCAGGAGTCGAGTGCGTCTCCGCAGACAGCGCCTCAATCCTAGGGGAGCTAGCGCTCGACGGTGGCATAGCGAAGTGCGTGCTCTGGGTAAGGAGGTGGAGGTTGTGGTAGCTATTACTGGGCTGCGACTGGCCGCGCGAGTGGCCAGAGGGAGTGGGCGTGGGGCCAGTGATGGAACCCGAATGCGCGACCCGTGGAGCTTGGTGCAGAGGAAATTCCGGCGCGGAGGCTAATCGGTCTCTGAATTGGCGCTGCATTTGGATGGTGTCTGGCACTGTGGGTTGCTGCATCATGCTTTGCTGCCACATTTGCACTTGGTCGGTGGGGGTTTGGCCTGGAGTGGGGACTTGCTGTTGCATGGCCCAGTTCGGCATTTGGGTGTTCCATGCTGGGGTGGTGGCTTGCTGATTCACGTACTCTGGGATCTGGGCTGAGTTGGGGCCTGTTGAGGGGGTGACCATTGAGTATGGCGCCTCGGAGCCGGGCATGCAGGCCATGTAGGAATTGGCGTTGTTGTCGAAGGATGTTGCTGGCGAGAGGATGTAGCCGTCGCCTGTTGCCAAGGGGCTTGCCACGGAGTTTGAATCTTGCGGGAAGGACGAGCGGATGTTGGTCAGGTCCAGGCTCATTTTGCGAGGGCCACCATCCGCTGATGGGCGGGGTGTATAAGTGCTCGCTCGGCGGTTGGCGATTGAAGATCCAGGAGACTGACGATTACCAAAGGCTGCTATCAGATGGCGGTGGAACTGTTGTTCGATTTGCATGTTCTGAGCTTGCAGCATGCGGATACGCTTCTCTGCATAGCGCTCGTCGACTTCTTCATACATGGCTTCTCTTTCGACAATCTCCTTGGTGATGTGAAAGCCCTTGCCTGTGCGTTTCTTGTGCAGCATAGAGGCCCTATTGGCCGATTCTAGCCGTGCATCCAGGCTGCGATCTTTTCGCCGCGACGCAGCGATAAAGGCTCTAGTATATGGTTAGCAAGGTCTTGTATCAATTGGAAAGTACGTACCTCTCCTGATTCTCCTCCCGCGAGCGGGGGATCGGGGTGATATCAGCGTCCATAACTAAAGGCAGTATGGATGTGCAGAAAAGAATACATACGGGCGGGGGCACTTAAATATAGAGGGGCAGGTGTCAGGCCCTCTCTAAGCTTAGGACCAGAACCATGGATTTCAGACGATCATAGTTTGGCTACTTAAAAACCTTCGCCCACCGCGATCCATGGTTGGCTCTTGCCCTCTTTACTAACGTTCCAGCCCGCGACTACCAATACGAGTACCATTCGCGGGGCTTCCTGTCCTCCGGATACTTCTTCCTTTGCAGGTAAGCTGCAGATATACCCCGTTTTGCGGAAATGAGTCTAGACTTCAATTTATCAAGATATGAACTTGGAAAGTGGGGGGTTACTCCAGATCTGTTATGTTACCGTAAAGCCCAAAAAGCCCAAAAAGCCCTGCAGATCAAGCGTTAACCCCGTTGATCCCTACCCATTCTTACATTTCTGTTACTTTTCCTCTTCCTTTTTTTTTCCCATCTCGCAGAGCCAACCAAATACTACCGTAGGGTGCTCTGACACACGTGATAGCCGGATCGGGCTTTCGCCTGGAGCCGCACCCTTACACGATGTTGAAGAACCCAAGGCAACCTCAATATTCGATAGGTTGGACCTGCATCACCTCCGATCTGATCTGCCGTAGTCTATTCTCTTGGAGATATGCATCGATCGACGATCCTCGACGGACAACGTTCGGCCATGCATCTTACGACCATCACCTGCCTAGAAGAGTAATGAACGCGAGTTTTAATCAACGGATCCATTCCCATGTTCTGCCTCACGGCATTTCCGAGGGTTCTCGTCTATCTAATGGTGTACTTCCCCGTACTCGTGAATACTCGGGACCTCTTCCAAGGCGACATTCATTCAGCCTAAAGGTTCTCCACTTGCACCGCCACTTGGATCAGGAGATGTTGGACCTGCAGGCGTATTTAGCCAGGCCTAGCCGAAGATTAGCGAAGGTGCTGGGGCCCATTGTAAACCGGAGTAATGTTCTACAGTTGCAAGTCTCTGGTATATGGTTGGTCGCAGTTGAGCCGGCCAGTCAGCCCTGCGAGATAGAGCTTGACCTCGGTTCCAGTAAGCCATGTTCAGCTCAGCTACCTAATACAGCCTAACAGTCCATGGAGAATAACAACGCCATATTGAGGCCAAACTCTCTAGGCACGCCACCGGTCTAGCCCTCCTTATCGCTTATCACCCGGCCGAATCTAAGCCACTTCAGGCAATTGCCACTTGGACTTCAGAACATAACAAATGTGTGGTAATGGCAATTTGAGGGTAGTTATGTTCTAGATCTGCCCTTTAAGGCTACATGAACTGCTAAATTGCAATTATCTCGTGGGGGCTCGGCAAATCCAGCTGATCGACCCCACCGATCTTACAACGCTCAAGCATTGGTTTTCGGTCTCGATGCATGCACTACGCCTCAGTAGACGGTTAATAGGTCGAGTGTGGCTCCATTTGTCTCAATTTTCAGCATGTCGCTTGACAAATATCTTCGTAATAATCCAGCCACATGCTTAGGGCGCAGAGGCCATGTGAAAACGGATATGGGTGTTTTAATTGGCTCATCCTATCTATACAGGTCTATCTCAGCTGTACTAAATACAGTACCTCGTCTATTCACCCAGCCAGCATCACAGACACTTCCTCAAAAGCCTTTCAGGGCTGTTATAGTCACTCGTAATGTGCCCTGTCTGCGACACGCCAACACCACATGTCACACCGCCATATCCAAGCCCTCATCTCACCCGCACTACCTACTAACCTCCAAGAGAAACCACCTAATCTAATCCCTCGGAACCTCAAAATCCCCCTCAACAAGCCTGCCAATCTCCTCAATGCTCAGGCCCCTCGAAGTCCCAAGGATCCCATCAACAACGACCCCCTCCAACTCCTCCCTCCGTCTCGAATAAAGATCAATACCTGCTGACGTGAAAACCATCTTCGCAAATAAGCCATAAGCCATAACCCGCTCATTCCCATCGTCAGAACGCCCAAAACCAAGACACACCCAGTGCGAACTAGCAATAACCAACCAACCCCTCCCGCACCAATCCCATGCTCCAGGAGCACCGGGCATTGGCATGTCAATCCCACGCATGGATTTTATTTTTGAGTAGTTGATACCCTGATATTGGACTGGATCGTCGAGCTGGGCTATCCCGCTTGGTGAGGGGGGCAGGGGTCTGTAGGTTATTTTCACGTTGAGTTTGTCTTTTCCAGAGGGGAGGCTGGTGTGGGTTACATGCCAGGTTCCTGTTAGGAAGTTATTTGTTGGTGGGATGCATTTTTGGTGCTTTGGTATGCACTGGATGTATTGGATGCGATGGTTGATGGTGGTTAACAGGGGGTGCGCGATAAGTACCGTTGGGTGATAGTTGTGATAGCTACCCAACCCTATGTGGTTGGGATGTCAACAATATCTTGTATAGAATATCAGGGGTCTACTGGTGTTTTACTGGTATGCTTTAGTTGCTTTGGCTCAAGGGATCCTGTATCATATCATTAGGGGCTGTAAGTGTAGATGTACAGGTGTTTAGTGGAATAAGAGAGGAGCAAAGGAAATAGATTCTATAGAAGCTTATGCATATCTGAAACAAAATGAGGGGAAACTGTGGCGCAAGCTTCAACATCCCTGTCATTATGCGTTGGCACTATGCTATCTAGTTGCATACATAGCGTGCCATGGCCCCGCGCTATCTGGGTCCACGTAAGTATACAGACAAGACATTGGAAGTCGTACTTCGCACAGCTCTTCGACCTGTCTCTAGAACAACGATAGCTATACAGTCAGCAAGATATAGCAGTACATTGTACACTGCTATCACGCTAGAATTGGACTTTTGGAAAGCCCCTCGAAATGACCGAGAAACGGAATAAAAGGGTTGGAGGTCGGCCGTTTTGATAAGTATACCGGCGACGTGAGAGACCATTGTTTCTCCCAAAGCTTTGGGCTGCAACAATTATTTTGTGTCCCTGCAAGCTACTCAACATACAAATACCCCGCAATGTATTAATCAATGTCCCATACCGATACAATGCTCTCCAACCTGTAAGCTTATCTACGCATAAGCAACAGAAGATAGAGATGATAATTTGCTGAGGGAGCTATGTACCCTCCATGTCCTCCTCGATGGCAGCCATCCGTGTCCCGGTGCCATGTCGCATGCCCTTCCTGTGGTCAGACTCGCTGTCGAGCCTTTTCTGCAGTGTCTCTCTCATCACGCCTCCATACACGCTGCGTTATTCATGCTGACGGACAAACAGGACCTCATACCTCTCCAGCTTAGTGCTTCCAGCTGCCTGTTGTTGCGAGCTGATAGCCTCGTCAAGCGAGTAAATCGAAACACATAGAGCAAATATATTCTGCTAGATACTATACTAGGCTATCCTATACAGTACAATTACCTCCGATTCTTCCCCCGACCCACACCTTGAAATCAATCCTAACCCACACCCTACAGTACTCACAGAGCGAGACAGAGACCGGAGAATAATCGGAATCACTTCTCCTCGGGCTCGGCAAACAGCAACATACCCGGCCGATCATTCGGATATCCATGTCGCTTCGTTCCGCCGCTATAGCGTTCATCTGATATATGAGTCGGAATACCGAGGCTGTGACCTAAACGGCGTGATTGTATACCAAGAAGGGAATTCGTTACTGGGGAGGTGATAAGCGGCGATGGGATCATATTTCTCCGCGGATTTGATCTGATTTCTAATATTTAGGGTTCGCGGTAGTATAGGTATGTGACTGTTGTAGAACTAGCTTTTTGGTGCTTTGCGAGTTGTGTATCTGGTTTACTTGGGTAGGAAGCGATTAGGGTTGGGGTACGTGTACATGAACAGATGCCGAGGTCTTGTTATGTTGCTTTCTGTTGTGTTTTGTACTATATCATAAGTGAGGGTCCAATAGGACCCCGCGGTACTTGCTAACTTGCTAATCCTATTAGCGTCCAAATCTTAGTAGGACCTCTACCGAAACTTGATGTGCGAATCTTTCAAATATTTTCCTCCACCTTTCTCAAGCGAGTAAGTAGTACAGGTAATGAAAGCTTAATCTTCTTTATAAACAGCATGAATAAGGACGCTAAGTTCTCAATGGGCGGAAAGCCAAGTGGGGGAAAACACATCAAGAGCAGGGGGGAAAGGTTGCCGTGAGGCTGGAAGCAGAGCAGCCAGTTTCAGCACAGAAACCAGACAGAACCACAAAGCAATGCAACATCTAAACAGGATGCTGTCTGCTCGGTTCTTTCGAGCCTACTTCGGACCGCTCTGGGCCCGTAGGGCGGATCGAGCTAGAGCATAGACTAAATTAAGACCTGATTTTGGGTCCGCATTTTGTCTAGGAGATGCCTAGAGGTGGCACCATGCCCTGTTCCTCGCGGGCCTCGCCACCAAGCTTGTAGGACACCTTGAATCGGATTTTCACCGAATTGCCCTTTCCTGCATCGATGCCGTCCATGAGCATTTCTTGCTGGACGCCGTTCTGCTGTCCGGGGGCAATGTCTCGGCCTGATTGCGGGCGGAGTTGTAGGGTGTAGGACTAGAGATGGTTAGTAACTCATTATGGGGAATGACGAATGAAAGGGACTGTAGCTTACCTTCTCCACAGCAACCTGGAAGTGGAGCTCCCCAATGGGTTGGCTGGTTGGGTTTGAGAAGACGGCCACAACGTGGATTTGACGTGGCTGGTTTGGCACTCTGCGCGCAGCAAAGTCAACGAGAAGCTGGGAGTTGAGAACTTGGATCTTGTTTGTCGTGGGGAGTGCATTGCTGGCTGGCAGGGAAGAAGCGAAATCCCACTCATCATCAGCTTCGGCCTTCGCGGCCTGCCGCGCCGGCTGCGGTGACGAACTGGGACCTCCGACCAGATCAAGCAAGGACGAGGAGGCTGGAGCTGGGTGGCTTTGCGCTGGGGGCGGTTGGAATGGGCTAGATCCCGCCCTAGGGCTGGCAGAGACGAGCGATGCAAATGGATCGGCTGGCGGCGGGGTTGCCGTGGACTGGACTTGGGGTGATGCCCGCATGGCGGGTGTTGGAGATTGAGAAACAGGTCGCGAACTGTTAATGGAAGCGAGGATATCATAATTAGGTTTGAACGATGCCGGCGTCTGCTGAGGCTGTGGGATAGGCGGTGTTGAGCCTGCTGACATGGATGGGTAATTGTCTGCAATACTGTTAGTGACAAGGATCGGGATTTGCAATGGGCATTACTTACTGGAAGGTCCGAGGGAGATACCACCGCCGGGAGAGGGGGCTTGTTCTCCTAGTGAAAGGCCGAGAAGGTCATTCTCCAAGGAGCTACCACCCTGGGATAGGCCGGCCTCGTTACCGTTAGAACTTGGTTGAGGCTCTGGGTCAAAGTCGATAAGAGAGAGCTCGTTGTTGGCATTTGTGGAAACTCCAGTCGTAGTACCGAGTGTTCCTTTAGGAATCCTAGCTGCAGCATCCAAATCACCCTTCTTAACCAGCTTATACCGCTCGATTGTGCGGTGTATGCTGTCGTTGATCTCCAGCAGCTTGTGAACGGCCTCGGGGTCTTCCGATTCCTCTTCGCACATCTTTTGGATCTTGGGGTGGGCACTTTGCAAAGCGTTCGCAAGCTCCTAATCGAGATAGGATGTTAGAGTCGATACCATTGTAGAATAGCATGTATTGGTTAGATCACGCACCTCGAACACGTCGCCTTCAGGGAGAGCTTCCCCAGGCTGTTGGTTTTGTAGCATCTCCTCCAAAATTTTAGCTTTTTGCTGCACCTTGGACACTTCTTCCGCCGCCTTGGCCCGATAATCGGTCTTGTGCCGATTGTCGAAACCAGCCATAACCTTCATTAGCCGGTTGGCTTCCTGAAGGTCGGCAGGGGTGCCCCTGCGAATCAGCTCTTGGAGCTTTGCAGATTGCGCCTCCTTCTCTTCCTCCTCCATCTCATCAGCCGAGCGGAGATTCTAAAACTGTTAGCTCAATCTTGACGTAACAACGAGATCCGGTGCACATACATCACTCGGGTTCAAGACAGCAGCATCCTCTCGGCGTACCTCCGGGAACATGTAGCCCTTGTACAGTAAAAGACGATGCATGTCCCGGATGAAACCCAAGTCCTCCTTGTAGCGCGATGTTTGGCAGATAGTCTGCCGCCACTCCTCGATCGACTCCAAGATGCGGTGCTGGACCCGGGAGGGTCGCATAGGCGGCCGCTCGGGGAACCTGCGAACCAATTCATTCAGGAATTCCTTTGTGCTGATCTGGAGATGGAACGGGTATCCGCAGTTTTTGACGCAAATGTCGAGTAGCTATTGCTGGTCAGTCTCCTTGCGCCAGCTGTCATTTGAGCTCCCCACGTACCGCCAAGGCTAACAACGCGACATTCTGGTTTCGGGAATTGATAAGATGAACGATGTCGAATGCGGATTCTCGAGGTCTAGGAGAGAGGTTATGATTATGCGCATCCCTGCCGACATTGGTGTCCAACTCACGCATTGCCTTTCTTGGAGTTGATTAGGTCTGCAACTTCGAGGTTCAGGGCCAGGTTGGGCTCGTAGTTCTGGGGATCGCATGCATTTCCTGGAAGAAATCAAATATTAGCTTAGATTCTTCTATATCCTTCCAGTTCATGATCAATACTCACGGATTGCCCGCTGCAGCGGCGTAAACCCCGGCTCAGGGTAGGCCCCGAAGCGGTCCCTAGCCGCCATTCGTGCTGAGGCAGCCTCCAGGATGGCGGTATAAATAGGAAATAAGAAACAGAGATCGAAGAGAGAGACGAAGTCGGGGAAGATGCAATCGAGGAATGCGATATGTGTACAATGATGGGGGGGCTGAGGCGGGCGGAGAACCGGTTAGTTTGCACGTGTGGCTCTTGTGCTTAGCCTTGATCTTTTTTCCTTCTTTCGCGACTCGAGTTGACTTCAATTTGTATTGATTAACACTTATTCGTCACATACAATGGTCCGCCACAAGAAAGATAACTTCTCGCGAGGAGGCAAGAAATTCAATCCCCGCCCTAAGCCAGTGCCCCGCGGCAATGAAGATACTGAGGGTGCTGTCTCGTCGCGGCCGGCCTACAAGGCCGCTTGCTGGGATATGGGACACTGCGACCCCAAGCGATGCTCCGGCAAGCGATTGATGAAGCTGGGATTGATGCGGGATCTCCATATTGGCCAGCGCCACCCCGGCGTGATCATCTCGTATGTTTCGCATCGCATTTTTCTTGGCTAAACATACTAACGACCCACGGCCAGTCCAAATGCAAAGCGGATCGTTTCCCCTGCAGACAAGGAGCTTATGGAACAACACGGTGCGGCAGTCGTCGAATGCTCCTGGGTGCGCGTCCAGGAGGTGCCTTGGTCGCGGATTGGCGGAAAGTGCGAAAGACTCCGTATGTGATTCAGTCGGACACCTACGAGGCTTATTGGAAGCTGACTATTCTGGCGCACAGTTCCTTACCTTATCGCCGCCAATACTGTCAACTACGGCAAGCCATGGCGTTTGAACTGTGTCGAGGCGCTCGCCGCCTGTTTCGCTATTTGTGGCCGTCTAGAGTGGGCTGAGGATCTCCTCAGGCATTTCAGCTACGGACAATCTTTCTTGGATATTAACTCAGAGCTTCTTAAGCGCTACGCCGCTTGCGAAACCGAGGAGGATGTCAAAAACGCAGAGACAGAATGGCTTGCCAAGATCGAACGGGAATATGAAGAAAACCGCGCAGACGGAGGCGACGATATCTGGACTACTGGAAACACCAACCGGCTACCGGCACGGAACTCTGACGACGATGATGACGACGACGACGACGAAAGCGGAGAAGAGGGCAGCGAAAAAGAAGGAACCGACGAGGAGGAAGAGGAAGACAAGGACCCATTTGCGATTTCCGATGACTCCGAAGACGAAGAACAAATGGCAGAGATTCGTCGCAAAATCCTCAGTTCGAAGTCTTTCCAAAACCCAGAAGCCGAGGAGAAACAGCAACCCGAGAAAATCGCTCGTCCTGAGCAGCTGTACGTTGACTCGGATGCTGAGTCTGGCTCTGCAGGAAGCGAGGATGAAGCATTTGACAACATCATCAATGCGACTACGGTCACTGACCGCACCGGAATCAAAGCAATCCAGCAGCGGAAAGGAAAAGAAACCGTTACCGCCTCGTTCTCTCGGACCGAACTTTCTGCACCTAAGAGATGGTGAGGGAATATCGTTTTCCTGGATTCATCTATATAGGTTGAAATTCTATGATCAGCCCACAGTCTTGGGAGCAAGGCATTCAAAAACCCGACAGAGGAAACACTCATATCAGATGCGCTGGGTCCGCTTATTCGAGACTGGGTCGCCAGGCCATCGAACATGGCCCAGCCCCATTCCACTATGAAAGATTTGTCTCCGCCCAAAAGCGCTTCCAGTCGGACAATTAAAACGTCTACTACAATTTCCTACTCGCAAGTGCGTCCCGTGACCACCCGCACATGCACACCTGGAGGTAGCATTGCTGTGAACCTCCAAATTGCATATTTTATGATTCATGTCCCCGATGTTTTCTCAAGGTGCCTATATGTATGGCAAACGGCTTGGGAAATAAACCGAAAAGTTCATAGGTCCATTAAATTCTATCAGAATTCTCTTTGGTGCAGTTGCTAGGTATAGTTCGATATGCGATCCCGAATGAGTACAATTGCGCACTATAGAAACCGGAGGAACACCAAGGACTTAGAGACTCAGCTTTCTAGAAGCAACACCCCCAGTGACTCACTTCACCTTCATTTACCTCCCACTTCACCCTCTCTTTACTTTTCATCCACCTACTCTTACTATCACCTTGCATAACACTTACACTTAAACTAACGCACTACAACACAAAATGCGTACTAATTTCTTGCCTTGTGATGCTGTGAACAGGACAGCTGACCTAGGACAGCATGGAGCAGAACCTATTCTCCAGCGTAAAGGAGCACCAAGCAAAGTTTGAATGCAAACTCGAGAAAGAAGGGAAATGCCCGCTTTACGAGACCGACATGGCGAAACGTTAGATCCGGTATATACCTACATTGAATGGTTGAGTGATGCCCTGCATGAAACTTATTGCCATGAAAATCTGGACCACACTCGGGAGCCTATTGAGACTATGCAAGATGAGATGGAAGACAAAGCGCCAGCCTTGTTGGAGGAGCTTGATGAACAGAACAGAATGATTTCTGACCTGCGAGAATCTTAGAATGTCTTACTCTCGCAGTTCAAAGAACAAAACGAGAAGATGAATTCTCAGCTCGACAGCCAGGCAAAACAGATATCTAGCCTTACTGACCAAAACGCAAAGCTGGCATCCAAGCTGGAAGAACAGACCAAGTGGACAAATGCGCTGAAACAACAGGGCAAACTAAAACAGGCCCTTCACGAGTCCTGCGTGCTAATGATTGATGGGTTCGAGTACGAACAAGAGCTAATTGGCGACGTTACGACATCTGAAAACAGCATACACCTGTTTGAAGCAAGCCACAATAATGTCATTAACAAGGTTGGGAACATGGAGGCTTGGATATCTGGGGTTCTCGAGCCGCTGATGCTTCAAGACGAAGACGATAGTCTACAATTCACGCTAGAGGAGGCCGAGATCTTGCCCTTGGCTAGTAACCGCCCACGAACTGTCCGTTCCTTTGCAAGCAAGTTCGATAAATAGGCCAAGAAGATCTATTAGCAGAAAATCAAGCTTCATGGTAAAGCAAGAGCTTTGTGAACAGGAACTCGATTCTAACTACAAGAATGGGCCCTGCATAGACATTCAGACGAGACTGCGCAGCAGACGAAGAAAATTGAAAAACAAATTGGAAATTGACTACATGAAAGCAAAGCTCGAAGGCATCCTCCTCGTTATCCTAGCCTTTGGCAAGGATGGCTTCATTGATCCCATATCCTAGGAACCCCAACACCCCACCAAAACCTGATCGAGAAAGTAAGCCGCAAAATCACCCCTTTCGAGTACTAACTCTACAATAGCAGACAGGAGGTATTCTGCGCATACCTCTACAGGGACAGTGTTATCAGCCGAGAAGCCACTCACAGCATGTCGATACCAGACAACGACGGATCACAGCATGCACATGGCAGAGATCGATGCACGAATGTCCCGACGCAGAATGGACGACTGGTCCCGCTGTTTGCTAGTTTTTCGGGTCGATACTCCACGTTGTATCAAGGTCTTTCTCGTTGTTCTTTAATTACTTCATCTACACCAGAAGATCACGCGATTGCCCCTGTAATCTAATAGGATGCTAGTGTGGGTTTGTACAAAGTAGGATTACTCGCATGAGGGGGTATTTTGTATGCTCTGCATGTCGTTAGCATATAAATTTTACAGATATAGAGTTGCGGAGATATAAGTGCGCTATGCAAGGGATAACGGGATGGTCTCTACGATGTGGGTTTGAACTTAGACTAAGTCTATTCAAAAGGGATGTACTGGTGCAAGAACTTGATATTCTACTCGCTAATTTCACCATTCACATATCTTGTCCCCTTAGGTCACATGGTATCTCGACCTCATGGCCAAATCATGTGTTTTCTCTGTGTGTAACTCGGCTTGGCTACTTGGCTCCGAAGTCATGTTTTGCAAAATATCAAGTTTACACCGTTTATCTCAGAACCATGACGATCGTTTACGTATACTGTAAGTATCAGGTGGGAACTGCAGGTGTGGGCATGAGGGGTCGAGGGGGTTCATGCAGGATGTTACCACGAACCGAACCATATGCAGGGTCTCGATGCATGTTTATTCTGGAAGAATTTATGAGATGCATGGTATATGAGCGATGTATAGTCCAACTCGTGGCATTCTAGTAGTCATCTAAATATCCGTTAGTATCCAAGGATTCTCTAAAGTCGGCTATTATTATTACTTTGTGCAAGTTTCTAAGCTATTGTTATTCCTCGGCTTGGCACGTTACCATGCAAAAACATAATAATCTCCCAAGTCTCCCAAGCTGAAGTATGAACTAACAAATAGAGGCAGTGCTTGCAGACAGGCCAGATCAGCACCTGAGGGCAAACTCAGCCCTACTGCCAAGCACCCCGCAACGGGTGACCCCATCGACTGATACGCAGTCACCGGGGTCGAACGTCATGTTCACTGCCTCAATACGAGTGCCTTGCTTATGATTATGAGCCTTGAGATCAGGCGGGATGGAGGCTCCCGACCACTTCCAAAGTTAGACTAACGTTAGATCGTCAGCGAGCGGGGCTATATGATCAGCGTTCTCCCCTGATGAGTTTCTGACGCCTATCACTTCGCTCTAGCATGTGCTATTTAGCTCTCAGGGATATTCCTTGGGATTTTTCATCTTTCATATCATCTACTTGCATATAAACTGCTGGGATTCGAACCACTATCCCCTTCAGACGACAGTATCAACTATCATCAGCAGCCTACCAACAAGCCCATAATGGCGCATGACCAAGAAGAGCATTCGGTCGCCGACACTCATCACCGTCACCATAACCACAACCACGAACATGAACATGAACATGAACATGAACATAACCGTGGCTCCCCACGGTCCTCCCCAGACCGCCCACCCCCAGAACGCCGCAGCTCAACAATAATAAGCTACATCACCTCCTTCCTCGGCACAAAGAATCCACTCAGCCGACCAGCAGACCCACACAAGAACACAGTGTGGCTACTAGACAACACAGCCTACCAACGCACCACATACAACAAACACAACGAAATCGTATCCAAAACCTGGCACGCAGAGGTTGTAGCCTGCATCTTCGAAAAAGGCGGCCGAAAAGACGTCGGCAAAGTCGTCGCCGCAATAGCAGACTACATCGGCCTAGATGGCGAACTAGGCAGCACACACGAGCACGAAATACGCCGACGAATCGAACACCGCGTGCAGCCATTCTTGGATCAGGTTTCGCCGTCGCGGACTATCACGCTGCATGTGCCTATCAGCCGACGCGGGCAATGGCATGAACTGGGCCCGTCGGATCGGAATGGGATTGTTAGTCAGAGTGTTCAGCTTGGGGATGGGGACGTGGGTCATATTCATGATGGGACGGTTGTCAGGCCGCGGTTGTATGATTTCGGGGGCAGGAGTGTGTCGATGAATACCACGTTTGCGAGGCCGCATGGGTGGTTGGTTATCTCTGATATTGACGATACGATTAAGCGGACGATGACGCTTGAGCCGACGGGGATTATTCGGTCGACGTTTGTTGAGGAGCCGGAGGTTATTAGTGGCATGCCTGAGTTTTATCGGTGGGTTGATGGGGAGTTAGGGGCACCGGCTTGGTTTTATTTGTCTGCGTCGCCTTATAATCTTTATCCCTTTTTGCATAAGTTCTTGCGTGAGCACTATTGTGCTGGGACGCTGGTGTTGAGGGATTATTCTTGGATGGATATTACTGGGTTGATTCGGTCTTTTACCGAGAAGACGCAGGAATATAAGGTTGATCGGATGGAGAAGATTCAGGGCTGGTTCCCGCGGAGGAGAGTGCTTTGTATTGGGGATTCGACGCAGAAGGATCCTGAGGCTTATGCTGAGATGTATGAGCGGTACCCTGGGTGGGTTCAGGCTATTGCTATTCGTAAGGTTACTGATGTGGCCCATATGGAGGAGAAGAATGAGCCGGAGAGGTTTGAGAAGGCTTTTGAGAATGTGCCGGATCATGTCTGGACGGTCTTTGAGGATCCTGAGGAGTTGTATGAGTTTGTTGATGGGCTTGGTCTGGAGGATTAGGACATTTAGTTTGTTTCTATTTTTTGTTTGGGTTTTCTAATTAGCATTTTGTTTCTGCACTAATTCAAAATTGGCTATCAAATATCATCGTGAAATGACAACCTCAACTGAGCCCTAAGTCATCCAAGAGACATACGAGGCGGCACCACCCATTCTCTTCCTATAACTCAATCCAATTGGAACTGGATTATACTATATAGGGAATATTATAAGCAATCGCATTGATCGGAAGTATCAAACAGTGGCAACGCTGAGCTAAGCCCTACATACGTCAAGATTAGGAAATAGCCTTGAATCTATAGACCAAAAGGCAAACCCTCAACATCAAACCAACAAACCCACCAAATATAAACCAAAACAACTAGAGAACCGCCAAAATGCACGACCATGCCAAAATATCCAGAAGTCTACACCCAAACATCCCAACAGACATAAACCCAGCAAAGCGCGCATCAACCGCAATCCCAAACGATAACCCATTCACACCGCTCACAATGCGAGCTCTCTACTACACCCCCCAAGGAACAACAAAAGA
This sequence comes from Penicillium arizonense, assembly GCF_001773325.1. NCBI lineage: Eukaryota > Fungi > Ascomycota > Eurotiomycetes > Eurotiales > Aspergillaceae > Penicillium > Penicillium arizonense. The sequence goes on along the minus strand of NW_019173278.1, from coordinate 343,788 downwards.
CCTCCCAGACAGCACACAAGGCGACGGCAAATCGCTCGACGAAACCAAAACCACCATCCGCAAACACGGCTCGGGTCTAGTCCTCGACACAAGCTTCCCAACACCACAACCCTCAGCCCACCAATACCTCCTCAAGGTCCGAACAGCAGCTTTCTGCCACGACGAAATAAGACTCGCCTCCGCGCTGAATCCGCAAAAGACAACACCTCAAATCCCACTGCATAGTCTCTGCGGCACGGTTATCAGTACACCCCGCGAAGACGACGACCGGAATGAAGGTCCACGCTTCCGGATCGGAGATGTGGTCTTTGGGTTGTTGAGTTATACGCGGGACGGGGGCGCCGCGGATTATGCGGTTGCGTATGAGGCAGAGTTGGCGCTTAAACCGGGGAATATTACTACGGCTGAAGCGGCGGCGTTGGCTTTGCCGGCGCTCACGGCTTGGCAGGCGCTTTTTCGATATGCGGGGCTTGATCCGGATGTTCCTGGCGGGTTGGATGAGGATGGGGATGCTGGGGGGAATGGGACTGGTCGGTGGACTTGGCATGAGTCCAGGAAGAATACTCTTGCCAATGATCCTGCTTATGGGTTCGAGAAGTTTACGGGCCATGGGAGTGGGGTTAGAAATGGGAATGCTGTTGGGGGGGATGGGAGGAATGAGTTTCATGGGAGTGTTGTTGATGCCAATTTTAAGGAGCAGCGTGGGAGTTTGGGGAATGATTTGGCCAGTGGTGGTGGAAGTGGAAGTGGTGAGAATGGGCACTGGGTTTGGCAATGGAATCGCCGTGGTACGATTCTCGCTTGCAATGGGGGCAAGAATAATCCCATGCGTCTTGCCCCTGGCTCTGGCGCTGGTTCTGGTTCAGGCAGAGTGAGCAGCACCCCGACCCCGGATCCAGATAGGCAACGCCGTGACACGCTCCAGAACCTGCCGAGTAGCAATGCACGGCGTGGCAGTCTGTTCAGCCTGATCAATAGACATCACGAGAGTCAATCCAGCGCCAATCAGAATGGTAACGGCAACGAACACCGCAATACCCTACTAAACCTGGTCAACGGCAACGGAAGCCGAAACGGTCAATCAGGAGGCCGTATCGCGAGAAGGATCAGTGACAGTATCAGCAGCAGTATCAATGCAACCAGAAAGAATTCAGACCCGTCGATCAGACTATTGATCACAAACGCTCGAGACAACGAAGTCGGCCGCATCGCAGTGCAACTGCTACGAGCAGAGACACTATTCCCAGCCACAGTCCGGCCCTGGATCTGTGTGACCTGCACCAAAGCCGAAGAAGGGATCATCAGACAAGAGTGGGATGTTGACGGGGTCATCGTGATTCCGCATCTGCCTCTTCCAGACGAATGTGATATCGGGGGCACGTTCAAGTGCCAGCGCTGGCCGCCTGTTGATATCGTGCTGGACTGTACTGGCGGCGAGGTATTCCGGCAAGCGCATGCTCCCCGCGTCATTAAGAACTACGGGGCAGTGATGACTGTTGTAGAGGCGCGGTGTGCGGATCAGCCTCTTTATCCTGCTGAGCGGGATATCCTCGGGCATCGGAAGAGGGGGATCAAGACTCGGTTTGTTCCTCCTAATCCGGATGGGGACGCTATGGCGCGCATTGCGGATTTGGTGAAGGGGAATTTTGTTCGGGGGAATGAGGATACTGTTGTTGATCTTGAGAGGGCCGTTGATCTTTTGGCTGGGATGGCTGCTGGGACTGCCGGGAGTCGGAAGGGGAGGATGATGGTTGTTAGGCTTTAATGCCGGTTCGGCTGGGAAGGCTGCTGCTGCTTCTTAGAATGTTTGTGTTCAATCTTTTTGGTTTTGATTTGTGTTTTGGTATATTGAGATATCGAGAGCAATTGAAAATATTGAAAGCAGCAAGTTGAAGAAGGAACGATTCTGAGGAAACGCGTCAAATCAAGCTGGGGTTGTGCACCAATCTGGAACGCCGAACAAGCTTATCGATGGCGGGCTACTTACTCGAAGAGACGTGTAGAGGATCATTGTAAAGCTGTTCCACAGTGAGCCTTGATCCACAGTCTCAAGTAAGAGAGCAAATTCAAGAAAAGAAAAGAATAAAACAGGAGAAGAAGGAAATCAAAGTTGATGAGATATCCCACCCAAGGATGAATTTTGAAAGTTCCTTTGAAAACGATGCTCTGCCCAAGTTCCAACCCAAAGGATGACAAACTACATAAGTGAATAGAAAAGAAACCGAATCCCTGGGCAGCGTGCGAACCTCAGTTGGGACGGTAGACGAAAAAAAAGCCGCGGAAAGACAGTGTATTAGGGACAAAGCAGTACATCAGGTTAAAGTAAAGAATCAAGTCTGGTGAATACGCTCAAGCATGCGGCGACAATCTAGCAGTTGTTAATATATTGTGCAGGAATTGAAACGAGAGTATCTTACCTCCAACTGAAGCTCTCTATCCTTGTTCCGGTTGATCTCGTCGTTGACAGCCTGGGCTAGGTTGGCTCCAATCGCCTGGGATCCGCCAGTCCTCCGGCCAAATGGCCATTGCGAATACTCGGCCAACAGCTCATCCACCTGCGCAAAGGCTCTCTCACGAGCCTCGTGGCTCATAGTGACCAAAGCGTTCTCGAGCACATTGGCGGCGTATGCGGCGCAGACCATCGTAATAGAGCGAAGGTAGCGGTATTCAGCGTCCTCAGGGAGCCACGGGCTGGGAGGAATAATCACGGTGCGGTTGCTGCAGATGTTGCGCACCCGTCTGTGGAGTTCGTCTTTCGCGCCACCGTCGGCCACGGGATGTGTGGCCATATCGAAAAGGAGGAAGTTGCGCTTCTCGGTCCGGAGAATACCCTTGTCCACAAGTCCCTTTGCCAGTCGTTCACGGACTTGCTTCAATTGGTATCCGATCTTCATCAAGTTCCAGGTTTCGCCTAATCGCGAACGCGTAAGTCAGCAGGTACCTCACATCGCATCTCGGGGGTTGAGATATCATACCACTCAGCAGGTCAATCCAGGAGTTTACGCTCATCTTCTCGCTCGACTTCATCATCTTCAGCGTCTCGTCCAGCAAGACCTCCCCAGTCAATGTATCGTCGATGACCTCGATGACGCGGTCGGCCAGGGGGAAGCGTCGCCGCGAGGAATCCTTCTGCATGCTTATACGACCGCGAAGCGCGAGTTCGATGACGATGCACCCTCGTAGGGCGTAGGAAATGTTTTCGTTCCAGAAGGACAAATAGCCCTGTGCGGCGTGGGCGCGAGGTCAGCAGTTGCACCACGGTCGGGCAGACAGGAATCCCATCGAGTTTGCTGTCATCACTCACCTGCTTATCCTTCAGTCCGAGCAGTAGCACATCCTCCATCAGGGTCAATTTTGGCTGCTTGCCCCGTTCCTCGTTTTCGCTGATGTCGCGGGGGTCGAACGCGATCTTGTGGCCATTCTCTGCGCTGGTGAAAGACGTCTCCGGTCCACGGTTATCCATTGCAGAGCCGTTTCTGGAGATTGGGGATGACACTCGGCTGTCATCTTGTTCGTCTGCGCCAGCGACTCGACCGGCGCCTCTTCGGCGAGTCAAGCCCCCGGCTGGTGAGGCCATGAGGATATCTGGACCGGGTGTGGGTGAGGGGGAGAGGGAGAAGTCGAGAAGGAGATAGCGACGTGGTGTTTAAAGGCCGATCTGTATGCCGGTGGGGAGCATTGATGGAGTGAGGTGTTAGACGGACCGTGTAGACCGAAAGTGTCCAAAGTGGGACTCGGCGTCAGGGGAAACCAGGGACCGAGTGGGTTGGCCAGAACGATGAGTTTCAACAATCAATGGGTTTTACGAGTTTGAAGGGAAGTCGAGAAAGGATGGAAGTTCGGTGAGGTGGCTCGTCGAATGCAGCAAGCAGTCCACGGGTGCCAGCACTTCACATCAACACCCGTGACAAAGAACACTTACCACCTACCAACTGTAGATAGTCGTCCATACTAGCAATTGAATTGTCTTTCTACATGTACGTTATTCCAAGTCAATTATCACATATCCTCTCTCTTCCCTTCTCTCCTCTCTGTCCACATTTTCACACATTCTCTCTCTACTCTTATCTAAATGTGCTCGCAAGACATGCATCAGCCCAACCCCATATTAACTCCACACATGATCCGATACACTCGAGATTTAAAACATGAATCCAACTCCATTTATAGGACTGGTATCTTTCTTCAATATAACTTAGCTATGCACACGTCTCTGCACATGTCGCTGCACGCGTCTCTGCACACAATGCGTTGCAAAATTGCATAAATTGCATTCAAATGATATACACGATATGAAGGACGAAAAAAAGCCAGCATGGGTTCAGCATACATAGTAGCATCTCAATGAGTCGCTGTGTCCAGCGAATCCCGATGCCATTCCGATTCTTTTTCTATCCGAAATTCTCCAATCTCCGACGTTCAATTAAGTATTTAGTGAGCTGGAGAGAAGTTAGCAAGTTGTCAAGTGAAAATAGAAGAGATACAAACATACCATCGGGCTGGGCGAGGATGTACTCAACAGCCTTCTCGACTGTGCGCGGAATTCATGTTAGCTGTCAATAATCCAACATCACCATCAAGTCCGAACTTACCGCTGTGGATCTGGTCGGCCTCCTTGTCAGGGATCTCAATGCTGAACTCCTGTTGAAATGTGTTAAATATCCATCGCACAATATGAGGGATTCGGGCTTTCCCGAGGGAAACCTGGGCGTACCTCCTCAATGGCCATGACGACCTCAACGGTATCCAAGCTGTCCAGACCGAGGTCGTTGGAGAAGTGGGAAGTGCCGTTAATCTGCAAGTCGAGCGGGTTTAGTAGCTGAATCTTTTGCGGTCGCCCCTCCCTAGCTCATAGCTATGTGAAGGTCACAACAACACCTGTGCCGGATCCACTAACCTTGCTAGAGTCGGAGACCTAATAGTAAATCAAACGTAGTCAGCCTTTTGTTTTCCCCGTAGAAGCCAATGGATGACGAAAATCCCCAGCAAAACAATATGACGCACCTTGTCGAAGTTCTTGAGCAGGTTGACTATCCGGCCCTCGGCCTCGTCCTTGGAGAGACCGGCAGGAGCAGAGTAGAGACGAGCACCCTGGAAGATGGAAGGAGTGAATTGAGGAACAGCGATGGGAGAGCTGCGGATCTGGAAGGGAGCCGGGGTCTTGATGACACGGGGGGCGGAGGCTCTGAGCGAGCGGACAATGGCGGAGCGGAACATGGTGGGAAGATTCGGAAGAGCGCGAAGGCTAAAGTTCTAAAATAAAAGAAACAGAGACGTGGGGGAAGGTAATGAGGTTGGGAGGGAAGAAGCAGAAGAAGGCGAGATGAGGAAGGTCGGCGCTCCAGCAAAATCCTGCGGCCCAATCAGCGACCAACAGAAAGGAATGACCTAAGCCCGAAACCTGCAAACTACCACAACCTCGTCCACTTGGCTCCCCTTCCCCCTCAAGTACCTCCAACTGCTTCGACTCTCCCCCCATCTTCATCCTCCTCTCCGCTCCAACCATGGCCGCCACCCGATCGGTCGCGAGGCTCGTCGCCTACCGTCGGCCGACCCCCTTCGGCTTGATGGGCTCAACCGCAAACTTCTCTTCCTCGGCGTCCCGCGCAGCAACCCCAGCGGGTGCTCCCCAGGCCGGCTTCCGCCTGCCCGCTCCCAAGCGCTGGGACCAGGACTCCGAGTCCTCCCTGGACAAGGCCAGCAAATACTTCCTCATGGCTGAGATTTTCCGCGGCATGTACGTGGTGCTGGAGCAGTTTTTCAGACCACCGTAAGTCCCACACTCGTCGACGTGGATACGGATCGCAACCGTGTTCTCAATCCCTGGAGAGGGTTCAAGTTCAAATCGAATTAATTGTCCTTTCTTTATGCAGTTACACCATCTTCTACCCGTTCGAGAAGGGTCCCATCTCTCCCCGTTTCCGTGGTGAACACGCCCTCCGTCGCTATCCCACCGGTGAGGAGCGCTGCATTGCTTGCAAGCTCTGCGAGGCTATCTGCCCCGCCCAGGCTATCACCATTGAGGCTGAGGAGCGTGAGGATGGAAGCCGCCGGACAACCCGTTACGATATTGATATGACCAAATGCATTTACTGTGGTTACTGCCAGGAGAGTTGCCCTGTGGATGCCATCGTTGAGAGTGAGTCAACCCTTTTGAGGCGACTATCAGATGGGCCCAATTGACTAACACCTTTTCTCTAGCCTCCAACGCTGAGTACGCCACCGAGACCCGTGAGGAGCTGCTGTACAACAAGGAGAAGCTCCTCGCCAACGGTGACAAGTGGGAGCCCGAGATTGCCGCTGCTGCCCGTGCGGATGCTCCCTACCGATAATTCAATCGCCTCGATTTTCATCTGATTGGCATGTCGATCCTTGTTCACGCACATTTTCCTTAGAGAGTGGATTTGTGCGGACAGGAAGATGCCAGTCGCAATACCCATTGAAGAAGCACGAGTTTTCGTGCCTCGAAAATAAGAAGGAATCATTTCCCTCTTTTTCTGAACCCCATTATACACACTGTACATAAATGCCCTCGATCTGTGTTCTCATCTTGTACCAGTCAATTCCTCAAGGAATATCTTTCCCGTGAATCTTGACTCCTTTGTCTCTTTATTTCCTATGTTTTGGAATCCAGCAGGTCTCTTTGATTTGGTTGAGATCGTATTTAAAATATAAATTTGGTCAATCCCGTCTCATTATCAGATCTTACATCTCATAACAGAACACGCTTCCGTCATCAACGATATCTGAATCTACCTCAACTTACCTATAGACTCAACTTAATATTTTTAACATTATATATGTTTATAAAGATCTATGCTCTCGAAACACGAAAGAACAGGTTCAGCCAAATGGAAGGAAATGATATTTGTATTCACAGATATAAATCAAATCGCTACCGATGCTGTCATGCATAGACATAAAAGATTTGACGGATCCAAGCCGCCACACAAAACGTAAACACCAGGCACCTTGATCTCCGGACGGATATTTCCCAATTCAAAGTCGCAAAACACTTTTTTTGTTGTAGCTCGTCGAGAGGGTGGGTCTATGTGCGTTCTGGTGGGATGTTGTTATCCCAGAACAGCCCGGTTAGAGGAAAAAGGGTATGCAAGAAGAAGAAATAGAGGAAAGGGAAGAATGTAACAAGACAAAAAGGATGATTTCGACCGAAGACAAGCCAGAAGTAAAAAATGACATCAAGGCTTAAATCTTAACGGTTTGACTTGGGGTTCTTTTCCGACTTATTTCTTCTTGCCGCCGCCTGACTTGGCCTTGAAGCTGCCGCCTTCAAAGCCGGGACGAGCGGCCTTCTTCTTGCCACCGCTGCTGGGCTTCTTCTTGCCGCCCTTGTTGCCCTTCTCGTCTCGGCGCTTGCGGAGGTTCTCGTCACGCTTGGACTGGCGTTGCTCCTTGGAGCGAGCGACAGTCTCGAGGCGGTCCTTCCACTCACGCTCGGACTTCTTCTTTGCGGTCTCCTTGCGCTTGAGGGCCTTCTTCAACAGGGAGGTGTCGTCACGGACACGCTCGCCGTGGGCACGCTTCTTGGCGTTCAACCAGCGGTCCTTCTCTTCGATGTCGGCACGCTTGGTAGGATCCATTTCTGCGAGACGGGCACGCTTGGCCTCGGCGGCCTTCAACTGGGCAGCGGGGTCGCGGGCACCGTGAGTCTTGGGCTTGTCGTGCACATCGGTGCCGGCAGCGTCTGTGGCTTGGCCGTCTGTGAAGATCATACGGCCGAAGGAGAAGTTGTTGCTGGAGGAGCCGACAGACTCGGCTGGGGAGCGGGGGGAGGCCAGGAGAGAGCCGGAGCCACCGGGGGAGAAGCGGCGGGCCATGGCTTCGTCTGACTTCAGCTGCTCCTCATCTTTGGCCTTTTGGCGCAATTCCTTCTTGTGGGCTTTTCTTTGCTCGGCTTTTTGCCGACGTGCTTCGATGAGCTCTTGGCGGTTACGGGCAGGCTTGCCGTTGAGTCCATCTGCGTGGCGCTTCGCCCGGAGCTCGTCGAGGCGCTTTTGTAGGCGCTGCTTCAGCTCTTCGGGTGTGTGCTTGAGAGGTTTGGGCTCTGAGGATTTGACTTCGGTGGAGGCGGAGGGAGGGACGATGGAGGAAATAGAGGAGCTGCCAGATTGGGGATTTGAGGCATTGGGAGAGTGAGGGGTGGACGAGGCTGAGGAGTTTTCGGGCTGGTCGTTGAATTCAAGAGAGAATCCTTCCTCGACAATGCCATCTTCCTCTTCGTTCTCATCATCCTCTTCGTCGTCAGATGCATCGGCTTTCTTGGTGGTATCACCGTTAGGCTTCGATGCGTTAGGCTTTGGTGCAGATTTTTCCGAATCCTCTGTTGTAGCATTCGACTGCTTCTTGTTCTGCTGAGCCTTCTCCTTCCGGGCAATATCCTTGGCCTTCTTCTTCTCCTTTTGTTCAGCCTTCTTCGCGGCCTTCTTCTCTGCGTTTTGCTTTTTCCGGGCCTCGACTTCGGCTGCCTTGGTGGCGTCCTTCTCACCGTTCTCGACCGACTTCTGCTTCTTGGGCTTGGCGTTTCCGCGGTTCAGTCCCTCCTTGGGGTTCTCGGTGCCCATCTCTCCATCTGACGAGTCGGACAGGATGGTTCCATCCTCGCGCTTGCGCTTGCGTGCATTCTCGTCCATCACGTCTTTGGCGGTCTTGGCGGCTTCAGGGTCAAGCTTTGCTCGCTTCGCTTCACGAGCTTGTTCTTTCGTCTGCTTCTTGCGTTGCCATTGATCCTGTGAGAGAGGATGGTCAGACAGAGTCTTCAGGATGCATAACGGCAAAAGGTGGCAGAAAACAGAACTCTTTCGAGGGCAAAAAGCAGAGGTCTGACAGGGCGCAGGGCCTACATACACTTGTGTTCTCTTCACCGTAGTAATATTTGGCGGGGATCAAGGACAGTAGACCGTCAAATGCCTGTGCATGGCTGCGTAGCCGATCCTGGATGACAGTCAGCGCACAGTCCTAGAGCAATTTCCAAGATCACAAACCTCGATATCATCCATGATCTTTCCCGTAGACTGAATTGCAATCTGGAGGGGGAAGCTGGTCAAGCGCTACGAAAAATTTGGGGTGAGGAAATCTTGGCGCTACAAATTGTCTCCGCTCAGACTCACCGCCTGAGAATTTTGCTGGTGGCCCGTGCGGTGATTCTACACTTCGGATGTCCTTGAAGATCTTATATTGTGTCTCATGTGGTTTTGTTCATATTTACTCCTTGATGCAATATACCCAAACATATGCAATGAACTGCCAGGCCCAATGCTAATACAACAAACACTCCAGATCAAGACTGGTCTACCAGACGATCTGTGTCCAATCCGGGACAACCCTCGCTCTCAACCTGCGTAACATTGCCATAGGGCCAAGGGTCTGTCCAAATGAGATCGAAGCTGAGACAGTCAGTACTAGTACACTACTAAATATCGAGGGCAATCCCCAGATTATATCCAAAATATCCAAAACAGACAGGATCTTCAAGAGGGCTCGGAGATAACCACTATCAAATCCGACACGTTTGGAACCAACAGTTGGAAAGCACAAAATCACTCACCGATCATCCGGGTACTCGATAGGCTCATATGCACCAAGCGCCTCCTCAATCCCACCCATATTCGTGTGTCGCCAGGCAATCAAAATATTGCCCGGTCCATCATAGGACCGAACCGTCTCAGCAACGCATTCGACCTTCTTACGCTTGCAGTGAGTATCAACAGTCAGGCCGAGGTCATTTGCAAGAGGAAGGACAGTCAGGAATGCACGGCGGTGCGCGCCATTTATACACCACATCACAAGTCAGCCAGCCAGCCACGTTGACGAACTGGATAAGCAGTGCGCAACGCCTCGGCACTTCGCACTGCTGTATATTAAGGAGTAATGCTCTGAACTTACCCTCTCTTACATGAGGCGCCATAATATGCCCAATATTGTATCCCGATCCCTCTCCGAAAACACTGCGCAGACATTGCGCCCGCTTGATCCCATCCAGGATGAGGCCGTGGTCATCCTTATTCGCGGGCTTCTCACCATGCCGAATGATATAGACTGTCGGATTTTGGGCAGACACAATCCCGAGAACGAGGCATAGAGCCATGAGAACCAATTGCAGCAACATCTTGGCCCGTAGATCTACAAAAGCAGGCCCGGTTGATATATATAAGCAGAACAAATGACCCAAAAAATCGATGAAACGAGTGCGGCAAAGAATAAGTTTAAAGTAAACTTTTGCGGGCTAATGCCTGTGTTGATCGGGATGGCCCATAGCTCTAGTCTTTATAGGGCGTAGGAAATAATCAGAAGGGATCCCGTTATGGAATCTATCACCGAGGAAATATGGGAATCACAGAGAAGAAGAAAAAGAACGGTGGATCAGCAGAGCCCATTTCCATTGATCATCCTGTAAGGGATTGTCAGGGCTGAACGGCATAAATAAGGTGTTGGAGCGCTTGATGAACTAGTATAAGTCGTCCGGTGGATGTGCTCCGACCAGGCAGTTTGATTGGTTAAACTCGTTCTGCATGTCCACTGCACTCTGTTGATCGGCTGGAATTTGGTCGGAGATATTCGGATGCGAGTCTGTGATCATTGGGGTGGATGTATATATCTGGTACATGGGTGTCTGGGATCAAACAGGCTTCTGTGGCGATGTATAGACCGGAGAATTAGTCAAGAAACAAGACTGCAACTGATGCTGAGACATGATCATCAGCCAGAATACATTAGTACGACCAGTTGTGACATGAGGACCTTGAGGATGGATTGAACTACTGTCATCAAGTCGAATCCAAGTCTAATTTTCAAGTCATGAGTCAAGAATAAGCATCCAAAGACGTTGAATACAAAGACCAACGAGTGGCCGGGGTCAGAAGATAAGGCTGGTATGGGTGTCTTTGTTCACAGGGTGATCGGGTGACGATCTTCACTCTTTATACATATAAGCGCATGTCCTTGATCGCATGCCCAGTCTCGGAAGGGCCGTTCAATGATATATTTTGTTTGACTTGGACAAAAGTCAAACTCATACATCTGATCTACGTATGTATTGCATTTCCAAGTTGTCTTCATGCGAAGGTTTGAATATGTTATCACTATGATCTCAATACAGGCCCTTTGGGGGATGTGATCGGATCGGACACAACGAGATGTGGGTACAGTTGATGTCGGAGAAACAATATGTTAGGGATACTACGGCCTTGGCTTTCGGGTTCGGGTTTAGGCGTACGCGTTCTTCCAGAATATAGTCAAGTGAGATAATTTTCACTTGCAGAACCCAAAGACTGAGAGTTTTCATATTCCCCCGACGTCAACACAGTTCAAGGTCATAAGAATATATTCTTAGATCGGGTGATTCATGCGCCACTGTTCATACGTGTATGAGTGTAACAATACAAATCGGGTATTTTTAACACTCAGGGGCGGCTCGGACAGACCGGATGTATGAGGGGCTTAGTGTTACCAGGCAGCCGAATAAGACAGCACGATACTTGTACGCCGAGAGTTGTGCGGAGAAAGAAAGTCTCGGCGGTCGCAGGCCGCGTAGAGTTCTGGAAGAACCGTGGAAGCCGATAGATCCGTTTAATCTGATCTATTTACGGAGAACATACAAATACTCCATATACAACTTAGCCTGGCATAGCCACAACTGCATCAAGAATCGTGCTGCGCTATGTGGCTGTGCCTGCAGTAAGAATGTAAGTACGGAGTAATGATGTGCGCAAGGCTGAGAGGATTACTGCGCCTCCTGTAATATTTCGCTTGGCCATGTGGGGTTACTGTACATGTATCAGCCCTGTGGCTTCTTAGGTCACTTCCTATAAAGGGTTGCCCCTCCTCTCACTTGACTTTCTGATTTCATCTTCCTCCACACTCTTACTTTCTACTTACCACTTCAAACCTTCAAACCTTTACACTCTTACATAATGTCCGGCTACGACCAGTACAACCAGGGTGGCTACGGCCAGCAAGGTTACGGCCAGCAGGGTTACGGTCAGCCTCAGCAGGGTTACGGCCAGCAGGGCTACGGTCAGCCTCAGCAGGGTTACCCCCCTCAGCAAGGCTATGGTCAGCAGGGTGGTTCTGCCGACTACTACGGCCAGCAACAGCACCAGCAGCACCAGCAGCCCCAGGGCTACGGCCAGCAGGGTGGCGCATCTGACTACTACGGTGGTCAGCAGCATGGCGAGCAGCAGTATGGCCAGCAGCATGGCCAGCACCAAGGGTATGTCACTTCATCTCCCACTTCTCATTCTGGACTTGGACTAACAGGCAACAGTGGTTACGACCAGCAGCAGCAGGGCGCCCCCGGTGAAGCTCAGGAGGGCGAGCGTGGTCTCGCCGGTGCCCTCGCTGGAGGTGCTGCCGGTGGCTTCGCCGGCCACAAGGCTAACCACGGATTCCTTGGAACAATTGGTGGTGCTATCATCGGTTCCATCGCCGAAGATGCCGTCAAGAAGCACCGCGGGAACAGCCACTCTCCCAACCACCAGGGCGCTCCCCCCGGTGGCCCTTACGGTGGTCCCCCTCCTTCCCACAACGGTAGCAGCGGCTCCATGATGGACCAGCTCGGTGGCTTCTTCAAGAAGTAGAGGGTAGACTCTTCGCTTTGCTTCCTGACGACACGTCCTTGATGAATTTCCTTTTTTCTGCTATATTTCCGCAACGGGCTGGCATGTATCTTTTCACTTGATCGCTTTGATTTTTATGGGGTTTTATTGCTTCGCCCAAGAGGGGCTTTTGTATCATGAACCAACTGCATTCAGATCGGAAATCACCTTTGCGTGATTTCATGAATCATAATTCCCAGAATTCCAACGTGATGACCTGGATACTTTCCATGTATACAATTATCGTAGATATTGACTTCAAAAGTAATAGGATCTGCAGTAGAGTCGAGAACATGCAGGGCGGAGAGATCCAAACAAACCCCAAGTGGAATAATCGACGGCCTCAGGCACCAACTGCCAAGCCCGACAAAAGTTCGAGCGGCAGACCTCAACCTTCCTGCCAGACCCATCTACGATTCAGCATTCCCAAAATGATTGTACGGAAGTTCTGTATGCGGCAGAGTGAGTGTGATCCAATTGCAACCGTTTCATCCAACCACACAGCTAACAGCGCAATTCCCAGGCCGCCAGCTCCTGGCTGTGAGCCGACGAGCCCCGATCTCAACTCGCTTCCAATCGACAATCCCGACCACACTAGGCGAACCAGTCGTGCCAGCTCCTCCCCAGGAGTCGGAGCCCATTCTCCAGTCGGAGCCCATTCCCCGGGCAGAGAACCCCCTGATTGAGATGATGAATGCGCAATCACAGGCAAAGACACCCGCACAGCAAGAAGAATCACAAAGTGAGCCCGCGAATCTTTTCCAAAAGCCCAGAAACACAACCTAACCCATACTTTCTCCCTCCTACTAGGAGCTAAATTCCACAAACTTGGCACCTCCGTGAAAACCTCCTACGACCCCGAAAATATCCTCCGCAACCCTCCCAAGCCCTCCCAGGTAACCCTCGAAATGCTCCTCGCAGCAGGAACCCACCTGGGCCACTCGACCTCGCGCTGGAACCCGCAGAACTCGCGCTACATCTACGGTATCCGTGAAGGAGTGCACATCATCTCACTGGACGTGACAGCAGCATACCTCCGCCGCGCGGCGAAAGTAGTAGAAGAAGTCGCGGCGCGCGGCGGCCTGATCCTCTTTGCCGGCACACGCAAGGGCCAAAAGCGGGCCGTTGTCAAAGCCGCCGAGCTGGCAAAGGGCTACCACATTTTCGAGCGGTGGATTCCCGGCAGCTTGACGAATGGCGAGCAGATCCTGGGTCACTGCGAGACTCGGGTTGTTAATGCGCTTGATGAGGAGTTGTTGGAGTTTAAGGCTGATCTTGCGGATCGGCCTTCTCTTAAGCCGGATCTTGTTGTTTGCTTGAATCCGCTTGAGAATGTTGTCTTGCTGCATGAGTGTGGCTTGAACAATGTTCCTACTATTGGTATTGTTGATACCGATGCTGATCCTACCCGCGTGACCTACCCGATTCCTTCCAACGATGATAGTCTGCGCGCTACTGCTTTGATTGCTGGTATTCTTGGCCGGGCTGGTGAGGCTGGTCAGGTTCGACGGTTGAAGATGGCTAGGGAGGGTCAGACTACTTACAAGCCTGTTTCGGCTACTGAGTTGCGTCTTGATCCATTTACTGGTTTGCCGCCTGGTGGTGAGGCTCAGAAGAAGTAGGGCCTTGGCGGTATTGGATGCATTTTCATTTTGCCTCTTTTTAGTTTCCGGTCGATTGCATGCGACGGGACTCTGTATTGTATAGATGATTCCAGGTCTTGTTGGTGTTGACTACATATGTATTAACAAGTCTTTTTTGGTTATTTCTATTTGAATCATTTAGCCCGAAATCCTTCATATGTCTTCATATGCCCAGGTGAAGATGTCAGATTAGTTATATGTACTCTATGGAGTAGAAGCTGTTTCATCATTTTGCTACGCCCAGCTCAGTATCAGGTAGGAAAACTGTATTTTGAATGCAGCAGGACTGATTATGACTAGCAGATAATGATTGCAATTTATAGCAGAACTGAGAGAGAGAAGCAAAAAACACACCACCATCTATGCCTCTTCCCGTGCCTCTTCCGGTGCAACCAAGATGATCTTTTCACATAGCATCTGTACTGTGCGAAGCCTTGACAATACAAGTTGGCTAGTACGAAGCAGCACCTCATTTCGCTCTGCTTCGTCGTGAGAAAAACTTCCGCCTCGTGTAGCAACTCCATTCAAACTTTTCTCGGTCAACTTGATGTGGTCTGCTTTGTGTCAAAACGGCCTAATAGAGGCTGTGAGCGAGTAACCATAGTAAATAAATATACTAACCTAGCGTCTGTCTGAGGTTGTAATACTGGTGTATTTCAAGAACAAGATTTTTGACTCTTTCCATCTCCGGTAGTATCTCTGGCTTGCGAAGATTGAAATCGGAAGGTAGCAGGGCTTGTTGTCCCTCTGTCGTTCCAGAAATTGTGGTTAGAAATTGTGGTTAGAAATTGTGTTTTCTTGGATGAAGATACTATACCGGTGCTCCTACCATGAACAGGGTCAGATCGAAAGTATTCGAAGAAGACATTGTCATCTGCATTCCCTTGGTCTGATGTTACTGTTTTCGTGCCGATCAGGGTTATAGAGTAAGTCGCAAGAGGGAATCTCCATCTCGGTGTAAGACCTATGAGAATTCTGTTCATAATGCGTAAACGAGAGCCGATCTTCTCTGACGACAATTTTGGTAGATCGGTGCCTGGCCATATAGCTTTACGAAGACGTATGACCTCGTTCGCCAACTCAGGGTTTCTATTAGGAATCTGAATATCACCAAAATGAGGCTGTAGGCGGCATAATTGATCATATTCGAAAAAGTCTTTGGCGGGAATCAACACAAATTTGTTTTCGATCTTCAGAGACCCCTGTGAGAGATATTCCCCAAAGTAATAGTCTTGCCTTTTGCGCAAGGATTCGAATTTTTCCATATTATTTCCAGGGGTAGTGTCGTATTCACAAAGTGCATGGATCAAATCTAAGTCTGCAAGGAATGTTCCTTTGGGAAACTGTGCTGTATCTATGACATATAGCTTAATTTCTTCCCATCTCGATCGATCTTTAGGGCTGCGATGCCGGTAGAAGATATACTGAATCGCGAAGAGTAACGAACTGGTCCAGGAAACAAAGTTGTCATCCAAGTCACCCTTCGGCCACCATCGAAGATGCAAATTGAGTGTTCGAGCTACGATCGTTCGTTTCTCGAGATCGAATTTGTGGAAAATGTCTTCCGCGGAAGAGGCTTTGTTCCGGGAAGCTGATTCTGAGCGCACCCACGTCTCATCCGCTGTGCCGTCGGAATAAGGAGTAACAACACGGAAAAGATAACGTGGTATACCATCTAAGGCCGTTGCTGCTAGTCCGCTATGCAATGGGGGCTTGAATAGTAACTGATCTACCTCTGGCTCATCATTTAAGCGAGTATGTTCCAGCCTCTCAGTGAGGGTCTCCATTTCCACACTGTTGAATAAGGAGTGAAGATGAGCAGTAAATGTCCCGGGTTTGGGGGAAGACCAGCTTTATAAGATGCCCAGGTGCCTTGGCCAACACATGGATGCCCGTGTTGCAGCCTGGTTTGGTCATTTTATCCCACGAATCAAGGCCCGTCATATTAATCCGGATCGTAGGAGTAAGTTTGATTAAGGAAGAAGTATCAGAGTATGATTCTACAGTCTCCTGGAAAATCGACAGAGAAGTAACAGAAATAGAAAAAGAAATGGAAGTGGGGGTAGATAGCATGGGGCTTCTGGCATAAAGAGAGATCCTAGGCAGAACAAACAAGATCCTGTTAGTACTCAAGAGGATCTCTAACTGTTACTGGCCACACATATCCCGTCGCCAGTTAATCCATCCTCTACTAAAGTACCAGGTTGTTCATTAAAAGTCATATAAAATTCATCTATCCACATAACCATCTATAACTATCCCACATGCAAATGCGAGTCTATATCCAAAGCAGGAAATTCCAGCCCAATCTCACAATATGCAATAAGCCTCACACCTAAGCCTTGAGGGTATAAACAACACGACCACGAGAGTCAGTACCCTTAAGCACGATCTCGTCACCAGTACTCGAAACAACACGGCGCTGGTCACCATTATGCAAAACAATATCCAGCTCCTTCCAAGCAGGAACAAAGCCAGACTTCTCATCCCGCTCAAACTTAACAAGCACCTTCTCCTCGGTAGAGCTGTAGCTGACAGTGTAGCTAGATGTCTTGGGCTGGACGGAGATACCATCATCCTCGTACCAGGTCTTCGAGAAGACGTTGCCGTGCGAGGTTCCCTTAGGTGGGAAGATCTCCACACCTCGGTAGTCATCGATTTCTTCGACGGCCATTGAGGCGGCGGTATCATCGCCGGGAACGCGGGTGTGTACGTTCTTTCCGATGGGAATAGCACCGCCGATACGGGCGATGAGTGGGATGCTGGTCTGCCATTCCGAGGAAATCTCGGTCCATTGGCCGGAGGCAATGTACTGGTATGGTGCGTTCATGTTCACGTAGCCGTAGTCGAAGGCATTGCCAGACTTGCGGGGCAGGTAGACGTTGGCGGTGTTCACGCCAGCAGTGTATACTCCGCCGACGATCATGCTGTCACCGAACCAGAACTGGGACTCGCCGGCCTTGATCTCCTTAGTCCACACTTCTGGATCGGACTCGTAGCCCCAGCCGGTCCAGCGCTGTGGTGGTGCGGCGAACATGTGGCTCTCCAGTCCGAGGGAGTAGATGTAGGGCAGCATCTCGTAGCGGCGCTTGATGGTATCGCGGACCTGTGGGGTGATCTCTGGGTACATGAAGGGTTCGATGACGTCTCCGACGGAGGAATCCTTGGGGGAGGTTTTGAAGCAATTGATGGCGAAACGGGGTGCGTGGCAGCCCAGCTGGATCCAGCGGAGGAGGAGCTCGGGAGAGGGCTGGGGGCCCTCGAATCCGCCGATGTCGTGGCCCTCGCACTGCAGCAGGGACATGCCTGCGTTCAGGGACAGTGCGTTGGCTCCCTTCATGTTCTCCCAGCTGGTGACGTTGTCGCCACTCCAGGAGCTGGCGGCGTACCGGTTTGTACCGGCCGTAGAGCTGCGGGTCAGAACGAAGGGACGGTACTTGGGCTCCATATCGAGGAGGGCATCGTGCGAGGACTTGCCCATCAGCTCGGTGTGGAGGGCACGACCCCAGAGACCGACAGAGTTCTTCACGTTTTTTGCGGCGGCGTCGGCGACGGTGGGCTCGTTGAGAGCGAGTGTCCAGTCGTCATCAGGCAGGGTATATTCGTTGTTGTCATTCCACATGCCATCAATGCCAACCTTCTTCAGGCTCTGCACGCCGTCATACCAGAACTTGAAGGCTTCCTTAGAGGTGAAGTCGATGTGAGCACCGTCGCCGCCAGTGGCACCACCAGCACTCCACAGACGCATGTAACCGGGCTCCTTGTCGGAGTCCTTGAAGAAACCACCTGCATCAACAAGCTTCTGGAAGTCGGGGTGGGACTCCAACAGGAAAGGCTTGATGTTGGTCAGAAGACGGATACCGTATTGGTGCATCTTCTTAATCCAGTCCTCGGGGTCGGGGAAACGGCTTCGGTTCCAGGTGAAGACATTGCGAACCTTGGGTTCGGTCTCTGCAATAGAGTAGCCTGAACTCATTTGGTGAGCCGAGCAGGGGATACCATGCTGCTTCAGCTTCTCGGCAAACTCAAGGAGGGCCAAGTGAGCACGAGGCTCATCCAACATGGTGTACTTGTAGCCACCAGAGATATAACCATAAGCCCAGCGGGGCACGAGAATCGGGAAGCCGACCAACTCGGCATAAGATCGGACAACATCCGGGATAGTCTTGCCGACGATGTAGTACTGCTCAAGACCACCATAGTCCTGGCGGTACACCTTGAAGTGACCCCAGAGACCATCGATCTCGGCACCAACGGACCACAGACCACGGCCATGGGTAGTGGAGAAAATGGCCACACAACCCTCGGCAGAGGCCTTGATCAGGAGCGGGATGTGCTTGTACAGAGGATCGGTCTTGTAGACATCGTACCCGAAGCAGTCGGTAGCGGAGAGCTGAAAGCTGCGGCCGCTCAGGTCCATCGGAGCTGCCTTCTCACCCAGACCAACGTGAAGACATTCCCGGTCATGGACAGAGTAGTTCGCGACACCCTCAGAGTCTGCGACATAGGATCGTAGAGGCAGATCACTGTGCAGAGACTTCTCGGAGCCGGTCCATGAAATATTGACCACGGGGGTGTGCTCCCACTCTACCTTGGCGGTGACACCGGCAACATCAATGGTCTTGGAGGTAGCATCCTCCTTGGTAGAGACATTGACACCCTGAAGGTTGGTGGCGGGCTTGGTGACGCTGGGATAAGGAGGAATAGGGTGATCTGCGGAAGCGAAGGTGGCACGGAAGAGGTTGGGGCGAATGGCCTCGAAGGTGAAGTCGAAAGGAGTCTTGCTCTTTGTGCTGCTGCGAACTTGAACCGAAGCTTCAGAGTTCGTAGTCTGGGGCACTTGCTGGTAGCCCTTCGGGCAGACTTCTTTTTGAGGCATAATGAGGATGTGATTGATTCCAGGAATCTGAAAAGACCAGGATCTGCCCTGACATGGTGCCGTATTTGAATGCTTCCTGAGATCCTTCAAATTGCATGACCCCCGCTGGTCCCATTGATGATGCAGTTACGTGGGGGGTTATACAGTCGGAGATCGGTGTTGACCACCGAAGTTGAATATTCCCGCATATGTCCAAATTTGCCTTTCCCCCCGCATTTCCCCAGATCCGCCAAGACAATATCGGGTTTGTTCACCGAAAGCCGATGTTATTCCTGGTCCCGTCAAAACTCTGCTTTTTCTCCTCCCACGAGCCCTAGAACGAGGCAATTGATTGGACTGGAGGTTGTGCGGGCCGAGTGTGTGCTGCCGTGTCTCCCCACATAACCTGACGTGGTCAGACTAGACTCAAGACACACTAGAGGCACTAGACAGACTCGGCACAGGAAACGGAAACTATGCCACAGAGGCGAAAGGCTAATTCAGGCGCCGTGGTATGACCGTCGGGTTTGATCGTGTTTCGTCCGGGGTATGTAATATACTTCGTCTTCCCCACGGGGTACTGATATATCCAGCCCTAATTCCTCGTCTTCCCACCCCTGAGAAGTTACCTTCATATTACTACTCATCTATATATCAATATCTTGCAGCCTCTGCGAGTGATCAACCATGTCGCAGGAGGCACGAATGTCACAGCCGAAGGCCCAGCAGGAGGAGTTTGTTGAGACCATCGAACCCTCGCAACAATCTGCAGCCCGTCACTCCGATGATGGCAAAAAGAATCAGACTCAAGGAGACCATGCTCTCCAACTCATCCAGGAGGCAGGTCACTCAACTATCCTCACTCCCGAGAACAACGCGAAAGTCCTTCGAAAGATCGACCTGCGTCTGCTCCCTATTCTCCTAGGAATCTACTTCCTCCAGCAACTCGACAAGTCAACCATCTCCTATGCCTCAATTTTTGGCATTGTTGAGAAAGCCAACCTCCATGGCCATCAGTATTCCTGGTTAGGAGCCTCGATTTATCTGGCTCAGCTGGTGTTCCAGCCCCTGGTCGCCTACGTTTTGGTCAAGGTGCCCCTGGGCAAGTTCCTGGCTGCGTCGTGTCTTCTCTGGGGTATTGCTTTATCTTGCATGACAGCAGCAACCAACTTTGGAGAGCTCCTTGCTTGCCGAATCTTCTTGGGTATCTTTGAGGCTGGAATTGGTAAGTGTTGGTCTGATCATAGACGTTGACCTAGCTGATGAAGGGTACAATTAGCCCCGGCTTTCATTGCAGTTACTCAAATGTGGTACCGGCGTCGTGAACAGCCAGTGAGATTGAGTTCCTGGTACGCAATGAATGGAGTTGTGAACATGGTGGGTTCCTTTCGTCTGGTGCATTTTGGCATACATTGACCTTGGACAGTTCGGAAGTTTGATTGCATATGGACTGGGACACATCCGCTCTTCTATCTTTGCACCCTACCAGGTAAGCTACCTAATACGGGCTCTTTTTCTCGATTCTCAATCTAACAATGCTTAAGATCATTTTCCTTTTCTTTGGTCTGGTTACCGTTGCGTTCGCTGCCGTCATCCTGTGAGATTTGACCTTTCCCTATCACATCCATGAACATTATACTAATACAGTCTTTTACAATAGTGTCTTCATGCCTGACTCCCCCGTCTCGGCCAAATTTCTCAACGAAGAAGACAAACTACTTGCGATTGAAAGGTATTTAGCCTGAGGTCCAAGCTATGAGGCACATCTACTTACGGGTTTATAGACAGCGGATGAATCAACAGGGTGTGGAGAGCCAGGAATGGAAATGGGACCATGTCAAGGAAGCATTCCTCGACCCCAAGTCATGGTTCTGGTTTGCGTTGATGTTCTCAATCTCGTACGTCACCCTTATCTCTTGAGGCAGAGCCAAAAGTAATTTACTAACAGTCTGCCATTCCAGTGTCCCAAGTGGCGGTATCACCACGTTCGGTCCATTAATCATCAAGTCCTTCGGTCTCAGCCAATATGACACCATGTTGTTCAACATTCCATTTGGAGCTGTTCAGCTTGTCGCAACTATGGGAAGTGCATGGCTGGCGACTTGTTGGAAGATGAAAGGCCCTGTGGTGGCATTGCTGTGCCTTCCTCCTATCGCCGGGTGTGTCATGCTCTTGCAGATTACGCACGATGCTGCCCACAAGGGACCTTTGCTTGCGGGATACTATATTGTAAGTGGTCAGCAGGGACAACAATTCCCGTGGAAAACTGCTAACCTATATGAACTAGATTTCTGTGTACCCAGCTATCAGTAAGTGTCTGCTTGGTTCTTATGAGAGGCATGGCTAACCCTACTTAGCTCCATTGATCTACTCATGGTCCGCAGGAAACACTGCAGGAGAGACTAAGAAGAAGGTTACTACCGGTATCCTTTACGTTGGACAGTGCGCTGGTAATGTAAGAAACGCAACGAAGACAACTGAGACCTTGTTCTCCGCCACTGACCTGCTTGACGATAGGTCCTCGGTCCCAACCTTTATACCACTAACGAGGCACCACTTTACCGCCGTGGACTTCTATCCAAGTAAGTACACAAAGATTGAATCTGTTTCGCAGTCACTAACAATCCACTAGCCTGGCACTGTTCTGTGTGTTGATACTGCTAACCGGGTGAGTTGAGTTCTCTACACCATGGTGTAATACCTTTTTTTGCTAAATTTGATTTCCAGGGCGAACATGGCATACCTTCATTTCTTGAACAAGAAGCATGAACAGAGACGTGTGGCTGTTGGAAAAAGTGCCAAGGTCGTCGATCAGTCAATGCAAGCCGTCCAAGTTGCTTCGGACGACAAAGAAGATCTGCCTGCCCAACAAATGGTGGACAATAGCTGGAAGGACCTGACTGATTGGCAGAACGAGGATTTCGTCTATGTATTCTAAGATCTGTCGACTCAGATCCTGCTTTTATGTTGTGTTATAGTAGGGAGGATTTCAGTACTTGTTTTCAGTTTATATGCGTTGTCTATTAACGAAACGAGAGCCTAGATCCATATTCCAGCTCGTAAAACCGCTTAGAACTTAGATAATATACGCATTTAAAACGCCGGTTCAACGGCGAACCAGTTCTGGTAAATTGAATAGCCGGTTCGGAGCTATAGCCGAACCCCGCGTTTCTCCAGGTTTTCCCCTTTCCGTCTTCCCCGAGCCCTCGGCGCAAACGGAACACGACTCACTCATGGATGATCCTGCGGACTGTAGTCCGTATAGCGCAGGGATGGACGCTGGGGACTCCTTGCATCTTGTTCCCGCGCCCACTGGGAAAAAGCGTATTCCGGTACGTAGCATATTGGCTTTTGGCCAATTGAACCCCTGCAATGCACACTCCATGAACCGGATGGGATCTAACTATTTCTGGCGTTTTGATGCATAGAAAGCGTGTAGTGCTTGTCGACAGTCGAAGGTCTGTGCTCAATTCGACGAATTCAAGGTGTTGAGGCTGATTTCCTTCTAGGTCAAATGCGATGGAGAGAGACCATGTACAAGGTAAATCAAAGTCCCCGATATCATGATCCAATTGAAATGTATAGCACTAATTCCGCGGTCTAGATGCCAGAAGCTAGAGAAACAATGTATCTTCTTCGAAATACCGAAAGACCCTGTCTCAGAGTGAGCCTTTGTTGACCAAGATAAACGGATCAAACAACTAACGTCCTCCAGAAGAATCGAGGGTGTCGAATCCGAGATCCAATACCTCCGACGGCAACTGGATGAGATGCGTGAGCTAATTCAACAAAGCCGCGCACACACAACGCCAAAATCACAAGGAACTCACTCCCCAGCCCAACCCCGTGATCGGCAACAACAAGTACGCCGCGAGAGTTTCTGTGGCTCTTCATGCTCCCAGTATCCTCACTCACAGGATCATTCCCAAGATGGGCTTCCTACTATCCCAGTCCCAGGGCCCGGTGGGTATATGAATGGTCATCAGTATCAACGATCCATTCCGTCTATACCAACCCTCTCTCCGAATGAGATCGCAACTCAGTCTATCTATGAAGCCCCTAATCAGACTGTTACTCGACCGCTAAAGAGGAAACGGTCCGGGTTTGAGATTCGGGATGAACCTATTGCGGATTTCATTGATAAGGGTCTCATCACGCCAGAGTATGCTGTTTCTTATTTCAATACGTATGTTCCCCTGCGAGATACATCGCTGAATTTTTCTTTTTTGAGTATTATATTGACTCTAGCCTAGGTTCTTTGGAGGATGTGTATGTGCCACCCTTCATATCGGTACGCTTTGAATACTCATGTTTGAAAACTACACAGGACAGATACATTCCAATCTTCGATCCGGAATACGACACATTCGACTCCATCCGATCACGAAGTAGCATTCTTCTCAATGCTATATGCACAATTGGTTGCATGGTTGAAACCAGTAAGAGCCCGTCCCCAAACAATCCATAGACTTCTTGAGAGTTTATAAGGTGAGCGAGAACTTCGAGGTATAACCAGTAGGAGTTGTTGTATTTAGCGCCCGCTCGCACCTTGGTGCATGCTAAATACTACGACTCCTACTACTGGCTCTACCTCGGAATTCCTCACATTACTCGCTCACCCTATGGTCCCTCAGATGGTGTGAGCCTGACGCTAAAGCAATCTTAACAGGATCCGGCGGCCCAATGTCTGATACGTTACATGCCGAACTAAAGAGATGGATCAACGTAATCGTCCAAAACAAGCAACTCAACTGCCTTGAATCCGTGCAAGCAATGCTAGTCGTTGCCTGCTATTCATCTGAACGGTCTCTAATATTATCCTTTGCTACTCGCATGGCCCTGGACTTGGAGTTACATGAAGCCTTCGATGAATTGACTCAGCGCCTTGCGATCAAAAATGAAGATATGGCTTATGCCTTGCCGCATCAGATGTTCGAGGAGGAGAGGGCTTTGGTGTGGAAGGCTCGGACTTGGTTTGGACTTTTGGTTTTGGAGCATATGTAAGATGCCTTTTTTTCTCCCTCTTGATTGAGCTGTATACTAATGGATTCTAATGTAGTTTCCGTGTTGATGGTGGGAAACCTCCAGGTATTCGACTGAAAGGAAATGCTCGGCGCTGTCGGGTTTTGCTTTCCCATCCTTCTTCGACTATTTTGGATTTGCGGTTGTTTTCTCAGGTCGAGGTATGATAAATCGATGCTATCTATTTTCACAGCTTGTTTGGACGAGATGCTTACTTCTTATTGTCAGTTGAATATCCTCAGAGGTGATTGGTCTTGTCTCATTCGTCTCCCAGAAGCATTGCTAACCATTCCCTGAAGCCAACGTGGGTGATACTTTGGGAGGAGGCACTACACTTGACCGACAAGGTATAGCCGATTATGTTCATGATATGAAGATTGAACTGGATTTATGGTTTGAGTGAGTTACATTGGTCTACTTTCTGAGATTTTGTATGCTAATTCTTGGCAGTGACTGGCTACGCATCATCGGTATGATACAAATTGTTATAATCCAAACACATTATTTGGGATTAACAGATAACTGATAATTAAACAAGAAAGCTGCATTAGTGCCGAAGAAGAGAAACCATCTTTGCTCGTCGCTCTGCGAGTACAAAAATGCTGGGCTGAAATGATGCTCAACTGCAAAGCACTACGAGCCATGGGCGTCGAGAACGTCGCGTATGTCAACCGCCCTATCTCTGGAGGTTACCACCAACTAACCCCAAGCAGGGCCATGTCCACCACCGAACGAACAATTCTCCTGACAGCAAAAGCAAGTGCCCGTCGCCATCT
The DNA here is from genome assembly GCF_001773325.1 of Penicillium arizonense. Taxonomy (NCBI): domain Eukaryota; kingdom Fungi; phylum Ascomycota; class Eurotiomycetes; order Eurotiales; family Aspergillaceae; genus Penicillium; species Penicillium arizonense. The sequence goes on along the minus strand of NW_019173278.1, from coordinate 318,875 downwards.
CCGACTCATAATAGTCGAACCAGACTTCTACCTCGCCAAGCTAAAGTACGCCATGGACTTTGTCTGGGCAAAGTGCGCCTTCTCCTTCTTATTACTATTGAAACTATCACGTCTACTTCCCGAACGAGACGAGGAACATCAAGAGCTTCTAGACCACGGCAACCAACTCGTGTCTGAATTGAGCAAAGCAGGTTCAAATGGTAATCAGTCTGGTGCTGGGAATATCTACTTGCAGATTTTGAAGGTCAGTATTGAGAAATATGGACTTGCGTTGCGGGAAACGCAGCAGCCGAGCTCGGATGGGCAAACTGCTACATCGCCGTTCTGGGAGCTGTTTGATGCCCAGGCGGATCTTCAGTGGTTCGTGCCTGAGCAGTTTGTATCTGAGTGGGACTTCCCGGGGTTGAATTTGTTTTATTTTCCTACCGCCTGGCAGGATTTCTTTGGGGATTTTTCGTTGGCTATGTAGATATATAGCTTTGTATTGGACACCCGGCGTATATGCTTCTATCTAACAAATAATTCAATGCCAAATGTAAACATAGATACAGGCTTCTAAGCTTGGAATGCCGTTCACTTTTGGTAGTCCTCTATCTAACTCTTAGGAAATGGACGAGCCCTGGATATCAAGAAATTCGAGTGAAAATAGCCTGGACGAACAAAAACCGAATGCGTCAACTTTCATCATAGTACGATCAGTACTTAAGCGAGAGCCTTCATGGCCAGCTCGACACTAAAGATACGGGTTAGCAGCGTTTCTCGATGATCAAATGAAGGGAAACATACGTAAGGAAAGTTCCAGCAGAGACGGGCATAGCTCTCAGCAAAGTGGGACCAATACCCTTCCAGAAACCACCCAGACCCTCAACAGCATAAGTCTTCTTGAAGCAATCGCGCATGCTGCTGAACTTCTGGTTGGCACCGAATCCATCGGTCTGCATCTTACTCTTGACAACATCGAAGGGGTAACTGGAGAGCCAGAGAGCCTCACCAGCGAGACCACCATAAGTAGCAACCTTAACGCTGGAAAGATCCTCGCGCTTCATGTTGTTGCGCTTGGCATCTTGGTTCATCATGAACTCAAACGCCATGAACCAAGTACCGTAAGCCTGGGCCTCACGTAGGACAGTAACAGCCTGGCCGCGGTACAAACCGCGGAGGGTACCACCCTGAGCAGAGAGCTTGCTCACGCAGTCCAGAGGGCCAGAGTACAGGCGGCCGGCGCCGTGGGGCTGCGCCTGCAGGCGGATACGCACGTGCTCGATTGGGCCGGACAGCACAGAGTTGGTCACACCGGCGAATGAACCGGCCATGTAGTACTGGGTGTACGAAAGAGCAGAAACGGCGTATTTCTTCTTGTTCAGCTCTTCGAGGCGGCGGCGAGCCTCGTGGTATGCGCCAAACTGGACACTCACCTGCATTGCTGGGTTAGGGGTTTGCTATGCTGGTATCCGGTTTAGAGTCACTTACGCAGGCTCCGATACCGATGAGAGGGGTCAGAGTTCCCTTGTAGAAGGCTGCCGGACCTTCATTTTTGAAGATCTGGGTTGCGCACTCCAGAGCACTGCTGTATTGAGTGGTGGTTTGCAATCGCACCTTGACGATATCTGGTTTTGTTAATCGATGTTCATATTGTGCTTTATCGCATCACGTACCAAAGGGTTGACCTATTTATTTGTTAGCAATTCCAATAATACATGTCAAAGAATGGATTTTGCATAGTCCGGGGCTCAGGGTTCATGTCGTGAGGTCCCTGGCGCTTCCCCGGAATCCACTCAAATTAGGGTGCACACATACCGAGCAGCACTTGGGCCATTCCACCAGCTGCGCCCGCAGCCAGATCCTTGACGGTGCGGAGGGCACCGCCACCCTTCTCAATGTCTTCAAAGGCCTCAGACTCCATGTTCGATACTCAATTGCAAAAGAATACAAGAGAAGGAGGCTCGCGACTTTATAACGGCTTATCGCAATGTCGCCATCTGCCCGCTGATTCGAGGGGGCCGCCGATGCACGTGACTTTACCGGCGGAGAATTTACGTAAGCGGCTGATGTAAACAGCTGACATAAGCTGGTCGTCTCGAACTTCTGCATGGGGAAAAAAGTGTTGACGGATCAAATGTGGAGAGAACAATTATGCATCGTCGGCCAGTCTTGAAGGTAAGTTTCGAGCTACTGCTGTGTTTGACCTTCTTATTAATGGTTATAGCTCTCACATCGGGCTGGATTGTCGGGTTCAGTCGGCCTAAAACCCTCTTTAACAGCTTTAAGCATTCGCCGAACGTTAAGATCATCTGCGAGCTGTTTGAACACGTCTGATTCCTCAAATGGAAACAATAACGATGCTACTTCAAGTCCCGCACCCGCGAAACCCAAGTTTGGGAGCCGATGGGGTCCTAAAGCAGCTACTAAGCCGGCCGGTTTAAGTGCCGCAGAGCAAGCTATGCGCAATAGTATTGTCGCCAGCAACCCACCACCGCCACCACCGCAACCTGAACAACAACCAGAATCGCAACCGCAGCGACGATACAACGATCGACCAAATCCGCTTCAGAATTCAAGGCGGAGACGCGACTCCCGGGGCCCGCGGTTAGCTTCGAAGTCGGCAGGCTTGAGCGCCGAAGAGCAAGCTGTGCGGGATACATTTGGCAGCAGCAGCAGAACTCCTCAGGAGGGTGACTCTTCTCGATTAAACACATTCCAGAATTCCCGATTCAAACGCGATGCAGACGTCTGGGGCGCTCGGACGGCTTCGAAAACAGCAGGTTTGAGTGCCGCAGAGCAGGCTATGCGTGATACTCTGGTCGCCGAACACAACGTACCACCACCGCCGCCTCCGCAGTCACGACAGGCGCGGCGACCCGATCGATCAAACCCATTCCACAACTCGAGGCCAAGACGCGATCGCGATGCGGATATCTGGGGCAGTCGGGATCCTGCCGACGCCCCAAGTTCAACGCCCTCGGAAGCAATGCCGTTCGGCCGAGAACGGTGGCATGATGGAGTCCAGGGTAGGAATAATCGGGACATGGCCGCTAATGACTGGAACTGTCCCAATTGCATGGCGCATGTCTTTGGCACAAAGATGACATGTCCATTCTGCCGCACCGCTCGGCCGGGTGGTCTTAAAGCAAGGTTCCGAACAACGAGAAACTATGAAGATTCCGCTCAATCTCAAGGAGGGCGACCTGCTCGGGGCCCCTCCGAGGACACAAGAAAGTTCCAAGAGCTGGGCAAGTCATTTTTGCCCGAATTTGACCAAGGTCAGCCGGAGCAGTCCGATCTGGGGGACTCCGCTCGCGCAGAATCTCAACCGAAGGACAAGGAGGCCATTCAGGCAGAGAAAGAACAGAAGGAAAAGGCTAAAAAAAATCAATGGTCCTGGGATATGTCTGCACTCGAGCAGTTGGAAAACCTAGAGTCGCAAGAGCAGGCGCAGCCACAGAAGGCTGTGAAGCGCCGTGATGGACGCAGGGGACGTCAAGCGGCACCCGAGGCAGCAGAAGAATTCGACTCGGAAGAACGCCAGCGCCTTCGTGAAGAACGGAGGCGCCAGCAAAAAGAAAAGGCCGCCAAAAAGGCCGCGAAGAAGGCTGCCAAGGATGCCCCAGCGCCTCTGTATCTGCCTGAGTTTATCAGCGTCAGCAACTTGGCTGATGTGATTGGTGTGCGGCCGGCGCAGTTTGTTGAACGCATGGAGGACATGGGATTCGAGGACATTACATACAGAGACGTCCTCGATGCAGAGACCGCTGGGCTGGTGGCTGCCGAGTTCAACTTCGAGGCCATCTTCGATACCGGCGCAGATGATCTAAAGGCTGCGCCTCCGCCAGAGGATTCATCCGATCTGCCAACTCGTCCTCCTGTGGTTACCATCATGGGCCATGTTGATCATGGTAAAACCACCATCTTGGATTGGCTGCGCAAGTCATCGGTGGCAGCTTCCGAGCATGGTGGTATCACACAACATATTGGTGCATTCTCTGTTATGATGCCTTCTGGAAAGGCTATTACCTTCTTAGATACTCCCGGTCACTCTGCGTTCTTGGAGATGCGTCGCCGTGGTGCTGATGTAACCGATATTGTGGTACTTGTTGTGGCTGCGGACGACAGTGTCAAGCCTCAAACCATTGAGGCCATCAAGCACGCCACCCAGGCCAATGTTCCCATCATTGTCGCCATGAGCAAGATTGACAAGGAGGGCAAGAATACCGACCGAGTCAAAGGCGATCTTTCTGCCAATGGTGTCCACGTGGAAGACTATGGCGGTGATGTTCAGGCCATTGGTGTAAGCGGTAAGACTGGAGAAGGAATGGTCGAGCTGGAAGAAGCCATTGTGGCACTTTCAGAAATGCTCGATCACCGTGCAGACATCAATGGCAATGCCGAGGGCTGGGTTCTCGAGGCCGCCACCAAGAGCCATGGTCGTGTGGCTTCTGTTCTGATTCGCCGTGGAACCTTGCGACCTGGCGATGTCATTGTTGCCGGCACCACCTGGGCACGTGTCCGGACTCTCCGCAACGAAGCCGGTGTGCCCATCAGTGAAGCCACACCCGGAATGCCGGTTGAGGTTGACGGCTGGAGAGACCAGCCTGGCGCTGGCACCGAGCTCCTTCAGGCACCCACCGAACAGAAAGCCAAGGAGGTCGTAGATCACCGGTTGAACAAGTCCGATACCCAGAAGATGGGTGAGGATATGGTTGCTATCAACGAGAGCCGACGAGCACTTCTTGAGAAACGCAGGCTCGAGAATGAAGATGACGAATCAACTTCCAGACCCGAGGAACCAACCGGCCCCAAGGCCGTTCATTTCATCCTCAAGGCCGATGTGGATGGCTCAGCGGAAGCTGTGATGAACTCCCTTGCTGCAGTTGGCAACAATGAAGTCTACGCTAATGTTCTTCGCTCGGGTGTGGGCCCTATTAGCGAGTTCGATATCGAACATGCTGCCAGTGCAAATGGTAAAATCATCTCCTTCAACCAGCCCATCGAGCCCAACATCATGCGTATTGCAGAGAACGAGGGTGTTGAGATTATGAATCATAACATCATCTACAAGTTGATCGATGATGTCAAGGCCACTCTCAGCGAGCAGCTGCCCCCATCGGTTACTACCCGTGTGACTGGAGAAGCCGAGGTTCAGCAAATCTTCCAGATCACTGTCAAGGGACGTGACAAGGCGGCTATTGCTGGAACTCGTGTGCGTAACGGTTTGATCAACCGAGCCCGCAAGGTCAGGGTTATCCGCGGCGATGAGACCGTTTATGATGGTAAGTGCTTCACAGACACCACAGTGCAAATGTTTTGGACATCACTAACTTTTATAGGCACGATTGTTTCTCTCAAGAACGTTAAGAAGGACGTCACCGAGATGCGCAAGGATACAGAGTGCGGTATCGGGTTTGAAGACTGGTCTGACTTTGCAGTGGGCGATCACGTCCAATGCTATGAAGAGATCTTTGAGAAGAGATACCTCTGAGATATCATCATATGATCTCAACATCTATGCGGTGAGTACCACCGCTTGTACTATTTGTCCGTATTTTCTGGCGCTCTCCATTCCCCTCGATCTTGGAGGATTTTGTATCATATTTTTCTTTTCTCGGCATGATTGACTTGCATCCATGGTTTGGGCGTTGTTGGATCCCTCAGGGATTAGAGAAAGGCATACAATCAATGTAATTAAGGAGATCATAGAGCAAGTGTATATGTTTTTACAGTGCTGGCCAACAAGCCATTGCCATTTATGTGCCTTCTCACCTGTACATCCTCTCCCCTCCATAGTCACGGCTATCTACTTAAATTATTCATATATCAATTTTTAGAAAAGCTACCTAGCCTTCCACCTAACCCTCCCAACCCACCCCGCCCAATCCTGTACATCCTCCCTCTCTAAAATCCTCTCAACAGTAAACCACTCCCGAGCAAGCTCCTCATTACTAGCCATACGATGCACGAAACTATGACATGCCCGACAAAGCCAAGCAACACTATTCAACATCCACTCCTCATGCCACCCCTTCTTAACGACCTTCGCATGCACCCCCCGCGGGATAAGATGATGATAAGAAAGCGGAATCCAATCCCTCTCACAGATCTCGCACGCGTCTGTCCGTGTATCCGCCCACACGGGCGGCCCGGCTGTCACGCTGGTTGTGTACTCTGATAGGATTGGCGAGAGGAAGTCCGGGAGGTCGGCTGCATCTGGGATTATGCCATAGACTGCTAGTGAGTCCGTTACTGAGAGGGGGATTGGGGTGCATAGGGTTTCAAGGGTCGTGCGGTCTAAAGGGGTGTCTGCGTCTGGGGGGACGTAGAGGGTTGTCAGGGTTGGATCGTGTTGGGTTGCGGAGTAGTTGAGGTTTTGGAGGGCTTCCGGGAAGGAGGTGAAGGTTTCTGAGGCGAGGAACTGGGAGTAAGTGTGAGATTGATGGGCTTTGCGAATGGATTTGGGTGTACTTACGTCGACGAATTCGGCGAGCTCTTCTGGGTTTGCTCGTTCCGTTGAGATGTCTTCTGTCACGTCTTTGCGGGCATTGCGTTTGCCTTTGGATTTTCGTTTGGATGTTCTTGATTTACCCTCTGAGCGAGCGACGATGGCATTTGAGAAACATTCGCGGAAGACCGCGTAATTGTCCGAGGTCATTGAGGTTGGTTTTAAGCTCCTAGCTGTGAGGGGAGCTGTTTTGCCCCACGGAACATCGACATCATTGTCCCGCATATATGGACCTCGAACCATTTCTAGTTCTATTTTAGTACTCGCCTCCGACTTTTTGACTAGTAAACTTTAGCACGCCCCTGAGTACCTTTACTTAATCACTGATCCATGTATATATAGTGCAAGATGGTAGACTTATTAGTGTTTCAATTAAGATATGGGTTATCTTCTATACTCTTTACCTCGCGTTGTAACCTTATTACAAAGCCATGAAAGAAGCCCTGATCTGGGCAGCGGGCAATATAATTCAGATCAAGCTAGAGCAAGCTATGTTTACTGTATCCTACAGAGGCTAGGGACCTTAGATATATTAATAGCATAGCCTTCGAAGGGTTCCAAAGTTATCATCCTCTTATTAGAAAGGATCCGATTTGAAATCTAATATTATATATAGGCCCTTACAAGAGGAAGGTATTTAAAGTGCGCGCATCAATATTTACGCTCCTCCTCAGACTATGATCTTTAACAATGAGCTTAATTGCAAATACTGTATGCCTGATCATAACAGGTCCCTTGCTTTTTTCCCTCTTTTTTTTGGCATCGAATTTTCCTTGCTTTTTCTACCACAACCAATGCACATGATATTGGTACCTTGGTCCCTTGGTCGCGGGGTTTGTAGCCTCTTTACGGGCGCTACAGCTAGTCAATCTCGTTTGGGCATACACGGTAGCGCTCTCTGAGTGCTCGGTAGTGATATGGGTCGCAGTTTCTAGATCATTCCTGGGGCGAGTTCAGTGGCCTGCCGATCTCTTGCTCAACCCTGAGGAATTGGATTGAATTACCTATGGGGATGCCTTTGATGTGCCGCTACCTATCAAAAGCCCCGCTGTGGAAATATTTCCAACCATCTCTTTATGCAAAAGGGTCTATGTTGCTGGATCCTGTCCCCAGCTCCAGTGACTGTACCCGGGACCTACCTATACAATCTACACCCAAAATACTCAAAGTTAGATGACGTTGGAAGCTTAGAAGGTCAGGTTAAAGCTGATTAGTCATTCGTGATTTTTGTACATTATCGGCACATGTTTAGCAGGGTGAGAATACTAAGCACTCCCTGGGCTTGCGCTCATGCAAGGGGTATATTATAGCTGTATCGCTGCCCTCCCCAATATATCTGCAGCCATGCCCCTTATCTAACTTTTCAACTTTAAGTCCTTGGCCTTGTGGTCAAACACCATCATCACAAGCATTTCAACATGGCTGCTCCCATGACCATCACCATACAGAACCTCAATGGAACTTGGACTCTGGTAAACGAACCCATCTACTCCCCTTCACCATATAATAATTTATCAGGACTTTGATCACAGGTACTGACCTTTTATCTTATTAGGACAAGGGCCTGTCGAATGAAACGGATCCAATGCTGAAGCTGGTACCTATATATTCATTCCTTCCAGATCAAGAATTTGGACCCTTTTTCAGTACCCTGCTTAAATAACTACAAGCTAACGGTATCATTAAACAGCTAGGAGTCCCATGGGTACTTCGCAAGGCATTTTCAGCAGTAACGCTGCACGTCCATATTTCGGAGTATACTACAACAGACCCCATGACCAGGAAAGCCTTGGTAAACATCGAATTTGTTCAAAGCGCAATAGGCGGAGGCCTCGCAGGGACGACTGAAAAGCGAACGCTGAATTGGCAAATGAATCATCACAAGGACTACATTTTTGGTGCTGTTCAAGGCTGGAGTCGCTTTATTGGTTGCTCTACAGATATTGACGGCAGCATACTGCCAGATCTCGACTTGCAAACCAACGTCGAGAATAATGCGAGTGTAGCGCGATTCCTTCAAGCAAAAACTGACCCGGATGGGACCATTGCTGGCGGGTTTCTCGTGGAAGAGCCCGAAGCTTCCCATTTTGGAAACGGTTTGGGTCTTTGGTTGCACACTTTTGAGCGTAGTGTGAATTCGGGCTGGACATTGGAGCAGGTAAGTCTCTGAAACGCATTGGAATTATGCCCGTTATAACAGAATTTAATGTTTATCATCGCAAGGTCTGGGGTTTTGAGCTGATCGGTGGCCAACGTTACTTTACCCGTCGGATGGTCATTGTCAACTCCGCGGGACAATACGAAATGGGTAGACTTGTTTATAATTTCCATGATGAATGAAGCGAAGAAAGGCAGCGTGAAGGATCTAAATATCCGAGTGTCCTATGATTATCTCTGCTTCATAAACCTACCTTCCTGAGATTGGAACTGAAACATACTACTACAATTCGTGACGGGCATGTCCTCATTAGTATACCTCAGAGAAAGTCAGGTTCCGCTAAGAAAATAGTATGTATTGCCTGTGATTAGATCACAAAGTGTTCCTCAATATTGCGAATCAGTGGGCATTCGACCATAGTCATGCGGCAAGCATGATATACGAGAGGGTTGCCAAATAGCACCAGACCCTGACGAAAATCATCATGATACATCCATGATTCGGCGGGGTATCTCGTATTATATACCTTCTTACAAGATAAAGAGACCGATAGAAGTAACCTAATAACCTATAAATTATTACTTTATGATTGGAAAAAAGTAATTTAAAAAGCTAGATTACCTACTAAAGGTAGAAGCGGTAGGAGAGAAAGATTAAGTCACCTGGTGCAAACAGTGCAAACATTGCTAAGCTCAACAGGTTTCTCATCCGGTATCATTACTTGTAGTCGCAGCTTTACAAGAAGCTATGTAAAGCTCTTGTCTTTGACCTGTAACCTCACAGCGATTATGACAGGTACTACAGTTGTTGCTTTTGATCTTTACGGTACACTGCTCTCGACCGAGTCGATTGTCAAGCAGCTGGAGAAGCACTTCAGCCATGCCAAGGCGCAGTCGATCTCCGCTCTTTGGAGACGATATCAACTGGAGTATACATGGCGGCTGAACAGCATGGGTAGGCCAATCACTCTAGATCCAAAGTGCGATACTAACAGCTTCTAGATCGATATGAAGACTTCTCAATCGTCACATTTAACTCCCTGCAGCATGCACTGGCCGATAATGGGGAGCAGCTGAGCGATGACGATATCGAACAACTGATGGCAGCTTACGATAGTCTCTCCACATTCACCGACGTGACCCCGACCCTGACTAAAGTAGCAGCAGACCCATCCCTCGAGGCCGTGATCTTCTCCAATGGCACCAAGATCATGGTATCTAACTCGGTGCTCCGGTCGAAGGACCTCTCGCCTCACGCGAGCGCGTTCAAAGATCTGGTCACAGTGGATGAGATCCAGCGCTACAAACCATCGCGGGCAACCTACCAGCACCTAGCAACTCAAATGGGCAAAGCCCCAACCCAGATGAGCAAGATATGGCTGATCAGCGGTAACCCATTCGACATCGTCGGGGCGCGCAGTACGGGCATGCAAGCTATCTGGGTTGATCGCGCCAACACTGGATGGAATGACGCCGCAGCTCCTGATCTACGACCAACGGCGATTGTACACAATCTGGAGCATATTGTGGAAGAAATCCGGGCTCGGATTTAAGCCACGACTGAAGCTTAAGCATACTAAGGCTGAGAGGAGGAAATGTACAGCTGAATATATTTCCAAACGCTCCACGCTTAAGTAGAAGAATTTGGGGTAAGCCAGCAGACTCGGTCTATCCTCCCATTTCCCCTCCAGGATTTTCCATTGCAGGGAAGTCCAGAGTGAATAGGGAGGAAAATAGTTTTATGTGAAGAAGAAAAGGAAAAGGGCGCTCGGCGAAAAAAATCTCGAGCAAAATAGGCCGTGCTTAGTCACATGTTAGTCAGAGCGGTAGCTCCTAATCTCGTGACTCTTATCGATAAGAGCATCCTTCCTTTTTCCGTCTGCGTACTACATAGACAGGAGAGATCGAGTCTGCAAGCCATGTCGAGACAGTGGGATCCCAGCCGTGCAGCTTGGCTGTACCCTCTTCGAGTATGTGTCCTCGATCAAAATGCAAAGTCAATACTGATCTGATATCAGGGCATCTTCTACTTTGCGTCGAACCGGTTCCTATGGCCTCTGTTCAAGGCCCGCCTTTTGCCCATCGTCCTCCTCTCCTCATTTATATACTTCATTCTCTTCTTCTTCACCTACCTCCCCCAGGTTGCATTCCTTGCTATCTTCCAGGGCGCTTCATCATGGGTTAGCGGTGCATTCCTAGTCCTCGGTGAAGGTGCTGCGATCGTCGCCGCGCTCTTCGAGGCATTCTTCGTGGATGAGACCCTAGTGGATATTTTTGATGCAGTTTTGGTAAACGAGGGCCAAGAGGAGCTTGTCACCACGTCCCGTGTCATCTACCCCGAGCCGGGCGATCCTGCCAAACGCCTCGGCACGCCGACCACCAGTGCCGTCTATTCTCCCTTTTCCTTGCGGCAAATCGTTGAGTTCGTTGTTTTGCTTCCGCTCATCTTTATCCCCGTGGCTGGCACTCCCATGTTTCTCATTTTGACTGGCTATCGTGCCGGTCCCTTCCACCACTGGCGCTACTTCCACTTGCTTGATATGAGCAAGCAGCAAAGGAAGGAAAGCATCAGTCGACGCCAGCTACAGTATACCACGTAAGTGTTGATCCACATCATTGCCGATCTGAGTCTGATATCACATTTAGGTTTGGAACGGTCGCCCTGATCCTTCAGCTGATTCCCCCCTTCTCCATGCTCTTTTTGATGACCACTGCCGCTGGCTCTGCACTTTGGGTGACGGATATTGAGCGCAAGCGTCGAGCTGCTAACCAGCAGGCTAGCCGGCTCGGTGAACAATATCGTGATGACATTATGCCATGACCTGTTAACGATATCATATGTGCAGACCGACATTTAAACAAGGTCAATCTAATTTCCATGTCTGGACCATGTGGCGGGCTCCTTCCCCCCTGGTTTGAGCCACTAAAATCGGGCCCGTAGCTTTCATAAATCCAATCGTAGTTCTCAAGTTTCATTCCACTTGTAGTTCTTAATTTTGGGCATTACGTGCACGTGACTCGCATCCGAGGTCATTTCTAATTGCATCGTATTCCTCCAGCGACTCATCTTTGGCGGCTCGGCTTCAGTTCCATCTGCCCCGCTTAGCGACTCCCGGCCTTCCAATCTTCCCCGGACTTCCATTGAAGCGCGTTTTTGCCTTTCGGAGTTTCTGATATACTCCGAGGACTTCACTCTTTGCTCGGGGGTATACCAAGGGTTTTCCGGCCCTGAATTCATGCGCTTGTGCTGTCCCTGGATTAATCATGACCTGACAGCTTGAGGCATGGTCAATCCGAGCGCGTAAACAGCTCACCGATGGACCTGAAAACTAGGCTGCGCAAGGCCTGCGATGCCTGCAGTATACGAAAAGTGAAGGTATGACCGCTTTAATCCGCGGCAAACTGTGGAGATACTGATCTTCCATGCAAGTGTGATACCGGCGGGCCGCCTTGTCGGTCATGCGCTAGCTTGGAGATTCCCTGCACCTACGAGAGACCCAGCAGACGCCGTGGGCCTCCTAACCGCCATGCAGAGGCGCTTAAGAAACAGAAGCGGGAACCTCTGCTTGACGATGAGGCATCCGTAAGTCCGGCAGAATATCCGTCAGTGATGACTCCGCAGGCCACGTTCGCCAGCCCTCCATCTGGGCCGTTTCCCCTTTCGGCAGAATCGATATGTTCTTTGCATACAGTTCAGCTGTTGCTCGATGATTTTTTCACTTATATCCATCCTTTGGTTCCAGTTCCTCATGAGCCTACTTTCAGAGCTGCTTTTGAGAGGAGGGAAGATGTGACCAATCACACTTTTTTGGCCCTTTTGGCGTCCATGATTGGATTTCTCGTGGCTTCATTTCCTCGAAGACCTAAATTAAGGCTCAACACTGAGGCTGAACGCAATGCATTTCCTAACTCTATAGCTCTGGTCAAGCGGTGTCTCGACGTTGCTATCCAAGCCCGAGGTGCCGGATATCTCGACCGCAACGCCACAGTATATGATGCGGCAATCAGCTATTTCCTCGCCGTCGGTGCTGGCTATATCTATAACATGCGTCGTTGCCGCGTCTATCTCTCGGAATGCCGAGCCATGCTCTCAGTATATGATCTATGCCGGTCTCCGCCAGCCACCACCCGATCATCAACACTGGGAGCCAACGGCCCACTATCATCGGTCTCAATGATGCAAGATCAACCCGTTCATAGTTTCATGGACACCCAAGGTGTCGATCTCATCACCCAGGAGCTCGGCCGACGTCTGTTCTATGTCACCCTTGTTGGGTATCAGACATTGCACCAAATGGGGTCTGCTGATATCAAGGTCCACGTCCCTCCAGAGACTCCCACAGACCGGTACCCGCCACTGCCGATGGAAATTGATGACGAGTTTCTGTTCCCAACACACGTTGAGCCGCAGCCATCGAGTCGCGTTTCACGATTAGTCGGATTCAATGCAAATGTCCGTGTCTATAGTTCATACACGGACCTGCTATCTTGGGAGATAGCATTTGGCAGTGGTCAAATCTTCGACTGGGAGCATCAACGTACCAGCCTTTGGGGCTGTCTTCGGAAAGCAAAGTCTGCATTACTCAATGTCCCCGTTGAGTTGTCGCTAGACCACCCGAAACATTTATCCCCAGCCCGCCTGTCTGGTCTCGGCGAAGACGGCACAGTGTTCAACTACTCAGATGACCACATCCATCAAGAACGACGCGCCATCCAGTATGAGATTCAAAAAGCCAACATATATGCCAGTCAGCTGTGCACCAGGTCTTTCCTAGTTGAGAAGTACTGGAGCCTTTTTGAAACTTTTTCAAAATATGGAATGTCGCCCAAGTTCACTGCACCAGGTGCCACAACGCCGCAGATCAAGGTCGAAGGCACATCAGATATGACGCAAGCTGCCGCTGGCACTACAACCACTCCATCAGAAACCAACACCAACACTCAGGCCCAGGCCCACGCCCAAAACGACTATATCGGCCGCATGATGGCGGAAGAGCGTCAATCAGTCATTAAAGACCTCTTCGTACTATTAAGAACAGTAAACGAAGTAAACATGGAGCCAAACGGCGCAAGCATCGTATGTCTCCCACCAATCCACCCACAAATCACGACCAAACCAAACTCACTAACCATCCTCTCATCCCTATACAGACAGGCAAAATCCGCCAAGTAGCCTCAACCCTCCTAAACCTCTCCCCACGCACAAAACAAACCCCCTCAACCGAAATCCCAAGTTTCACACCCCATCCCCAACACCCCTTAGAACCAACCGCCCCATCCCCAACACCCACGCCAGGCCTACCAGGTCTACACGTCCTCACCGCCGCAGAAGCAGAATCCTACCTGCACGCCTTCATTGAGACTCTTGTCCGACTGGAATGTCATTCTTCAATGGCTGACTCGGCTAGTAATGCCGATGGACTTAGTCCGCAGGTTAATGGTCGTGCTATGAGTTATCTTTCTGATTATCAGCGTGATCAGGAAGAGCTTGGGCAGTGGGCTAGTCTAAAGGAGTATCAGCAGAAGTTTGCTGAGGCTGGTGGTGTTTTGTGTCAGTTGTAATTTGGGGTTCTTGCCTCGTTTCGGGGTTTCTTTATTTTTGTATGAGGAGTTTGATGTGTGGTAGGTAGACTGAACTTGGGGCAACTTTGCTTGGTTGTTCGTGTCAGTGTCACTCTCGGGCTTGGTTCGTGCATCGATTGCTGGTTTGCAGTCTCTTTTGGACATCGTCATGGTGGCTATTATTCAACCTATGTAATCTTATTATACTTTTAGTATCCTTTTATTATCCTTTTTGGTATAGACGTGCTCGTTACTGTTATCAACGACTCTAAGTACTATGTTGCGACTGACATTCGTTGTTGGGGCTCCTAGCAGGCAACCTAATTGGTCAACTTCCGTTAGGGTCATATAGTCATCCTCAAGAGTCGTACTTCCTTCTTATCAACCACAAGTACTTCATAATCCTCATGGATCTAAAGATCCTAAGAACCCAGCCAGAAAATTGGCGTATGAAGCTTACAAGTCTTACCTAGGTGGTCTTGACTTCGGTATTGTTAAGCTCGTACCTTAACTGCGTGGGTACTACTGTATCTACCATTGTTCCAAAGCAATCAACATTGCCTGCAACTCTCCGGTGAAAGAATATCGTTCGTCACATTGTTTGTAAGAAGTCCCCGCAGTGGGTCGTCCATGATTCACACCTCTCACCGAATCTTCAAGACAATATTGTCAGTGGATCGATCCTCTTTGGTGCGAGTTTAGGGCACGATTCCTAAGGATTCTCAAATCCGCCGAAAGGCCATGGATACTTATATATAGAAAAAATCGTGCACTCCCTGTTATACCATGTTCACAGAAATTGAGATAAACATGGCCTGTGGCAGGTAACGTTACAGCTTCTGCAAGGCTAACATGTACGTGAGGCTTAATGAGAAAGAGGTCAGCCCAACCTTAACCATTGGCGCCCTACTTGATATTGCAGCTGCAGATTCCTATATAGACCCGTCGCTGTGCGAATTATACTTGTACACGTTTAAAAAATGGCTCCGCGCATGGGCCAGTTGGCTTGAGAAAAACTGGGCATTGCGGGTCTGTTTGTCTAGTAACTACTGCAATGTAGGTCCTCAATGATTTTCCACGGTGAAAATGAAGCGATTTACTGCAGAAAATACGCCTTTCTTGCGCATAAAATCAATAAATTTTGAAATTGATCCTCGAAGCCTGGTGTATTTTGTACTGAGAGAAGAGGCAATTGCCCTTCTAGAGTAATTGCTTGCAAACATAGTATTGACCGCTAGATGCAAGCCAATGGAGCTCCTAGAAAGAAAGAAAAGTTAGCCAAATTTTTGTAAGCAAAAGACTAGTCTTACACTGATACACCAAGTGCCCATTCTCATTGCTAATCCGGTCGTTCAGGTCAATACCCTGTCTCTCTCTGTAACCTCCGTCTCTCATGGGCAACTCCGCTGTCAACATGGACCCATCGAGCTCAATGCTCTGGGCACTCTGACCGGCGTTTACTCCATCCCACATGAACCACCCTAGTATTCGTTGTTAGTGATTGCAACATCGTCAGAATGGGCTAAGGAGGGTGGATAAAAACCATACCATCTTCGTTTCCAATGAAGTCATCGAGTCTCAACGTGGCAGGATGAAGGTTGCCATCTACATCTTGGGCATCACAGTGCAGGAAGATTGAGCCGTCATTGATCTCAATGCGAACGTTTTCGCAGCTTTGGAAGAAGGACATGTTTCAGAATTGAAAGTTGAGAGTAGGAAGACGATAGAGCAGAAAGGTGTGAAGAAGGTCTCAGACTTGACTTAGACGTATTTATACCTTCGCGGAGGGAAGAAAAGTGGGCTTTCGGCGCCTGCATGTCTTCCCGTTCTGGAATAATGCCAAGGATATAGCCATAAAAGGCATGACGTGTGAAACAAAGACCGAAAAATAATTAAAGAGAAATTTGAGTGCGTACGTATAACTTGGGCTATATTTGAAATGATTGTGGTTCATTTTAGGTAGAGAGATATGTCCAAATACCAGTGCTTCCGGAGCCATCAGGTAAAAGCAACAGACTACAAAAAAATGACACAAGTCTGTATTCAAGGTAACAGGTAACATTATACAAAAGTGACTTATCAATATGTATTCCAAAGAAAAGAAAGAAACAAGGTATAAGTATAGCTCAACTACATAATCCACAAATTGAAATCAACCTGACAAATTGCCTCCATTTAGAACAAGAAGAACATCAATTGAGAAATATTATCCAGCTATACATCCCTAGTTACAGTAGCAGTTACAGTCTCGACAATCCTCTCTGTTACAACCTTCGTAACAGTCTCAGTAACATGAATAAACCCAGCCGGTGTCACCGGAATGACACTGAGCAAGCCCTGTCCTGCTTGCGATGTTGTCATGTTCGTAGGTACAGGTGCAGCGGAGGGAGTTGTCACCGCAGCGGCAGGTTCAGTGGGTTGAGTAGTTGCCACTGCCGCTGCTGCCCCAGCTGTATTTGCTGTTGACACTACTGCCGGTGGGATGGCGCTCTTCTCGCTTGAAGTACTTGAAGTGGATGATGTCGAGGGAAGAGATGTTGCCGCTGGGTATATTGTTACGACAAATGTTTCTGTTGTTGTTGCGAGGACGTGGAAGGTGTGTTGTTCACTCGAATAAAAGGATGACACGGAGGGCGCGGTGGAGGCAGTGGTGGTTGGCCAAACTGTTATGCGGACGGTTTCTGTCTTGGTTGCGAGGACCGTGACAGGATCAAGCTCGAGCGATGTTGTTGGCGGGATAGATGCGGCGACTTGGTTGATAGAACTAATAGAACTAGCTGCTGGGATAGGTCGGATAGTTGTCGTTGTTGGTGGGAGAGATGCGACGGCTGGTTGTATAGATATGGCTGCTGGTGGAAGAGGACTGGTTGTTGGCGGGATCGTTGGGATAGACGTCGTTGTCCCCGAGGGAGATATCGCAACTGGCTCAATAGAGGTAGATGCTGTGATTGGCGGGATAGAGGTAGTTGTTGGTGGGACTGGTGGTATAGATGTCGTCGTTGGTTGGATAGATTTAGTCGTCGGCTTGACAGATGTACTTGGTACATGAGTAGATATAGCTGTGGGCTTGGTGGGTGTAGTCGTGTGTTTAACCGATGTGGTTGTCGAGCGAATAGAAGCCTTTGTGGTAGTTGAGTAGGGTACTGAATGTGATCCACTCACGTAGATAACGACCTGGCTTGTTTGTGTCACCATTGGCATTGTCGAAGTGGAAGATTTCGCCGTTGAAGAGGTTGTGGTGGTTGAAGACCTCATGGTAGTCGAAGAGGATATGGTCAAATGTACATAGGTCATGACATCAACTTCATCTGGATTAACACTGCTACTGCTGATCGATTTTGGCACGCTGCTTGGTAGTATATCAATGATTATGGCAGCAGATGAAGGAATGGGTGCCGTGGTGCTGGCCGTAGTCAACAACGAAGTTGATGCAGTTGAAGTGTGAGATGTTGAAGTGTGAGATGTTGAAGTGTGAGTTGTTGAAGTGTGAGATGTTGAAGTGGGAGATGTTGAAGTGGGAGCATGTGTCTTAATAGGTGCGTGTGTGGTAGTAGGTGCCACCGTGCTCGACTTCTTTGAACTTGAAGTACTTGTAGAGGATACAGGAGCAGACTCGGTATAGTTCGGATCATCAATCGTAAAAGGTTTCTGCCAGCTGTAGCTAGTGAGCTCTGACCTGACCGATAAAAGAGAGGTAGAGGCTGTGGCCGGAGAAGAAGTCACTGAATCAGGTAGCGATGAAAGGGGCCCGAATGTTGGTGCATCTGCTGAGCTCTCGACCTTATGCGTCGGACTAGGAACAGGAATGACCGTCAATCCACCATGCTTGTCATTGACATCACGCCGGGAGAGATCCTTGGGCGAGTAAGAAGTCGATAAAGGTTCCAACTCGGTAAGAACAAAAACAGGCGGGCCAGTAATTAACCAGCGAGAGATCGGACCAGCCGAGACAGTCCACGCCAAAAGAGCGAATAGCAAAAAGAGCTGGGCGCGGAACATCCTGGCAAGAAACAGCGAGTGACAGGAAGACTTCAGAGAGCGTAGACAGCGGAGAAAGAAGGAATTTCAGGCAGAGATATAAAAAGAGATTCAATATAGGAGCAATCACACGCATAGAAAAGCATGGCCAAAGAATAAAGGTAATCTTGTTCTGGGCGTTCTGATGGCCGCAGATGAAAGAATGGCTTGATCAGGATGATCAGAAGGAAAAAGAAACAAAAGAATGAGGCGATAGCGAGGCACTCCGATACCAGGAAGGAGGGAATTCTTTTCCTTTGAGAGATTCGCTGTTGAGGACCCTAACATGTATATCTGCAGACTTAGGGCCCGGTTGGGTTAGGCCTAGAGCTCCTGTCAGCCGCCCATTGTTGCAGATATAAGGGCATTAGTATCGTCAGAGGCCGCCATTGCAAGGGGCTCTTTGTGGGACGTTTCACTTGAAATAGATCTGCGAACAAAGAGACGTTGCAGTAGGCGCCGGGGTTGATGGCGCGTGGTGATTGGCCCGCTGTAGGCGCAGCACCACCTTTTGATTTTAATTTCAACCTAAATAGAGGACGTGAGGTTTGTTTATACACTGAGAATAGTTGAATTTTTTCAATTGATGAGAAGTACGGGCGCTTAGATGGTAGAGCTTGATTTTGTTCCGGTATACTTCAAAAATTAAGGATATAGTGTCATTGCATGATTCAGCCACCATATCAACCCGATATCTGCAGACAAATGATTCAGGCTAAGTCTGGACTGTAAATGTTCCGCCGATTCCTTCAAACGATGAAATCTGGCCAAGGGCATTCTTTGAGTCTCCATAGTAGTGCATCCGATAGGTTCCATCCTGCAGGGGGGTCGGGTCGCCGACGCTGTAATAATCATCCTCAATTTGCCATTGAAGAGTCACTTCACTGTAGCCAAGCAAATTATTTGTCCGTGTCCAAAGAAACTCCAAGTTCCAGTCGCGGTCGTTGCGCACCACCTCCCAGCCACCGGATTCTTTCTTTCTTTCAACTGCCGCGTAGGTCGATTCCTGACGAAGGTTGTTCCTCGGATTGGCGCCCACGAAGGTCGTATTGACAACCTTACCGGAGCTGAAAGGTCCACTCCCCGGGTTTGAAAGCACATCCCCGAAGGACTTGCCGAATGGTGCACCGTCGTACACAACCCCTGCGATGAAGCTCAATGAGTGATTGGTGTTTACTGGTGGACTGGGCCCAGGCTGGATCTCTGGGAGGGTCGAAGCAATTGATGGCTTGTCCAAGTATGGCAGGTATGTGAGAGTCAGGTTGATATAAGCTGCCAGGGTATTTGGTCCGAAGAGCGTGGACGCGCCCTCGTAGCGCTGGGCACTGTACTCTTCCTCGGTTGCCACATAGTGTGCATAACTATTCGACGGGGCGCCTAGCACTACTTGAGGGTCAGAAACGGAGAGTTTTTCCCTGGCTGCTTTGGCTATTGCTTCCTTCCAGCGTCGCCCAGACATGGTGGTAGCTTCGCTGGTGGAAACAATGATAAACAGCTGGCCCACTCTCAACAGCTGAATGTCAACAATATCTGCCGCCCAAGCATACGGCTCTGTAAGAGTGCCGACATCCAAAAGCACATCCTTGGCGCCTTGACACTTCTGCTGTTCTTCGGTCGGCTGGTGGATGAATGCCCGCGCGACTTGCCACAAAGGATTGCTTGCAGCTGGACCGGTGGCATTTTGAGTGAAATCAAAGGCCCCTGGCCCATCTGTAGTTCCCGCAGCAAACGAGTATCCCAATGCCGCAGGACATGTCGTAAGCTTACTCGAGTTGAATGGCGACTGGAAGGTGTAACCATTCATATCCTGATAGACGTGAAAAGATCTGACAGCAGAGCTCCCAGTGAGTTTGATAGGACTAGTATTCATCTGCTCCCAAAGCTTCTTTGCTGCTGAATATTGGCGGCGTCCAATTTCAAAGCAGCTCTTTGCGCCATTATCCTTTTCCCGGAAGAAAGGCCCTCGACCGTGGCATGGCTCGTTTTTTCCACCGCAGGTGCTATCAGTATACCGACACATTTCGTTCGACCCATCTTCACACCAAGCACCCAGAACATTAGGGCTTGTATCTCCGACATTGGCCTGGGAGAATCCAATGACAGCATCATCGGCAAATCTTGCATCGCCGGTTATACTCCGCTCGAATAGATAGGCGGCTACACCCTTGTTGTCCCCAGTAACTAGGGTGTTGTTGTTATACATGGATGTGCCATGGACAGGGAACCAAGTCAAAACCGCCGCCGTTTTGTTGTCAGATTCCCGGTCAAAGCGAAGGAGTGTCAAAGATTTATCCACATTTGCTGAATACCGTGCCTTTTCCTCTTCGGGGTTGTGATCGTACGAATAAGGGCTGCGGTTGGTATTGGAGTCTTCCAGGTCAATGGACCCAAAAGACAGCCGTCCCGGTGTCAAACTTTCATGGGCACGCTTGATAGAGAGAATAGTACCATCGACAATAGCTTGATAGCTCTGCTTGTCAAAGCCTCGCGTGGGAATCTGAGGGAGGAGGTAATTCATCCACGCCCCGGGGCCGGAATGCGAATGTGTCCCTGTCAATGCGACGTTGTGTTCGCCGTATCGTGCATAATCAGCACCGAGTGCAGCGAGACCCTGTAGGACTCCATGTCGCACGGCGGTGTCACCGGCAAGTGTGTCGAGAACGAGGTACACAAAAGTATCCTCTGGTTTGTTCGGGTCTGCAAAAATGAATGCGCGAGAATATAGTCTCTGCTTCAGACCGGTACCAAGCTGGTCGAGACTAGCATAGCCATTGAAGTCGACTTCAACCACGGGGCTAATTGTTCTATTAGCAATTTTCGGGGTGTAGATATCGGGTTAACAGCACAATCATACCCTGTTACATCGGCCTTGCCAGCTCCCACCAGAAATGTCCCGTCGTCAGTAGCTTCATTTGCCCTACTTCTCCACTGGTTCAAGTTCCTACTGAAACTAGGCAAGGGTAATTTCTCGTCATGTTTGAACACCGCGAGTAGCTGCAAACACAGCAGCGCTGCGAGCGTCACCGCTGCGAAGATAACGCCCAATCGAACGTTGGCCATTTTTGAGGGTTTGCCAATATACCAGATAATAATATAGGGCTATGACTTCAGCGTATAGACCTCTCTGAGTCAGTTTGCCCCTGTGGAGAGATAGGCCGTCCCAGGGCAACACACGAGCCTTATACAAGCCCGTCACGGAGGGTTCGCCCGCAAGTCAAGCTAGGATCAACATGCAAGCTTGGGAAAAGAGGTAAGCACCACGCTAGTAGACCCTGCAAGAGGTGACATCGCTTAGACGATGTGTGATAGCGACCTCCTAGATCGTCATTCTTCTGCATTCCGCATCCCAAACGGGATTAGACTTTGGTCCTCCCCCCGCACGGAGGATAAGATATGCCGTCATATCTGCATATTGAGAAGGCCAGTCGGGAAGCTGGGAACTGATATTAGATAAAATGCGGCAGGCGTCAGGTTTGCCTTGAGGGCACCTGGCAATCAGAAGTGATTAATGTAGCCTGTGGGTGGGACCTTCTTGAGGGCTTCTGGCAGCGTTCTATCTACTTTATATCCGGACCCTGGTTTTCCCCACTGGCCCCATGGTCCATATGCAGCTAGGAGCCTCCCAAATCAGACATATCATTAAGCTAACATAAGTTGTACACTATACGACCCTATTTATTCCCCTCATTTCTGTATACTTCTCGGTCACATGACCCGCTGAGTAAGATGTCACTGACCGCCCTGGAGCATCCAAAGATTAATCGACCGCGACATTCTCGATCTTAACCAGCAGATCACTCAAAATGCCTCTCATCAACGAATCCCACGACTCACTTCCCTGTAAGTAAAACCCAATGCTCACTTCTCAATGAACCCAATTGTCCTAACATACCGACCAGACGTCGACGCGGCGCCCTCAGCCTCCGCGCAAGCACGAGCCCAGCAGCTCATCAACGCAGAGCTATCCCCGGAGCACTCTACAACGCTGCACCCATGGATCCCAGAAGCCCCAGAACCCAAGTTCACTGAATTCATGCAACAAGAGCTCGCGCGCAAAGCACAAGGCACACCACTCACAGGCGGAATCGACCTCTCCCGCTACGAAGCACCCGAAGCCCCAATCCGCGCCTCAGACAACGACGCGCCCAACCTAGAAGAATGGCGTCAGACTCTGCAAAAAGCATACGCATCAAGCTTGCATCTCGCCAAGCGCCATGAGAACCTGGCTCTGCTCGAGGAGCACGGCAAGAATGCGTGGTTGATTGGTAATTCGCAGTTGGAGGAAATCCTTGGCGGGTTGGAAAAGGAGCTGGCTGAGACAAAGGAGGCTGCTGAGGAAACCAATAAGCAGAGGAAGATTGCGCAGGAGGCTAGACACGGCGAATTGGTTAGTTTGGAGGAGACGTGGAAACGCGGTGTTGGTGCTATTCTTGATGTGGAGGTCGCGTCGGAGGGTCTGCGGATGCAGATTCTTGAGCATCGGAGGCAGGTTGCTCAGCAGCAGGCGCGTTAAGGGGTCCAGGTCATTACACTGTCTGTGTACTATCTTTGAGGGCGAAAGCTTGTCTCGGGCTGGACTGGCGGCTTCATGTTGGGTATGGTCACTTCTTGGTTGCACGGTTTGCATGCTGGTGGAACGCTTGCATGTTCAAGTATGATGCGTGCGACTCAGTTTCCGCTGTGGTTGGACCCTTTTCCTATGAACGCAGGCTTTCGTTGGTCAATGGTCTCGCAATTTGCGCGTTTGCTTTTTGTGCCGAGACCTCCTCAATTGTCCAACGCTGTGAACCAGAGGGGTTTGTTGATTTCTGGCTGAAGCCATTGCCCCCAGCAAGCAGCAACCTCGAACTACGCCCAATTTATGGTTTCATCAAACCAACACCACAACCGCTCCAACAAAAGCCCTTACATCCGGGTCAGAATCGGAGGAAACCCCCATCTAGCCAGGTACTGCAGGTCAGCACCAGCTACAGCATAAGATACAATGAACAACACAGCTCTGGCTGGTCTTTCGCTCATAATACCAAATCTTCTCTTTCAATTCTATCTTCTGTAGTCAAGTCCCGAGATACCAACCCAATTCCTTAGCCACACATTCCCTATTCGAGATTCAATTTCATATCACTCGCTCAAAGATACGATAGAAACCACAATATAACTAAACCTTCATCGGCGCAACAACATTGACATCAACCCCCTCCCTCTCAACCTCAATCCCCAACCGCTGCACAACCCCCTTAACACGAACCCCCTCACTCTCAGCCAATATATTCCAATCAACAAGCCGACGACACATCCCATCAAGCGTCGAAATAACTGGCGCATACCCCAATCCTCCAGCTTCAGGACTCAGCCTAGCCCTCCGATCATCCCCAAAAACATGAATATTCAAAATCCCAAAAAGCGCCGGCTGGATCTGCTCCAGATCCTTAGGGATCGCGGGTATCAGCCAGTGCAGGTAATTGTAGCGCAGGAATGCATATGCCTCGACGATATAGGAGAGTAGGAGGAATGGTGCGGGTTGCAGGGCTGGGAATGAGACGGGGGTTTTGGATAGGGTTGACAACAGCTTGTACAGATCCCCGAAGGCGATTGCTGGGTTCGGGTCTGTCACTACGTATGCTTGGCCGCTTGTTTTGGGATTTGGGTTTGATGGGTTGCTTTGTTCGATTAGGCGTTGTTCGTAAAGGAGATGGGCTAGAGAGACATTTTCGGCGTGGATGAAGCTTTGGAGGATGGGGGAGGCCCAGCTTTTTGGTTTTCGATTATGTTAGTTTTGCGGCTTCTGGGGATTGGGGTGAGTTTGTTGACTTACGTTGGACTGCCACCGTTGCGGAGGTAGATGTCTGTGATGGCCATGTTGTTCTCGCTGCCTGTCCCGTAGATGCCATTTACTGGGCGTATACATCCAGTGCGGAAGTTGTTCTCTGGATCATCGGCTGTTCGGACGATACGCTCTGCTTCGGCTTTGGATACGGCGTAGTTTCCGAAGAATTCTTCGTGCTTCTCTGGTAGCTTGGCCTCGTCGTTGAGAACTTGGACCACGCGTTTGGGTTCGGTGGCCCATGGCATGATCCAGAACTTTGGTCTATGGATTCCGATTGACCCAGAGGATGTCCAGATGAAGCACGAGGCACCTGCTTTCTTTGCTACGCTTAGGACGTTGCGTGTGCCGTCGATATTGACTTTGCTGCATAGTGAGAGCATGCTCTGCAAGCGATCTGAAGGCCGAATCACGGCTGCCGTGTGGTAGACTGTCAGAGGGAGACTGGCAGCTGTGGCTGGCCATGGTTCTTCAAATGCCTTTTCCACTGCGAGCTCGTTGGTGATGTTGACTTTTGTGTAGCCTATACCATGGTCGAGGAGCTCTTGGGCTGGGGGGGCTAGGTCTAGCACACGCACCGCTTTAGGGTCTTCGCCGCGGGCTAGGAGATGGCTGGCAATCCATGCTCCCACGAGGCCTACAATTTGTTAGTCTCTCTCTTATGTCGTGGTTGAAACGGGGAGATTTGTAAATGATCCGGGGCATACCTGTTCCGCCCACAATCACATATCGACGAGACTGTTTTGGTGGCAGGTGTTTGGTCATATCGATAGGAGTTTCCATGTTCTTCTTGTATGCTGCTTTGATTTCCTCGACGGTCCAGCGATTTGGTGATAGTTGTCGTGCTTCGTCTGGTACTGCCTTCATGGCGCAGTTGATCCGCCACATGTACAGGACGCCGAGCGTCAAGATGCCTACCAGTAACCACATGGTTGATTATTCTGTAGAGTCTTGAGGGAGGGAGGTTTTGAAGGGTTGCAAGAGCGGAGGGTTGCGGCGTACAGGGCTAAAATGAAGCTCCGATCATTGAAGACCCGGCCCCATGAGAATGTTGCAATGCAAAAGTCTTGAACTGTTCAATTTCTTCATTTATTTAACATCTGATCGGATCGAAAACGGCAGGTCGCTTAGATCTCGGTTATTTTAAACGAGCGACCTGAGACCCTCCCGTTGCTCCAAGCGAACATCTTGACATTGTCACACAGGTTCGTTTGTTCAAAGATATATTTCAGGGAATCCAGGTTATCTCTACCCGAGACATGAGTATTTGGTTACCAACATTATTGACAGAAAATGAAAATCTCCAAGATCCAACGTACATGCAACGGGGATGTTGGCTCTTATAGATAGATGCGTAGATCGAAACTAACGCTAACACGCATGGCGGAACATTCCGCTAAGTTTCGCCCCTTTTCAAATTTGATCGCAATTCCAGTTTCACATTGCAAACTCGGCTTGGTTCCACTCTCAACTAGCGGTCGGGATGTATTCTCTTCCGTCGTTTTGCCATCTGCATGAACATGTACATATATGCAACTAAGTCATGTAGACATGGATATAGACATGGAACATGTGTCAACCCCAAATGCCTACAACTTATATTACCCCGCTACAGTCTCGGCATAGACCTATAGGTCGAATGTAATGGAGACATTCAGTGTATTCGGCAAACCGGCACGCTAAAGCTGCCCGAGGGGAATCCACTTCCGGCCTGATAGACCCAGTGTGTTCAACCGATTCTCTACACTATGGGGAGTCTTTGTCCCATGGGGAAGTATCCATATTACAGTGTATTCATCTCTATAGGATGGGAAACCTGCGCAGGAAGGTTGCGCCATCTGATACATTTTGATACACCCAAACATACGCCAATATAGCAGTTCTTGGACCCCTTGGTTTTTCATTCCGAGGTCCTCAGTCACTCGGCATCTAGTTCATAAAGAAGATGCTTGTCACTGTATTGGCCCCACTGCTTGAAAAATTTCCAGCTTTACGTTTGATATTCCTTTTTCTTGCTACATATGTAAATTGGACTATTGCTCTTTCTCTTCCGCTCTCAGGTCTTAGCTTTTTGTTTTATCTTTGCCATTAAGATCTCTGCAAAGAAGGCTTCGTCCCGAACCTTCTATTGCCCGTCAAAGCTTCTCGGGATGTCTCAACATCCCAATTCGGAAGCCGAGAAACGGCCCCAGAACACCGATACCGATTCCATCGGCGAGTCTATCTCCTCGGTAGAAACGCACGATGATCACGATGCTCTGGGAAAGACATTGACGGCTCGCGCTTCACGAACCTCGCATATGTCCTTGTCGGAACGAGTGACTACTATCATGACCAATGCCACTGCCGACCCTAACTACGAGGTGGACTGGGAGGGTGAAGATGACCCTGAGAACCCCAAGAACTGGACTCTAGGGTATAAAGCCATGGGAATCTTTTTCCTGGCATGGAACACTCTCGTCGTGTGAGTTTCCTGTCTGGTTACTGATCTGATGGGAATATCGAACTAACTCGCCCGGCAGCGTGTTATATTCAACCTCTTATACTTCGGGCACCACCGTGATTGCCGAGGAATTCGGCGAGTCCGAAACCATCGTTACTCTCGGGTTGACATTTTATCTCATCGGTCTCGCCATCGGATCTATGTTCATGGCGCCGCTCAGTGAAGTGTACGGACGTAAACCCGTCTGTGTGATCTGCCTATCGATTTTCATAGTCCTGATCATCCCCTGCGCGCTTGCAAAATCCGTTACGACATTGATCGTCGTTCGCTTCATTGGTGCTTTCTTCGGCAGTGTCATGATCTCCACTGCTCCTGGTATGGTCGCCGACCTGGTAGATGACGAGCACCGCGCGCTGGCCATCTCTATCTGGAGTATTGGCCCATTGAATGGACCAGGTTCGTAGTCCCCGCTCCCCGTGTACCAAGTCGAGCAATTTCTAACCCAAAACAGTTATTGGACCTGTAATTGGAGGATTCGTGACTCAATATCTAGGCTGGCGCTGGATGGACTGGATCGTGCTCATCTTGTCCGCCATCGCATTGGTCTTCGCTATCCTCCTTAAAGAAACATATGCACCAACCCTACTCCAAAAGAAAGCAGCCCGACTCCGCAAAGAAAGCGGTGAATCTCGCTGGTGGTGCCGCTACGACCAAAAGGCAGGCTTGTACGAGATCCTCAAGCTGAACCTCAGCCGCCCATTCGTGATGGCCGTCACCGAGCCAATTTGGTAAGCCCTAACTACCCTCCTCTCACAAACCACACACTCAACAGACCAAAAACCTAACCAAAACCAGTATCTTCTGGAACATCTACATTGCAATTATCTACGGAATCCTCTACCTCTGCTTTGTAGCCTACCCAATCGTCTTCCAAGAAATCCGCGGCTGGGACCTGGGACTATCAGGCCTCGCTTTCCTAGGAATAGGAATCGGCGTAGTCCTCACAATCGCCTGCGAACCTCTAATCCGCCGCCTAATCAACAACCACGCCGTCGACCCAGAAACAGGCAAGCCACCACCCGAAGCAATGGTCTCCTTCATATGCCTCTGCGCAGTGCTCATCCCAATCGGCGAGCTCTGGTTTGCCTGGACCTGTTCCCCAGCTTCGATTCACTGGATCGCTCCCCTGCTCGCGGGTATTCCTTTCGGCGCGGGAAACACCGGTGTCTTCATTTATGCGTCTAATTACCTCACGGGTAGTTATGGCATGTATGCTGCCTCTGCGTTGGCTGGAAACTCTGTTATTCGGAGTATCCTTGGTGGTGTGCTCCCGCTGGTGGGCTCGTATATGTATGCTAGTCTTGGACCTAATTGGTCGGGGACGTTGCTGGGTTTGTTGGAGGTTGTTATTGTGCCGATTCCGTTTGTGTTTTACAAGTATGGGCACAAGATCCGGCAGCGCAGTGCGCTTATTGTGCGCATGCAGGAGGATAAAAAGAAGTTGGAGGGGAAGAGGGCTAAAAGATTGGCTCAGTTGGCTCCGGAGAATGATGAGGAGAAGCAGGCTGGGGTTGTTTAGTCTGGGTCTTTGGTCTTTTTCGGTCTTTGATTTGTATCTGATACCCCGAGCCTTGCATCTGAGGTGTTGTAAAAGTGCTTTTTTATCTTAGAAATGTTTAATATATCAGTGGCCTGTGAAGCCGTGACCAGGTGAATAATATTATAGCTTTTGTTTTTATATTGGCTCCACCGCTTGGTATCTCAATTGGTAACTTGTATCATACGCTCCACATCCTGCGAATTGCGAAGGATCCTCTCATACTCTCCGAGTGCAATGGCACCAGCTGGGAATACCACAACAGCCTCGACATGCACCGGGCGAGAGGGAACCGTGACAGGTCCGGTAGTTGTATCACCGGACTGCTTAGACTCGGGCGTTGAAGAAAAAGAAGACGATGGCGGCAGTGACTCTCTCACATAGCCCAGCACATTCAACCACGTCCCCACACGCAGTTCTTCCGCAGTCAGGTCCTCAAGGACCGCATTGATATCGACAGATACAGAGCCGAACTCTGCCTTGTTGCGTGGATAGTTGTGTTCCAGAACCAGATGGCCAGTGGCGATGATATAATGCCTCACACTATGTGAGCACAAGCCAGAGATCACTGTTAGTATCTAATTGCAATTCCATGCATAACATCCATAGTTGCTAGGCCGGACGCACCAGCCAAGAAAGCGGACCTTCGAGTCCGCCTGTAGAGAAGAGAGATCAGAGAGGAACACGCGATTCGAGGGGCGCGGCCCATTCATTCCAGCATTAAAGGCCCAAGGCCGTCGACATCGTAAAAGTGACAAAATTGAAGTGAAAGATAATCACAACATCTACGATCTTGATAGCGCACGTGACCGATCTTACCGTGTATGTCATAGGCCCGAGGGGAAAGACGGATCTCTCCCCTCCTCAGCAGATTATCCTGACATTCTGCGACCAGCGTGCCGATCAACTTCTTGGTCATTCGGAGGCCTTACGGTCTACATCCCATTACCATCACCTGTGTTGGCTCACACTGAGTTTGCCTGGAGCCTATCGCACCTCCACCTGACTTGCAGCAACCCACTAGTGCGACACAAGTCAACGCCTCTCTTGATTTATTCGGCGCTGCCTGGCTTCTTTGAACATAATACGGAAAGCTTGCCCAGCTTCTGTTCTATTTCCCCGACTTTCAGTGCCAGTTAGGCCGATCCAATATGTGGTCTTGGTTTGGCGGCGCCGCCGCTCAGAAGCGCAAGGAAGCGCCTAAGAATGCTATCCTCGCGCTGCGGGGACAGCTGGATATGCTCCAGAAGCGGGAGAGACATCTGGAGAATCTGATTTCGGAGCAGGATACGATCGCGCGGAAGAACATCAACTCTGATAAAAATGGTGGGTCTACTGGGCTTGTTTAGGACAGCGAGAGGGAGGGTTGTGGAACCGGGGCTAACATCTCGAAACTATAGCTGCTAAGAACGCCCTTCGACGGAAAAAGGTGCACGAGAAGAACCTTGAGCAGACAACGGCGCAGACCATGCAACTCGAGCAGCAGATATACTCGATCGAAGCGGCAAATATCAACCACGAGACTCTACAGGCGATGAAGCAGGCCGGTGCGGCGATGAAGCAGATCCATGGTGGAATGAAGCTCGAGGATGTCGACAAGACAATGTATGTGTTTATCGGGTTTATACAGCGAACCGCTTGGGTACTTGCGGCTCTTGAGAGCGGGTTTGATACTAATGTCTATGCAGGGAGGATCTCCAGGACCAGCATGCGCTCCACACGGAAATCGGAAACGCAATTACCAGTGTCCCGCTCGGCGAACAACCCGACGAGGAAGATCTCGAGGCCGAATTGGAGGGTCTCGAGCAGGAGGCTATGGATGCGAAGATGCTCAACACTGGCTCTGTACCTGTTGGCGCTCAACTGGATCGGTTACCAGCTGCGGGGAATACAGAACGTATGTTGGACTTGTCTATCTATTGCATATATCATTCGCTGACCACGTATAATAGTCAAACAACCCGCCCAGGCACAAGAGGAAGACGACGAAGAAGCCGAGCTGGCAAAGCTGCGCGCGGAAATGGCCATGTGACAGTCCCTCTCGTTTCAGTCACGCGACCCATGCAGCCCCAGCATTGTTTTCTTCTATTTCTCCATCCTTGATCCTTGTCTCACCTTCGCATGCATGACCGGCCGTTTTCTCAAGCAAGTCCCTTGGCCGGCTGTCCAGTTCTTTCTTCTTTCTGCCTTTTGTCCCGGCGCTGACCGGGATTACTTTTCTTTTTCTCCTTTCTTGTTTTCCTCTCTATTCTCTCCATTACATTCCCCGAGACAATTTTGGCTGGGGTATCTTCCGATATTGCACCCTGGTCTGTCTGTCTTCTGTCTCTCTGCTTTATCACTTTTCTATCTGGCTGTTCCACTCCTCAACACCCTTTCAATACAAACCTAATCGATTTTTTCGATTCCCGTCCCATTTTGGCTTGTTCTTTTAATGGAGTTCGTTTAGATTAACGTTATCTTGATTCTTTGTTTTATGTAAGCTAAGATCTTAATCACAGCTCCGGATTGCATTTATAACGTCGTTAAGTTGTAGCTCCGTCGTGAACACTAGAGCACTACTGCACCTAATATAAGTTAACTTAAGTGATACCTCTACAGCATATGAAAAAGAAGCTTTTTTGAATGTTTCATTATTATCCTATTCATATCTCAGATCCAATCGAATGCAAGCACAAAGGCAACACCGAAGAAAGAGATAAGTCAGATACATCATTGAGATAGAAATACATCCCGTATGGAGATCGCAAGAGCGCACTCTCAGAGAAAAAGAGAAAAGAAAAAGGAAACTCCCATGACGAGTAATTCGCCAGCCATGTCCATCCAGCCCAAATCCAGAAATTCGCCGATGCGCAAGGAATCAAAATCAAAAGCAGAAGAAAATCCCAGAGAATGCCAATACCATGCCAGACCGAGAACGAGAATTGAAGACGTAGGTCCGAAGTTGAAGATCAGGAATTAGGGGAACCAGGCATAGCTCTTAGTAGGCTTCGCACGCTGACCATTCTCCGACTCCGTGCCCCACTTGGACTTCCACTCGACCTCCGCGGCAGCAGCGTCGAGAAGAGCCTCCTTGCAATCTGGCGGGAGGAGGGCGATGATCTCGGGGGTCATGAACTCCGGGTTTGTGGGGTTGGCGACGCTGACCATGCCGTTGTAGCCGATATCTTGGAGGTCGCCGTCCGGGCCGGGGATTCCCATGTTTGAATACTGGGGCGATTCGTAGACGATGTCTTGGACTACGTAGCGGTCTGTGACGGATCGGGGGACTGGGGGGAAGATTGTTGCGGGTTTGGTGGTAGTTTTGGGGTCTGTGGCGGGATTGTCGTTGTTTAGTTCGTTGGTGCTTTCGGGGCTGTCTGCGTTGGTGATGTTGAGTTCGGACATGTTGGTTGCTAGTCCGGTTTGGGCGTCGGATTCCAAGGGGACGGTTTCCCAGCGTACGTGGGTTGGCTGCATAATCTTGGGATATTGCATCGTGTTGGTGTGGACTTCATAGACACCTTTCAGGTTGGTGCGGCGCATATCGGTAAGTTTATGGTTGTAGTTGCTGGAGAGTGGGTTAGTTGAAAGTTTATAGTTTGCATGGGTTGTTAAACTTACCTTGCTGCACGGGCATGCTCCAACATCCAGTTGTCATCCGTCACGGGGACACGGCGCTTCTTGGTATCAACGGGCTTGCCACCGGCGAGAGGCACAGTGGGCGCATTGGTGTGGTAAACACTGCTAGCGCCGTGCCAGGCGACGTATTGGTTGCGGTTGTACTCTTCACCAGGGCCAGGGATTCTGTCCTCAGGGACAGCCAACTCGCCTTCGACATCGCCGCGCTCACGGGCAGCTTGCTCGTCGTAGTCGTCGATAATCTTCTTGCCTCCAACGATAATCTTGGCACCGAACTCACGGAACACAGAACGGGCAGTGACAACACCAATTGCACGACCCTTGTAGGAGTGGGGAATCAGATCGCGTTCAATTAGGTCACGCTTAGCGTCGTCATCAATGATAATCTTGTAGAGCATCTTGTGCTTCTGGAAGAACAGATAGGAGTCACGGAAACCAATGCAACGAGCCGGTTCAGTCGACAACATGTAGAGACGGTTACCGCGACCAAGAATCGAAAAAGTGCGGACACGATACTCACGACCTCCCTGAAGGTGACCGTCCTGGTCGACCTTGGTCGCACCAATAGGGTCGGGGGGGATCGAGACTTCGTCGTTGATGACATCCATCATGTTTCCTTCCTTGTCGACAGGTACTTGGGTGAGATGTGAAGGACCACGGTTGCGAGCCCAGCGACCTCCACTTGCAGCAGGACGACCTCGGCGTCTCCTAACTGGAGTAGTGACACGGATGTGGCCGTCGGCATCCAGGGTGTCCTCAGGGCGGGGGTTCTTGGGTGGACGACCAATGCGACGCTTTTTAGGAACAACGGATGGGCGACCAGGACCGTAGTTGGGAGTATCACCTGCCTCAAGTTGGGGTACGTTGTCTCCGGGGGTTGCGACGCTAGTCCCTTCATCTGCCTTGGGTTCGGCAGGAGTCTGAGCCTCAGCACCTTCGCCTTCGGCTTGGGATTCGGCTTGAGGTTCAACAGGAGCTTCAGATTCAGGTTCGCCCTCAATTTTGGATTCAACCTCAGGTTCGGCGTCTTGATCCTCTTCGGGGGATTCCGCGTGTGGTTCCTCGGTTTCGGCTACGGGGGAGGATGCTTGCGACGAAGGAACATCTACCATTTCCTCGTCAGAGCCCTCAGGAAGTACAGGTACATTTTCTAGTATATTGTTAATCGCGAACGCGTCCTAAAGGGATATGTGAAGTGGAGGGAGGAATTGCATTGAGGCGTTGAGGGGTGCGGGGTTGCGATCAACTTACTGATTGACTCCGCTGCCGCTTGGGCAGCTGCCCTCAGCTTGCGTGGCATTTTGGCGATGGTGGTTCAACACGCTTCAGCGCAAATGGTTCCATAGGCGTAGCTGTTTTGCCGGTTGAATGTTGTTCCGTATCACGTGCGTAGGAAGGCGGTGGAGAGGCCAATTACTAATAAGTGAGTCATTTCCGGGCCATCACTTTGATTGCGTAATAAAGATGTCGAGGTAGCACGTGATCTCACTGCAACCTCTAACTGCATGACGTCATAGGCTCCGTTCTTCGCTGCGGAGCATTTCGGGCTGTCCAACCTGAATTCAATTCTAGGCCTTGAACCGCCGTTGCCGTCTCAAATTCCCCTTGATATCATAGACTTGTGCGACTGGACAATTTGGAACCATTATGAGTTCATATAGATCTACATTGTCAAATAAATCTACTTACTGGGTATACCGTTCTCTCCCGAATACGTACAATACTACGGAGTTATACAGCTTCTACAGAACGTAGATGACGCGGAGAATGAGTTGTGTAACCTATGACTTCTGTGAATTGACTGGAAACTGGATATCTTCAGCTTCACATGTGAAGAGGCTTGGGCTCCCAGATTAGCAACATGTTCTCCGCGCTTGGGCCTCCATTTCTAGGCATCTTGGATTGGCGCAACTGGCGGTCCCAAGTAAGCGTCAAGGCTTCCTTTCGGCTCACCAACCGAGGAAAGCCGAATGGCAATCATAGAAGTCTTGACAACGTGGATGAAAGACATTGCTGACAGGGCCGCAGATCATGACACAGCGCAGATGACCCTCTGCGCCTCGGGCTCGGTCTGGTGCATGAAGGACAATGCCTTGCGAATCCTGCATGCTTCTATTCTGCAGCAAAGCCCGAAACCGAAGCATCCAAATGTATACAGTTTTGACCCTCCCAGACAAGGATGCGAATAATCAGATCCCTTAACCCGGTCGAGCATCGCCAGGATATCCTTTTCCATGCCTTCCCATTCGTTTTACATGTACAATCGAGAGGGGAGGCGAGCGCCGATCCTCCCCACCAAATTTGGAGATGTGCAAGTAAAAGGCGATCTACTACTCCGTACAGTAGCGCTTCAAGCTCACATCTGTGGCACAATTGACGCACTGGTTGTGAGCTCCACCGGACTATGTCGGTGCTAGTGTAGCAGTGAGGGACCGATGACGCATGTGGAGGGTAGCCTGGTAGCCTTGGAGCATTTGTGACCACAGCATATTTGCAGATGCAAGGGGAGCTTAGAGGGCCGGGCCATATTCCAAGCTCAAAGCTGAAAGGCTGCACCACGATCGCGATCGGCTTGTGTAGATCGGCCTCGATCTATGGTTTCACAGTATGAACGGCGATGAAATATTTGTCTGTCCTGTGGGCTATAAGTGCAGTGTGCAGTATACAGTGTATGTACAGTGCGTACAGTAGGAAGGAGGAAGTATACGGAAAACACTACTCCGGATATAAAGAAGCGGTCTCTGTCACCAGATGATGAAATCGCACAGTACCCCGCCCTCGGAGAATGCATTCGAGCGCGATAAGAGACCAAATTCGAATATACCAGCATTATTGAGGTCCAAATTCCCATGTATCAGCCTCTAGATTCCAACCCTGGTACTTATGTGGGCCATGTGCCTTGGACAAATGAATCTAATCTGCCATGTTAATGCTGAAATTAAATCCATAAAGTGTACGGAAATGGTAGAGACTCCTAATTAGGAAATCGAGTACAAGATCCCGAGTCATTCTCTTGATATTACTCTGGTATCCACCATGCCTTCCCTTTTGGCTTCCCCCTCCCATGATTTGCCTCTTCGAAATAGGAAATAGACTGCATAGAAAATACAAAAGCGTTCAAACCTCTGGTTGTTCAGGCTTTCTTTTTTCTTATAATCTCACGGCTTATGGTCAGCTTCTTTCAGCTGGTCATTCGGTCAAGGGACATTTAGCGCGGAGACATGGGTGAATGAACATCTCAGGGTGGATTATCGAAGCAAGAATTCCTGCATATTCCAACGATTCCAACAAATCCAACATTTCCAGCATTTCCAACCTTTCCTCAACACTACTTCTCGAATACTCGATACTCGACCGAATCTAGTTGGGGCTCGGGTTCAACCCGCAAACTTCCTTAGTCAACCTCCAATTTTTGCCTTCCTCAATTTTCAACCCAACCCCGCCCCCTCTGATATTTTTGAATGGAATCACAATGGCGAGCGGAACCGAATTGCACGATGCAATGAAGCCAATCCCGTAAGTTCTTTTTCTCTTCTTTCTTGCTGAGAGGACAGAGGGACCATCCCCTCACACCGCATGGCATTGCAGTCGCTCTGGGTTTTACCTGCATGAAACACGTTTCGAGGCCTTTCTGCCGTGTCTCTCCTACATCTCGATTCTGGTCGGACTTTGCCTACGAGTTTTGGGGAGAACTTCTTGCTCGGACCACAAAAGCCAAGCAGATGGCTAATTTTTAATCTCATTAGTTCTACATCGGAGGACGAGAATCAGGACCAGATCGGGTCAAATGGGTCAACCCCTACGCCGACTGGGATCGCTACACCGGAACCCGATCCTGCGGACAAGCGTCTGCCTTCCATAATGCACAACTACTTCCAGGTTGGTTCTATCTCTGGTGATAAAGCGAGTTTGCCGCGGTTTTGGTCATGCCTGTCGAAATCCTCTGAGGACCCTCAATCAAATGCGCTCCCACCCTCCGATCCCTCCGAGTCCTTTGTCATGATGGAGCAGGAAAATGGGTCTGATAAGATGACGGAAACTATTCCTGCTGGCCTGCCCACTCCTCCTCATTCGCTGTTGCAACACGACTCAGATGAGATGGAACTCGGGACGAGTCCAGGCACCTCATCTATCTTTAATACCCTGAGGAGTTACCTCATTCCACCCGCAACCCCCGATGATTCTTCCCGCCGTCAAACTTCCCTTCCAGTCTCCAGCGTTTCTGACGACCCCGTCCTTGCCACACACTTTTCCAATCCTTCTCTCCCCTCAGATGCCTTTTCCCTGACCGAATCTCCCCTCCTCGACCATGAGAAACCGCGTGTTTCAGTATCTTCCGAGAATCTGGCCAAGCTAACTGGAAACGCGCCCGACGGGTCGCGTCTTAAGAACACCCCGCCCCTTACCCCCAGGGCCATGTCCAACGAGGTCCAAACCTCCCAGCCAAAGGATGTCACGCCAGTCACGCCAGCTGAGCCAGCTCCGCAAGAGCCCGAACCAGAATCCACCGCGGACGACATGGAAAGCTCCACTGATGAGATCACTATGAAGCTCGACGAGGCATTCCCCTCCCAGTCTGCAACATCTACATCTCCTGCCAACGGTGCACCCACACGTCCAATCAACGGTAAATTGTTTGTGAAGATTACCGACGGTCGTGGATTGCGGCCGAGTTTCGATCCCTATGTGGTGTGTGTTTTTGAATGGAATGAGTACATCTCCAAAGGTGCTCGTGATGGTGAGGAAGAAACAAAGAGACGCCAGCTTGAGTCGGATGCCGAAGAGGCTGCTGCTGGCCGACCGATGGCCATTCCCATGAAGAGCCGACAGAGCAGTCACAACAGTGCCGTGGATGGCGATCACAAGGGACGGACGCCTGTCACGGACCCCCACTGGGATCACGAGGCAACTTTGTAAGCTCTATATTAAAATGAGTTTATATAAATCGTCCGCTAATTTTATTTAGTGATGTTATGGGAGACCAGTCAGAGCTTGATGTCACAGTTTACGACCGCAACAACCAAGAAGCTTTCCTGGGTCACGTACGGCTCTGCATCAATCTGAAAGAAGACCACAGCAGGTTAGAAGGGTGGTTCCCCTTGGTCGCCCGTGGCGCCGGAGACAACCAAGTGTCGGGAGAAATCCACCTCGAGATGAACTTTGAGAAGACGGATCGGAAGCAGGTTGGGCCGAACGATTTCCTTATCCTCAAGCTGATCGGAAAGGGAACTTTCGGTCAGGTTTATCAGGTCAAGAAGAAGGACACTCAGCGTATCTATGCTATGAAGGTTCTGTCAAAGAAGGTTATCATTCAGAAGAAGGAAGTGGCACATACACTTGGAGAGCGCAACATTCTTGTGCGTACCGCTATGACAGCATCTCCATTCATCGTGGGCCTCAAGTTCTCCTTCCAGACCCCGACAGATCTGTATCTTGTCACGGATTACATGTCCGGCGGTGAACTGTTTTGGCACTTGCAACGTGAGGGCCGATTCCAGGAGGCCCGGGCGAAGTTCTACATTGCTGAGTTGATTCTGGCTCTGCAACATCTTCACGACCATGACATTGTGTACCGTGATCTCAAGCCGGAGAACATTTTGCTGGATGCCAACGGTCACGTCGCTCTCTGTGATTTCGGTTTGTCCAAGGCCAATCTGACACAAAACGACACTACCAACACCTTCTGTGGTACTACTGAATACCTAGCCCCTGAGGTGCTACTTGATGAGCAAGGATACACAAAGATGGTCGACTTCTGGTCTCTGGGAGTGTTGGTCTTTGAGATGTGCTGTGGATGGAGTCCATTCTACGCCGAGGACACCCAACAGATGTACAAGAACATTGCCTTTGGCAAGGTGCGATTCCCCAGAGATGCCCTTAGCACCGAAGGCCGGAACTTTGTCAAGGGTCTGCTGAACCGGAACCCCAAGCACCGCTTGGGCGCCAATGGTGATGCTAAGGAGCTGATGGCTCACCCATTCTTCCACGACATCAACTGGGAGGCACTGTGCCGCAAACAGGTGATCCCTCCATTCAAGCCCCAACTGCAGTCCGACACCGACACCTCCAACTTTGACCCGGAGTTCACAAACGCGCTGGAGAACAACAACTCGCTGAACCTCCGCGCAGCTGCCTTGGCCAACGGCCTGATGCCCGGCTCCACACCTCTGTCCCCCGGAATGCAAGCCAACTTCAAGGGATTCACCTTCGTCAACGAAAGCTCCATCGACCACCACTTGAAGGACGATGTGAGCGATCACATGGAAGAAGATGCGATGCATGACGGCGGGTACCAGCGATCGCACCGGTCCGGCAACTCGGTCGACCAGCGCATGGCAGGCGTTCAGAAGACGCACGATGGCACGGAACCCGGAATCTTCAACGTTGACGATACCTTTGACATGTGATTACGTTTTTCATTCATCTCCTACTGCATGATCATAGAGTCTTGATCTGGCATACATTTTCCTACTTGTCCTGTACATGCCCTCGGATGCATCACTTCAGCCCGCAAATATATGTTGCTTATTCCATCTGCGTTTCCCTATTTTCATGTCTCAATCTTCATGTCTGATGTCTGTCATGTCCATTTCCTATTCGGCTATCTGTTAAGGTCTCTCACGCTGGTGTTTCCCCCAATGTTCCTTTCCCTTTCAGTCTGGTTTCTATCCTGGCAACTAGTCTGCGATTACACCACGACACATCATTTCTTCTAGACATGATCTGCGATTCGTGATTCTTGATCCCAACTTTCTGCCAGCTAGTCCCCAGCCACATACCCCCTTCTCCCGGGTCTCTATTTTTCCTCCTTTAAACATGTCTCCCGGGGGAATTCGCGTGTTTGGAGTTGGGTTTTGGGTAATTTCATGTGCCTTACTGAATTGGTATGTCGTTCCGGGCGATTTCTCCCTAGTACGCGCCTTTGCTTCTCTGTCTTTTCTGTGTTCGGTCTCCAGCGCAGTTATTGATAGCTTGTTTTTTTTGAATCTCTCTATCTTTATCTCTATTTTCTGGGATCGTTGCCGTTTCCTCAGTCCGAATTCTGATACCAGCTCTTTTGCTTGCTCATACTCTATTCCTATCTTATGGCATCTTATCTCTTATCTTGGTGGTATTGGTAATTTCGTCCTTTTATGCCTATGGCTGATCAGGTCTATCTTTGATGACGGAGGGAGTGATAGTTATCCTTATCGTCTTCGGGTCATTTTCGTGGCGTTTGGGGATAGGTTAGGCACGGTTCTAGATGTGCATCAGCGGGTATGCTGTCCACGGTTCTATAGCAACTTGATTGAATGTCACATGTCAAATTTCAACTCTTCCGTAGATGTCTACATCTACAAGCCATCGCCCATGTAGGGGTTAGGGGTGCTAGCGAATCGTACTCTATCAAATATTGGCGTTTCTTTCACCGTTTTTCAAGCCATTTTCTATATATATTTTAGGCTCGACTCTTTCGCCGAATGGATATATATACTTGTATTTAGGTGGAGTTTGTTACCGCTTTGTAGGGTTATCTATTGTACCTTAGTCAGGTGCAGCTACATGAGGGAACCTTGTCTGATATGCTTAGGTAGTTACGCTCATACTTTGGTGGGTATCCAGAGCTATGGTATATAAACCTAAAAATCTGAGACTGCTATATCCCTGTCAACTAAGGATGACCGGTTTGCGCAATACCTAGGGTGTATGCTATCTAGGTCGTGCCATGTGGTATATTTCCTTGGGTAAGGCTTTCATATCTAAGCTGCTAGGTTCTCAAAAGATCAGCCAGTAAACAAGTAAAACGAAGCTAAGAGATACACAAAAAGAGACACAAAAAGAGAGATAGATCACCAGATAATAGAGGATTTCTCTCAAAGCAACTTTTGGTCCCTTGCCTTGGTTTATCGAGGCTGGTACATATTCACGGGTGGGATCAACCAAGCTGGATAGCTGTTCACCAAGCCAGTTACGAACGGTGTCAAGGTCCTGATAGCTGGCCTGGTTGCGCTGCCAGTTGGGTACAAAACTACTCGATGTGTCATATTACAAAGTTATGGCAGCAACGTTGTTCCTGATCCCGTCAAGGCGAAAAAAGGTCATTCGGAGTCCATGGAAGTACAGGGCGCATAAGCACCACATGTTGCTGCGAGGCACGCAAGACACTGGTGCTACCGTTCTTTTCATTTCAAAAGTAAGGATTGGTACAGGAAAACTTGCAGGCCAGACCCATTACAACCCCCTTGTCGCAGCAGGATGTTCCCCATCGGAACCTGATCAGGTGGCATCAGAAGGCTATGTTGAACGCCCTTGGCCTGAAGCCCGCAGGTTGATTTACCGAGAATTCGATTGGTCCAAGTCTCTTACCCTGGGCGAGGATCGTGTTTGTAAAATTGTGCCACGGGGTTTCCCGCTTTAGATGCTTGGTCTAAAAGCAACGATTGAATATCTTCCACGTCCATCGCGGGTAAGAACATCTTTTTGACTTGTGAAGAAGCTATGTAGACTGATCTATGTTGTATGTATAAGACGAACTGATTATCGAAACACCTTCCCAGCAAGTATTGGTAGCAAGCCGTCAAAATCTTTGGGCTAGAGCACATAGAATGAACGCGTTGCTTCAACAACGCATGTTGAATCCTGTATTTGACTCCGGCTGACCACTCTTTCTCCTCTAGTTGATATAAAAAAGCGTTGATGACGTCTTCGGGGAATATAGACTTTGTTCCAGGGCAATAATAACTTCAAAAGCGCGGCGGTCGTCTCAATCTTGCGTCTTGTCCAACAGAGATACTAGATAGTCTAGGATCTTCTCTGACTTGCAAAACGGACTTGCAAAATCAAAGACAGCTGAGGAGTACTTTTGCGGGTCACTTGTGACATGATCGACCATGGCTTCAAAAGCCTTGTCTGGCAGGTGGGTCTGGTTTCCAAGCGTGATCATAGCAGATTTTCGGACTTCTTCTTCGGGGTCTTTTGTCACGCTTGCAATTACCCAGGTAAGGACCTATTGTCGTAAGGGAAGGTTGTGAAGGTAGAAGACGGCTTTCACTTGCTACGCCTATCAAACCTAAGGGTGTTAGCCCCCGCTGATATTTGAGTGAATATTCGAATAGGTATTTATATGAGTATTCAAAAGATATATTCTTAAATTAGCAAGGGGAGGAAGGATCAAAGGCGTGCGATAGTAGCCGAAGGAGAAAGATTCTCGTTTAGGACAACAGCAGTTACGGGATTGTTCGAGATTGGTACTTACCATCCAATGTAGTAATAAATTAAAATCCGAGACCGCCCAGGCTGGAGTCCCTGGCCCTCACTAAGGTAGCAGCTAATGATTACGTGTCTTATTGTGCTTATTTCCAAGGTTAATAATACCATCCACTACATTAGGAAACCCGAGAGAAATGCGGCGGCGCGAGAAAAGTACTGTATGAGATTGAAGAGCCCCTCGTTCCCACAGATCCAGTCGGGACTATCGGTCATTAGGGACCTACATTCTATAATCAGATAACATCTCCTGTGCCACGCAAGCCAAAGTGGATGACGTATATAAAACAATCAATTTCGCATACAGACCAAAAGACAAATCTTTACCACCTCCTACTCTCACTACATTACAATGCCACCAACAATTCTCCCAGCAAACTACACCAAAACAACAGCTCCAGAAACCTTCCCCTCACCATCGAACAACAATGTATCTTGGCACACCCTAATCTCCGCCCCGCAAACCAATACAACAGACTTAAGCGCGGGCATAGCAACATGTCCACCTCAAGCAGGCCGGCTCTGTCCGCATCGTCATGAACAAGCAGAGATCTATTATATCCTCGACGGTGAAGGCGATATGACTGTTGACGGGGTTACCACTCGGGTGCAGGCCGGGTGCACTGTTTTTATTCCGCGAAATGCTGAGCATGGGATTGTTAATACGGGTAATGGAGTGCTGAGGTGGTTTTATGTTTTTGCTGTTGGATCTTTTGGGGATATTGTTTATCGGTTTTCGGAGGAGGCGGGGCAGATGGACAAGTTGTGAGATTAACCTGCACTATACGGTACCTGGGCACTGAATCCTCTCGAAATCACGGCAGGTTTAAAGCCGTAGCTTTTCTTCAAGAATCCAACCTCTTTTTTTCTTCTTTTCTCTGGTCGTCAGCCAAGCTAACCAAGCTCTTCTCCTGTGCTGCATGCAGTATTTGCATTACACGTTCCAGCTGCAAGGGGAGAAAAGCATCGCAAACCTGCTCATTACCACTCGTACCCCCTCTTCACAAGGAACTGGCGGCATAACTGGTCATTTAGTTATTATGCATACTCAAAGAAATGATGTTAGAGGGGTATCATTCAACCCAAGAAAATAGCGCACCATGGCTCATATAAGGCTACCTCAAAGCAGCTACTTGAAAGCATACAGCCTCATTTAACTATGTATCGTATATCACCGATCCGATCCCTTAATTTTATTAGAAAAACAACTCATTTCCATTATACAAACTCCGATGCCCCATGCAAGCGCAACTATGCTTCTCGCGCCCCCTGGCCACCGACGAATAACCCGACACCATACGATATACTCGGCACCCAAAGAGGCCAAAAATATCTAAAGGCAAGATACTATGACCTGGTCAAGACCTACCATCCAGACCTGAACATGGCTTCCTCCCGCGGAAGTTTGTCCAAAGAAGAACGAGTAGAGCGGTATCGCCTCGTTGTCGCCGCACACGAGATTCTTTCGGATCCCGAAAAGCGCGCGGCATATGATGTATACGGAATCGGCTGGGGAGCACCGTCTAATTACTCTCACTGGAGTGATACAACGACAGCCCCATTCACAAACAGACGTCGCACTTATAGCTGGGAATATGGTGGCCGCGCATCATCCGAGTTTGATATATGGAGCTTTTTGTCTACGCATAGATATAGCATTCGTCTGGTGGCGGTGATTTTCATTTTTGGCGAGGCTTGCCTCTTCCTGGTTACTTTGTCCAAGGCGGAGGTTGAATTGGAACGGTTGGATATGGAGCTCAGGAAGCTTATGCTTCATCGTCAACAGCGATCGCTTGGTGCACCCTCGAGGATTTTACAGCTGGAGCGCTTCTTCCTAAGGAGAGATCCCTCTGGGATGGGGGCTTATCCTGGAGAGGAGTCTTCTTACCGTGAGATCCTTCCATTGTGTATGCATTGACGTTATTGTAAGGAGTTTTGGATTGTACTTTTTTCCCGCGGTATATGCATGTATAGGGCTCGTGTATTGTTCAATAAGATGGCTACATACCACGGGCGATATTTTAAGGCCTTTGGTATCCTACGATCGTCAATGTGCTCCTTACTGATCAACGATGAGGGGATTTGCGGTCTTTAGAGAATCCCACGCAAAGACGCTCCACCACGCTCGGAAATGTGACCTGGAATAATAACATGGATGGAAACAGCTTGTCTAGACGGATTGTTCAATGATAATTTTTCCTCTGGTGCTCGATATGATCTCATCTATATTTGTAGTATGTAGGTGGGGGCAGGAAACTGAGAGGCAGGTCCGACAACAAAAGACAAGTAAAAGAAAGGTCTCTCCCAAGTATTCTCAAAATGCTCCATGCAAAGTACCGAAATCATAGTATAGTCCAAATCAAGTCATAAACATGGGTTCATCTACGCAGGAAGCCCCGTTCGTTCTCGTGATATCGCCACGTGGGAATTATGGTCATATGGATCGTCTCTTCCAAACATCATTAAGGTGTTTGTTCAGAACCATCGTGAATAGGCAATAAATCCTCCTGGTGGTAGTACGGTTTGCAAAGCACCGAACCTAAGGTAACAATATATTTCAGTCTCTGATATGAAGTCAATCTAGAGACCAGTATGGTATACCTGGGGCAAGTGGGACCATGATCGCCCAAACTTCTCGACAATGACAATTCGCCCCATTGATATGGGTGCAATTGGCGAGCGGGCGCCCGGCTTTGGGTATTCTTTTCATGGGACGATCGAAATGTGCACATTTAGAAGATCGATGGCCTCTTATACATGATTCACTTCCATGTGGTCAGTAATGTCCAAATTGGAAAAGTGAGCTCTTACCAAGACCATTTGTCGCCCTCCAAGTCAAAAGGCATAATTCCAACGGGTTAAACAAAGGTAGTTTTTAAGAAATGGGAAGTCCAATATCCGCTTTCTGGATCTAGTTGCTTGGCGGGGTTGTATAAGATGTAATTTGCGCAAATGTGCTCAAATTGCGCCTGAGTCCAATATCGACTGTGATGCATCATTTTTCCTGTTGTCTTTTTAGCTCATTCAACTGCCAAAAATCCCCTCGGAAGGGGTTTGCATAGAATTGTCGTTCCTAGTTAGAAGCCCTTGCTTGAGATCAAGAGTCAGAATTAACCAATTAGCTAGTCTTGGGCATGTTTGTTCTTCTAGCTGCTATTCGTGCATGAGATTCTTAACACAGTATTGCTAGCCAATATGGCTCTTCCGATAATTTATCGTATGTAGCTCTAACATATCCTATTAAGA
This sequence comes from Penicillium arizonense, assembly GCF_001773325.1. Classification (NCBI taxonomy): domain Eukaryota; kingdom Fungi; phylum Ascomycota; class Eurotiomycetes; order Eurotiales; family Aspergillaceae; genus Penicillium; species Penicillium arizonense. The sequence continues at coordinate 274,669 of NW_019173278.1, read as the reverse complement.
ATGTATAAAGCCGATATAAAGGATGATGAATGATCCCAGGTAACACTTATGGCGTGCATGCATCTGGGTCTTCAACTTGAAGTGTGCTCCTGCATTGCAGAACGCCTGCCCTCGGCCATGTTCTTGTCTCCAGAACCCTTGACAAGGAGAGAGCTGCTCCTATTAGCCTCCTCATCCCTTTGGATTGCACGGTAATTTGCACTAGGGGGCACTCCATGCTTAGCCACATGGCTCTCAAAATCGTAGTACTCTTTCCCTTTCTGAAGTAGCTCCACAAGGGTGATCACTAGAAGCATCACAGCTGTCGTCTGGCCAAAGTCCCACTCATTCTCATGACTTGTCTTTCCCTCAAGTTTGCCTTGATTTGCCTGTCGAAGAGCAATCGTCATATAGAGGTGCAAGGGGAAGTGGAGCGATGACAGCACCAGAATAGTACGTCTTCTCTTAACTCCAGCAAAAACGCTCGCAAGGACAACAATTATGAGCCAGGCACTGGTGAACCCCACATAGTACTTGTCCGCGGTGGGGTGTGAGTCTGATGGATCTGTGACAAGTGTCGAATAATAGCAACGGCCAGGTTCCTGATGGGGTGCCCATTCATTGAGACGGATACCAAGGAGAATGGTTAGGGCCAGGTACAGTGCGACGAAAATGTAAACGGCTCGATAGCGATTATTAAACCAGCTGATACGGATATTGTGCTCATGATGAAGCTTCATGTCTGGTTCGTCGATTTTAGCGCGGCAGTATCTCCAGCAAACGAGAGCTGCTGTATTCGATACTCCGACAAAGCTGGCGATGTCGAATACGAGATGCAAGTGGTATGTGTCCATGATTGATACCTGCGAGAGGATAGTAGGCGCGTCAGCGGAGCTAACAAGATGATAGAGCACAATATAATTATTGTGCCTATATTCAGCGTACCTGTGCAAACGTAGTGACCAAATATGCTATTCCAAGCGTCGATTGGAAATCAGATCCAACCATTAGGATTTTAGAAACGAAGTCCAAGCGTTTGCGTTCGACCTCGCGCTCGATAGAGCCTTCTGGGTGCGTGATGTCCATATTGCCGTGTTTCGTTAGAAAGAAAACCCATATCGACAGACATAGGGACAAAAGGGCTTGGCCGGCAAATCCTACAATAATCTATCTCCGCTTAGTACAGATAAAATTCCCCTTCCTTGTCAGTGCCTACTCACCCCGTTGCCCACCAGTGTGGCCATTTCCTCTCCCACTAGCTCGCATTCTCCGCCGCCTTCCTCCCTTAACCGCAGATTCATCTTGTTGTGTTGTAATGCAAAAGCTTTGGTACGTGAGGAAAAGTGTTAGTCGCAAGACGCACCGGACTTCGCCCAGCCTCTTTATAGCCAAAGGGCCCGGGCCTGTCTAAGATAGCTTAGCTTTATGGCCCTGAGAAATGGGGCCATTAACTCTTGGCATGAACGAGTCTACTTGGGTTACGGAGTGATGGCGGCCCTACCGATCGCTCTACACATGGGGCTGTACACCGTACAAACACAGATCCTGGCGCAATTACACTTGAAATACACGCGCTGATTGGTGCTGCATCTGCCTTTCCTAAATAGGATTAGGGTTATATGCTGGGGCGCCCTTTCTGTGGCGCAAATTGAGAGACTTGATTCGCAGTTCGGTTTGGCCCCAACGGAGATCAGCGCTACTTTTGCTTGTCTAGTCCTTTGTTTTTGAACTCCTTGCGACCGATATGCTTATTTGAGTGGGTTGAAGATAATAATAGTACAGTTCTCATCCTCTCTTGACCGGTCGAAATTAGCGGCTCGCTATGAGCTCTGTCAGCGCCAAAGCATCACCCGCAGTTAGCGGGGCAGGCCAACGAGTCATACATAAGCTCTGTACACAAGTTGACAGCAGGTTCCTAACTTGGGCCACGCCAACGCATCAGCAGAGTTCGTTTCCAGTGATTTTGAGAATCTCAGCCTCAAAACACGGAGTACGCAACACAGTAATATGACGCATGTTACTTATTTAGTGTAGAATGCCAGAAGGTGACTGGTGTGCGACCGTTCCAGGCTCAAACTGGTCTCGAAGTCCCAGCCAGGCAGCGTGTAATTATATGGCTTATCGAGGTTCTCTTCACCATCGACGGTCTCAGCAAGCATTGACGAGTACCCAGCGTTTTTCGAAACCGTTACTCCATGACCCCACGGTCTCTAGATTCATTATCATTGTCCCGCAGGCAATCTTCATCTTACCTAGTTGACAGGCTCTATCCTGTGAACATTAGACTCCTTGTCTTTACATCAGTACTCTTTAGGTTAGGTGGGGCGTCCAGCTCGCTTAGGTGTCCAGCTCGTATGTGAAATACGTTAGCATCCAAAGGGTGGTGTCTCTATCAATCCCCTACAAGAAAATACAACGTCAGAAATTCTTCTACCAGTCTCCAGTTTATGTCAGACTGGTCACTATTCTTTAGATGGCGTATCCAGTATCAACATGCGTATCGAAGTTCAGGTGGAAAAATTGAAAACACGGCATTGCTCAAAAGAAATCAAAAGACTCTAAAGAACTGCTGGACTCGGTAATCGGGACACCATAGGGGCCGTAGGGGCATACTACATCTGACAGATCAAGCGACTTATCAGGCGCCCGAATACTAGTACATGGCTTGATTCAGCCACGTAGCGATCGCGGGGATCCCCCACCGCACATAACAATTCGGTTACTCTATAAGTACTAGTGCATATTGAGAGCAGAACCGGCGTAGATCCTGGCCGAACATCTTATCAGCCTAGGAGCGACTAACAGAATGGTGATGGGACCGGACATGATCACTGAGTCTGAGCCCGTGCTGACGTCTATTCCGTGATCCTGACCCCACCCGGCAGACTTTATCCTGTTTATATAGGTGCATATTGGCAAGATTCTAACAGAAATTTGCGCATTCATGCATTGAACCACATCTTTGCCACCCGTACTGAAGGATCGTATGCAGCATTCAAATAGAGCCTCCATGGACTGAAAATAATATGCGACGCGTTGCATTCCAAATAAAATGCCATAGGACACTCGCTATCATGATTAAATGCCCTTATTACCTTAACCATGGTAAAGGCTCCATAAATCAGAGACCCAGTAGGGAACAAGGTTAAACTGCCGGGAACCCAAGGCTAAGATTATATGCCTTTCTTTTCTATTTTTCGACGCTTGTTCCTTTGGCTATACATCTAATCAGTGGGACCGCAACAGTGGAGCCTATCATAATTACGACGAGAATGGTAAGCCCCAAAAAGATGACCTGAAAAGTGCATCTATAGAGCAAATTTGTTCTGCTAAGCGTGTAGATGTTCCAGGTGCATCTAGAATGCGAGATGTATACATTCGTACGCAGCGTAGGGTAAAATTCCCTTAGTGCTAGATGGCCAGGTATATAGCCCAGATGTACACAGAGGCTATCCACAGGAGACTTGCTAACTTAAGAAGTGTCCAACGTGCGAAGCGTGCCGTTTTAGGACTGCTGCGGAGAACACAATAATAAGGACGATAATGTATCACATAGCAATATTTCCATGGTGTCAAGCAGCCAAGTATGTAGGGCGAGTTCTGCTAGCCTAGGGTGGTTTACCTCATTCCTGATATCTGAGATATATGCGGTGGTAGTAAGGGAAGCGGGCGTATCCCTTGCTAGGGATATTAGGGTTTGTCCTCACGGCGAACACTAAAACATTCATTCAGATAGTATCAAAATGTCGCTAGAAGTTAGGTATATTCCAGTAGGAGGAAGATATGAAAAAGAACAAAAAAAAGAAATTTGAGGGTAACCCGTCTCGATCAGATAACCTTGTGAACTGGAGTCACACGCGCTGCCAATTGCGCCATACCCCCGAATTGGTGAAAGGAAATGCCCCACCAAACCCTATAACCATTCCTCCCAACGGCCACTTTAGGAGATGATTGTTGGATACTTCTAAATCAATATAACGATAAGTTATTACACTAGTCCTAACGTAAGACAGAATAAATGTATTGTTTATAACTTTATTGCAGCCCAATGATAATTAGCTGGATTAAATTTGATGCGTGGAGATACATATATGCACTTTTGTGTAATGACGTGTGCTGTTATATATAAAGGCATCTAGATCAATGTATCAAAGTAGTGTATCAAGGGATTATAAAGGCCTTTGCACCTAGAATCCGAGCACAGAGAACATACACATGACCATAGCTATCAGTGCTTTCTTTACATCGACGTGCTTGTTTCCTCACACGCGACCGGAATTTGAGACCACATGCGGCGAGTAGAGAAGTTACATGAGAGTGTAGGCAGTGGATTATACTCTACCTATAGTATATAAACTAGACGAAAGCCTAATAAATAAACAAAGAATGGATAGAGGCAAAGGGTTTGTTTTGAGTGTCGAGGCTGCATGACTCCCTCCTGATTAGCCCATTCCATACAGCCTTTTTTTTTTTTTTCAATTCCAAGCGCTTTCCAATCCCTTGAGATTCATATCCCATTAATGTAGCCAGACATATCTCATGCACTCATTAGAAATGGGGTGTTGTACGTCGCTCTGCCAGTGTGCACCCCTGTGCTACTGTACATGTATCTGCATGCATGAGTAAGTACATCAACCTCAGGGGTTGGAAATCAATAAGCATGAATAAAAGCATGACAATCAAAACCGAACCAGTTGCAGCCACCCACTTCATATCTACAGTGTTACGGCCCCCACCGTAAGATCTACTTAAATCCACGAGCAATAGACAAAAGATCAAACGTCAAAGTTTGGAGCAGCGCTCCATCCAAAACAAGCATGTCTAGGGATGGTATCAACACGGGACACATCCGAACCCAAACCAACCCACAACATACCATAAATAGCATCCAACCTTAGGCCGATCTGTGTTATCTGCATCTGCATGCAAGACCATCGATTCAGCCAAACCCTGTACATCACATACATACACTGGAGAGCAAATGACAGCAGTCCGGTGGATTCAATTAGGCGAATGTATTCCAAATTCCACAATCACGCACCCCGAGGGAGTGGCACACTCCCCATCGCTCGCCAGATCCAATGGTGCAATTGGTCCTAACGGGGAGCTCTATGGAGCTAATCTCCACCGAGATCGGGTTTCAGCTCTGATTCTTTCCCACACTCTCGGAGCTTTATCTGCATGTATATGTAAAAGGGAATATAGCGCCGAGCTTTTGTTCCCGAGTTTCTCGTGTCTTTCCGTAGATACAGTAATGAGCTACATGCATTGTGTTGCTCACTACCCCTATTTGGATGGTGTGGAGGAAAGTTTCCGAGGAGTGGTAAAGTATGGCTACGCAGATCCCGATCGATCTCGGGAGATTAGTGCTAAGGTTCTGAATTGACTAGTTTTTGTGGTTTATCATTTAATAAATGCCATTAGTGTACCATACATTGAGGTTATGACATGGAATGACGACCTTAGTGTACTCCGCGTATATGTACCCCGTAATGCTATGCAGAGTATGAAGTTTAGAATGGTTGGGCCAATTGCCTTTTTGGATGGCTTGCATAGTGCGCTTGGGCCCCGGTTCGTATCACCCTCGGGTATATCAAGCCAGGCAGACAGCTCTACACTCGGGCTTGTACAGATTAGGGCCGCAAAAAGAGTGTCTACAGTATGCTCGGACCCTTGGGGACAACATGAAACACTCCAAGGTCTGTGATATAGTACTAAATTCGTAACGTAAAGACCAAAAGCAAAGAAAAGAAGAAAGAAAAGGGGTAAGCCGCCCTATGACCCACAATATTAAGCCCGAACAGGTGATAGTGCAGGTTTAACCCTCAGACCTTGACGCCGCCATATGCCACCTGTTATATTAATATTTTATATGTTAGACGTCTGGATAGATCAGGAACAATGGTGTATATCCCTCGCATAGATGTGAGTTGACCGTAAACTTATGTAGACTCTACACACGTATGAACTCGGATGTTCGGATGTGATCAACCCCTGAACCGCCCCCTGTCAAGCCGTCTCCGCTGTACATGCACGGCTCAGCAACTCCTGATGTGGGGGGCGATCTGCCTTTCCTTAAAATCCGTAAAGAAGAGAGAAAAACGTGGCGTCCCTGGGATACTAAGCCAAGCGTTTGGTTCAACGGGCTTCGTACTCCGCTCGTTTTGATATTCCTCTCTATCCTACTCCTTCACATCCTTGCCTTGAGTGCTCTGGACTATACTTCATCACGCCAGTTACGCCATCCCGCATCCCTACATTCCCGACATCCCTCCTCTTTATTGGCAATTAACTTTGCTTTTCCCCGTGCCACGCATCGCTCCGATGCTAGAGCACATTCACAATGAGTGTTGTCGCTACTAGACCGGAGAACCCTGGGTTCTACAGCTCAATCCCTGAGGACCATGTTGCCGTCTACACTGCGCCTGTCCAACCAATTGCCTCGCGAACGTCGTCCGTATCCTCTTATAGAACCAACTACAGCGCCTCAACCGCGCCGACCACATACTCCCCCTCCTCGCCCGCGTCGTCCTGTCGCCAGTTCGACTCCCAGGGCTCTATTCCCAAGATCACAGAGCCCATTCAACGTCGTATACCCCAGGAGGTTTACGAGGTAGTGATTCACCATCTGGAGGAATTGCACAAAGGCCAGCACCAGGCAGGATGCACGACGTGTTTCCAACGCGATCTTCATGCCTTGTCCTTGACGTGTCGGTCTTGGGAAAAGGCCGTCAGAGCGCCTCTGTGAGTACCAATCTGGCCCGTCCCAATTGCAGGGTTTTGCAGGAATATGTCCGATTTGCTAACCATGCCATAGTTATCACCATATTCACATTGTTGGAAATGACTCCCCGGCCCAATTGAAAAAATACCGTCTGAAGCGCGGAAGTCGCCTGAAACTCCTGAGACGAACCCTGCGCGAACGAAAGTTGTTGGCCAATCTTGTTTATGAATTGCGCGTGCCACAGTTGGACCTGCTCTTTACCACCACAAAACAAAGTACCCAATGGCAGGAATACCGCGACCTCGTTGCATCGGTGGTTATGGTTTGCCCGAACTTGGAACGTCTCTTGGGCTTGTCTATCCCCTATCACCACGAATTCGACCGTCTGACCCATGCTCTGTCGACTCGCAAGAAACTAAAAGAACACACTTGGGTTCTGGGCGAGGCTGCGGAAGTATCAGAGGTGTCTCCTCGCGACGACTTCTGTCCTGGAAGTCTGGGTCCTTCGCAGATGTTTGAATTCCTGAACTACCACACTTCTTGGTCAAGCTTGGAGACACTGATGCTTTATGGGTTGAACGGCAATGGCGCGTTAGAGCCTAGCATCTTCCTACGAATGTTTGACCTTCTCCCCTCCCTGCGAAACCTGTGCATCTCCTCTTTCAACGAGGACGCCTTTGCGGATAGCACCTTGCTGTGCCTACCGCCATTGGAGTCCCTGCGACTAGAGAACCTGCCCGGCATCACAGACGCCGGTCTCACACAATATACGTCGCGTTCCGAGTCAGCTTCCCTCAAGACTTTTGTTCTGGTGGAGCAGAACATCGAGTCCCTCCTTGTCATTTCCAAGATTCTTTCATCACTACGACAGCTCGAACGATTCAAGATCGTCCAGACCGAAAAATGCCCAACTTTACCAAACGAAGACATGATCTTCCAGCCTATCCTTGCCTCGTCGACTTTGAAATACCTTCACTGGGATGTGGCGTGCCCGGACCCAGGCACAGCTCTCACTCAACTTGATACCCTTCCCTTCCAGAAATCCACCAAAACCTCCAATACCCCTAACTCTCATCTTGCCCAAAGCATTCTCTCCGCCGGATTCCCAGAATTGGAATCCCTCCGCGCCCCTAATGACGTGGAACCCCCTGGCGCGCTCCAGGCTGCCTGCCGGCCCATCTTAAAGGGACAGGCTTTGCTCCGACCAGACCGATACAGTCTCCCTCGCAGCTCACATGGGTCTGTCAATACTCGGCCGCTCGCTCTGCCAGCCGGTAACAACCTAACCTCTGCTCGGATCCGCGCCCAAACATTCATTGACATGGCGGCGAAAGATACAGAGGCAGGGATGCTAGTGCTGATCCAGGATTACTCGGACGGCTTTGTGCCCGACAATGCGCAGGCCACCCAATTTGAGGACGAGCCCGAGCAAGAAATGGACGATTACGGCATCTGGGCCGCCTGCGAGCGATACAAACACCAGGAAAACAACCACGAGGGACCAAAGACAGTGTATGAGTTCCACATGCCAGCCTTCATGGGCCGCAGCGGCGTTAGAGATCCCGCAACCGGTGCCTCAATTCCTCACTTCATCCTCCGCCCCGACATCACGGGCCAGGAGGCTGACGGTGGTTTGATTGGGTGGAAGCAACTTCTCGCATCGAACCAGTCCCTCTCATACGCCGCCGGGGTAGGCGTCAATTGCTTCGAGAAGGGCCCAAGTCCTCCCATCCCACCCCTTGAAGAGGTTGCCTCGCCTTCCTCTAGCACATCCCGCTTCGGCTGGGGCAGCTTGAGTGGTCGGTCGGTTATGGGTACCTCTCCTTCGACGCCTATCACTCCGATCACACCTATGAGCAGTATGTCTAGCCAGGCATTGCCATGGGAAAAGGATACCTGCACCGGTTCCTGGAACCACAAAACGGGCCGAGAGTGGTGGTTCCATATGGAACGTGATCGTCCGAGCAATACCGAGCTCATTGATATCAAGCAACTTTTCTGATTTGCTTTTTACTCCTCTTCTTCCCTCTTTTCGATTTCTTGTCAATACTTTCATACGTTATATACCCCGCACTTGTTCGATCTCTTTTTTCTACCCCAGTCTCTTTCTTCTATTTGGGTACTTTCTTATTGTACATGTTTATGATACATGCGCTGTGTCAGATGTTGGGGCGTTGCATAATGGTTCATCCGCATGACACGGATCTATTGGTTTTTATCTCATTTGGTCTGTATCGTCATTCCAGTGGAGGGTTAATAGGCCGCATTTGTGTTTTCTGTTTGAGTCTGTGACTCTCTGTATCATATTGTACAGCAATAATTAAATGTAACGTTATAGCTTCATATGCATAACTCGATCTATCAAATTGGACTAAATTGGAACTATAAATACTCACGTGCCCAATGACTCATCCGGGGCAGAATCGGACCGATAAGTGGGACTGATAAGCATATACAAAGAGCCCCTCGTTGAGAAAAAATATCCCCCACATTTGTCCCTACACTCATTCGTCGCAATGGATCCCGGAAAGCCTGTTGATCTGCCCGAGAGGCCCAAGGAGGCCACTGAGCCCACAGATCCGAACAAGAAGTCCAAGAGCCAGCTCAAGAAGGAGGCGAAGGAGCAGGCCAAGAAGGACCGCAAGGATCAGCCCAAGCCTGTCAAGGAGAAGGCCCCCAAGGCTCCCAAGGCCAATGCAAAGGAGCCTGCTGCTCCCCGGGACCCTGATGCTATGTTCAAGGTCGGTTTCCTGCAGGACGTCTACCAGGAAAAGCCGCTCTCCGAGACTGTCCCCAAGATCCGCACGCGATTCCCGCCCGAGCCCAACGGATTCCTCCACATTGGTCACAGCAAGGCTATTGCCATTAACTTTGGATTCGCCAAGTACCACGGCGGCGAGTGTATCCTGCGCTTTGACGACACCAACCCAGAAGGCGAGGAGGAGCGCTACTACAATGCTATCCGTGATATCGTGAGCTGGCTGGGATTCAAACCTGTGCGTGAAACCTGCGCCAGTGACAACTTCGACCGTCTCTATGAGCTTGCCGAGGACCTCATCAAGCGTGATGGCGCATACATCTGCCACTGCACTAAGGCCGAGATCAAGGTCCAGCGTGGAGAGGGAGAGGGCGGCCAGCGCGGCGGAGAACGCTTCGCTTGCAGTCACCGCACCCGTCCCATTGAAGAGTCCATGACTGAGTTCCGTGCTATGCGCGATGGCAAGTACAAGGCCGGTGAAGCTGCTTTGCGCATGAAGCAGGATCTCACAGACCCTAACCCCCAGATGTGGGATCTGTTTGCCTGGCGTATCATGGACAGCGAGGAGAAGCAGCACCACCGCACTGGTGGCAAGTGGAAGATCTACCCCACCTACGACTTTGCCCACTGTCTGTGTGATAGCATTGAGGAGATCTCGCACTCTCTCTGCACGACTGAATTCGAGCTTTCCCGCGTCTCGTACGATTGGCTCTGCGATAAGCTGGAGGTCTACCGTCCCAACCAGCGCGAATATGGCCGTCTGAACATTACCGGCACAGTCCTCTCCAAGCGCAAGATTATCCAGCTTGTCAAGGAGGGCCACGTCCGTGACTGGGACGATCCCCGCCTGTACACCCTCATCGCCCTCCGCCGCCGCGGTGTTCCCCCCGGCGCCATCCTCTCCTTTGTCAACGAACTCGGCGTAACAAAGAACACAACCAACGTCCAAGTCGCCAAGTTCGAGCAGGCCATTCGCCAGTACCTGGAGACCACGGTGCCCCGTCTAATGGTCGTCCTCGAGCCATTGAAGGTCATCATCGACGACCTCCCCGACGGCCACGTCGAGCTAGTCGACTCCCCCTTCTCCCCTAAGGACCCCTCCTTCGGTACCCACAATATCCCCTTCACAAAGACAATCTACATCGAGCGCTCCGACTTCCGCGCCGTCGACTCGCCGGACTACTTCCGCCTCGCCCCCGGCAAGACAGTCGGTCTCCTCAAAGCCCCCTACCCAATCACCGCGACCTCCTTCGAGACCGACCCAGCAACAGGCGAGGTCACAGTCGTCCACGCCAAATACGAGAAACCCGCCGAAGGCGAAACCGCCAAGAAGCCCAAGTCCTTCATCCACTGGGTCGGCGAGTCCGCCGAACACAACAGCCCTATCCGCGCTGAAGTCCGCGCGTTCAACTCGCTTTTCAAGTCTGAGGATCCATCTGCGCACCCTAAGGGTTTCCTTGCTGATATCAACCCCGATTCTGAGGAGATCTATAAGGATGCCATGGTTGAGACTGGTATCGTGGATATTTCCAAGTCTGCGCCTTGGCCCAAGGCTGCCGCCGAGGACGATGTCGAGAACAACAAGCACTGTGTCCGATTCCAGGCTATGCGTAACTTCTACGTCTGTGTTGATCGTGAATCGACTCCTGAGAAGCTTGTGCTTAATCGCATTGTTACGCTTAAGGATACCCAGGGTAAGAATTAGATTTGTTGGGCTTCCTTATCTCGCTGGAATTGCCTGTTCTTTGAATGTGCCTCTGGCTTTTGTCTTTTAAATATCATGTTGTGGTGTGAGTGGGAGTGTGTTTCGGGGGTGACTATGGTTGTTATGGATTTATGACACTTGCATTTTGTTTCAGCTTATAGGTTTTCAAATATGAAAAACATATCATATACATATGCACAAAGCTCAGAAAGAAGAAGATCGTGATAGTATTTGATCTGGCCACGGACGTTGTCATGTTCAACTCCTCCGCGAACGATGTCTCGTGTGATCGGGTTCGCATGGCATACCAGGTGGAATCTCTCTAGGTTCTTCATGTCCACGTTCTAGATTTGGTTTCTGTCAGCTGGTGTGATGATCGGCCGCAATACACCAGTCTGTGAACGCTGTCGGGTATAGTTCGTGTGGGATATCGAACAAGGACTGGCTGACTGAGATCTCTCGATCTCATGTAGTGATCAACTGAAGCAACCAGATGCAAAGCCTCGATATGCCGTTGGCTGGCATCACGATGTACCTAGCGTAAGAAGGTTGTTGCCTTCTGCCGGTCAATTAACATTCATCTCCGGTGTAGAGGAGCATGAGGGCACTTTGTCAACCAGTCGTATCCATGACCGATCAGAAGCGAATTTATCCTTGTGGGAAAGCCTGCATCTTTTTGGTGAGAAGCTTGAACGTAAACATGCTTAGAGGTCTATTTACCTTTCGGCTCATTTAGAAAAGTGAAGTGACTATCCTTTTTCCTTGTTACGTTGAGGGTGGTCATGAGGCTGGTACAAAGTCTGGGCACGTATGAGAAATGCGTACTTATAAAGTGAGTGTCACTTACCAATTCAAAAGGCAGAGAATGCTTCGGAGGAACGCAACACCCCTTCAGTTTGAGAGCAACGAAATTGTGGTCAAATTTAGCAAGAGAAGCATGCAAGTTGCTACATCCCTTCCAGCGATAGTCGTGCAATTCCTGCACCTTTCTAGTCATTGCCAGGACACCCACACGCGAGTGTCTTTCGTTTGGCAGTTGGGTAAGCGCATGTAACAAGGATGACAACCGGACTTTCGCTTGAAGCACTGGCCAGGTAGCTCTGACACCTGCCGGTTCTGAAGCGGACCTTTGACATACTCATGACCAGAAACAGGGTCTCGGTCCCCAGTCAGAGCATGAAATGTGTGGCCCATTGTCTGCAATGCATACATCTAAAAATGTATGCCAGGCTAGACATCAGCATTGGGATTCTCTCGGTCGATATGGGTTCGGTCAGCTTGTGAATATTGATAGTTTATGACAACATTGGTCTAGACTAGAGGCTGGCGGAAGTGTTGTATTTAGAAGTCCATAGAATATAGTTCATTGGGGTATGACATGGCATTATGCATGGCGAATTACCGACCTCATCAAGCCGAGGAGCATACATATATGACACGACACAAAAGAAACGAGAAATCAAGTAGAGAGAAAGGCAGGCACAAGAGGACATCAAAGAGCACACTGCTGTCTAGTCTAATCTAAACATAGATGCCCATGTTGGTATCCTTCTTCTTAGCCTGGACCTCAGCAATGGCATCGACATAGTTCTCATGCCCGATCTTGCTAAGACCCTTCCTCAGGGCAATCATACCAGCCTCAACACAAACAGCCTTGAGTTGGGCACCACCGAACTCGTCCGTGCTGCGAGCTAACTCGGCCCAGTTGACGCTGTCCTCAACGGACATCTTGCGAGAGTGAATTTGCAGGATGTTGGCACGGGCTTCCTCGTTGGGCAGGGGGAATTCGATCTTACGGTCCAGGCGACCGGAACGAAGGAGGGCAGGGTCCAGGACGTCGACACGGTTGGTTGCTGCTAGGACCTTGATGCGGTCGTCGGAGGCGAAGCCGTCCAGCTGGTTCAGGAGTTCCAGCATGGTACGCTGCACTTCACGGTCACCGGATTTCTCAGAGTCGAATCGCTTGGTTCCCACGGCGTCCAGTTCGTCAATGAAGATGATCGAAGGGGCCTTCTCCTTGGCTAGGGCGAAGCAGTCGCGAACAAGCTTGGCTCCGTCTCCGATGAACATCTGCACCAGTTGGGGACCTGCGAGCTTGAGGAATGTGGCGTTTGTCTCGGCGGCACAGGCTCGGGCGAGGAGGGTTTTACCGGTACCTGGGGGTCCGTACATGAGAGCACCTGGATATATGGTTAGCATTAAATGAATAAACTGCAACAGAGGATAACACACCCTTAGGGGCTTTGATGCCAATTTTCTTAAAGCGCTCTGCCTCCTTCATCGGCCATACGATAGCTTCCACGATTTCTTCGATCTGCTTATCAAGACCACCGATATCCGTGTACTTCTCCGTAGGCTTCTCGTCAACCTCCATTGCCTTAACGCGGTTGTCATACTCAGCCGGTAGTGTGTCCAGGATGAGATATGAATCCTTGTTGACACCAATGAGATCACCGGGTTTGAGCTTTTCGTGGTCGACGAGACCGATGAGGGGAAGGAAGATAGTCTGGCGAGTGGAGGTCTTGATGACGGCGGATTTGCCTACGCGGGTGGCATCCAGGTCGATATTGGCCCCTTCCTCTGCTGCCTCTGCCTCCACATCGAGATCCAATAGCTCAACGACGTTTCCAACAAGGTATGGTAGTTGTCTATATAAGAGATGAACAAGTCAGTAAAGAAAAAAGGAAATGAGGTTTCGCAGGTTCCGTTACGAAGCTTCGCGAGCCCGCGGAACCGCAAAGAAGACATTCGACACCGCACCTGTTGTTCTCAATCTTCTCTTGATTATCCTTAACCTTCTCTCTCATTGTGCTCTGCTCGTGTGTCAAACGCTGGAATTCGCTTTTCATGATGCGCATCTCGTTCTCCAGCATCCGCCGCCGCTTGACAATGTCTGCCGTGCTTGAAGTCAAGATCTCCTCATCCAGCAGCTCTTCTTCATCGTCCTTCTTGTCGGCATCTCCCATCTCGGCATCGCCGTCGCCTTCGGGCTTCTGACCATCGCCATCGTTCTGGTCTTGCTTCTTGTCTCTCTGATCGCGCTCAAGGTCGTCGAGGTCCTCAAGAGTCGACATGGTGGGATCGAGAAAATGGGAATTGTAGAATCAGAAGAGATAAAAGACCCGAAATGCAGAGATGGCAGGTCAATAAATTGGAAAGGGATGGGGAGAGATGAGGAACGGAGGTTGCTAGAAGGAAGAGCTGTCGGTGACAGAGCTCCGTTCAACGTCAGCGCCGGGCGTCACGTGATGACCACAGTGTTTATAATCATGGAAGGAGTTGACTTTCCTGACTTATTTATAGCAGAATGTTGATAAATGTATGTGATATTGCTAAATACAGTCCATATACACTCCTTGATCTCACTTTATACAATGCTATTCGGGTTCTCAGGATCGTGACTTGTAGGGATATTGCCAAGGTTGTTCAACACAGCTTCACGGCCATATTTGAGCAATCGAAGCCGGGAAATGAAGTCATCATTGTTGACTGGATTTAATTAGTATCGTGAATTAAAATAATGAGGTTAATACGTACCATAACCCCCACACATCCGTCTCTTCCCAGTAAATTGGGAGCGACCATGCATCATTCTCCAGTTATCAAAGACTAAAGCAAAACAGTTAGCTAAAGAGCGACGATCACAATACCCCCCACAGAAACTCACTCAGTGCTGTTCCAGGTTCAAGTTGCGTCCAGATTTCCCTGCTTTGCAGAATCCGATTATACCGGCGTGCCGCGCTGTACCATTCCAACTGTTCGGCTGCCGACCAGTCCACCTTCGGCGCGCGATCATAGTTGTTCCAGCGAATCTGATATACCTGGTTCAGATCTGGATGGACAGAAAGAACAGGTGCCTGGGCGGATGGTTGGATGCAGGTATCGTCGTTTCCACTGGCGTGCCACGGGTGCCTGTACTTTATTAAGGCTTCATAATAAGAAGGATTCTCCGCGCGCAATATGTCAGCTGCTTCGATTCCGTCAACGAGCAGACTAGCACCTCCATCGCCATCGGTATGGGATAGTAGGTGGAATAGTTGAAGCCTTGCTGGGTCTGTGAAATATGTGTTGTCTGTATGGGCACCCAGGAGTTCGTTGGTATAAGCAGTGTCCTTGAAGGTCAAGTCGGCTGTGAAGTCCCAAAAGCCACCTAGAATTTGTTTATTAGTACATTAGAAGGAGAGCGAGGGGTGTTGAAATGTACCATAATGAGTATGTCTGATAAATGCAATCCGTTCGATGAGACCTTGAGTCGCTTCTGGGGCAACAGGGACACCTGACACGAAACAATATCCTTTCTCCCACTGTAATATATATTAAAAAAACAATCTTCTCAGGGACAGGAAAACCGGTCAAATGAATATAGGGCCACTTACAATAAGTTCCAACCATTCCCGAAGACGAGACTCGTCCGACATTACGCCTTCGTAGGAGACCGTGGGGTATTCTCTCTTGGTGAGAGAAGTTGGGACAAATGACCTTCTTGAGTGTCAGCAATCTTCAAAAGACTTGTCTTTGATATGGCTGCAACTTTACCTGACAGGTGGTGGGCTGCAGTTAGGGTCTGCCATCGCGGGCGAAATCTTAGCACGGGCTCTGATATCACTGCCCTGAGCATTTC
Source organism: Penicillium arizonense (assembly GCF_001773325.1). NCBI lineage: Eukaryota > Fungi > Ascomycota > Eurotiomycetes > Eurotiales > Aspergillaceae > Penicillium > Penicillium arizonense. The sequence goes on along the minus strand of NW_019173278.1, from coordinate 258,882 downwards.
CATTTCGGTTTTGCTTGTGCGGACCAAGCCATTTCCACGGATAGATACCCAGGTGCTCATCAGACCCTATGCCTGCGTTAATACTGATAATCCTGGTGCTCAGGTAAATGCTTCCTTACATTTCACCTCGAGAGCTTCGCCCTTGGACTCGAATGACAATGCATGAACGTCTTCCGAAATCTGTAGAGATCGTACCAGAAAGAATGAGCATGTATGTGAGGAAGTTGAGCACGAATTTTTCTTACCGCAAAAGTGTCGGCTGCTCTTTGCTTTGTGTCTGGATGGATACACGCTGAACATTGGCAATTTTCTCTAACCACAGAATTAGACTTTGTGTTGCGATATCACCTTCTAATATGCAACCAGTCACTAACCTGAGGAAGAATTGGCCACTGCAACAAGTTAGTATACGGCAAAGTCTATCCAAGGGCATCAGACAGCGATCAACTCACAACTCTAACTTGTGTTTCTGACCCGCTGTATCAACAACATCTTGAATTGCCACGATACTTGGCGTGGACTCAGACAGAACAGGATCTGACCGCCGCTCAATCTCAGGTTTGTTGTCATTTTGAGCCTTGAAGCCCATGAACCTCAAGGATCCAGGCGCGGGATTTCGGTAGTTAACCGCCTATGAGGTCAAACCGAAGAGATTGAGTTAGTTCCCTAATGGACAATATGAGCCGATATCAGTGAATCAAGAACATACCAGACCACCAGGCGGGGCAAAGCGGGGCCTGATTTCGACGACGTTAGCTCTTTATATTCAATACCCGGATATAGATCCTCTTACCTGGCCTGTTTCCACAGCCTAGTCGACCTGAGTGCTGCACGCCAGCTTAGACTCATGTTTGGCATAGAAAAGTGGGCTATCGAAGGTTGAGAAGATCAATTGAAGGTCATCGATCAGATCCGGGGTAGCATTTATGAAGCCTAAGCGGAGCATCAGCCGAGGTGACAACGTGGTCACGTGCAAGGATTAAAGGAACTATAGCAGCCTCAAAGAATGAAAGGCGTCAATTTAGGATTATAGCTTTACAGACAATATGTTTTATTTATTGTTCGTGTCTGAAAACTAGATGCCGAAATATGGTTTGCAATATAAACTCACAGCTTGCTCTTGACACCACCAACCACCTTCAACAGACAACGTCCATTGCTCAGAACAACCTTACCCTTGTCATTCTTAGTAACAAAGCGAACCTCCTCAAAGCCATCTTGGACATTGCCCATCTTCCACATCTCTGTGGTAAGCTTATCCCCAGGCCGAACGGGCGAGGCAAAGCGGGCCTGGAACTCCTTCATATTGGCAGGATCGCTGCCACCCAATTCGCGCAGAACACCGTGCGCAGCAGAGTTCCAGCTGAAAAGGCCGTGGATAATAGTACCGCCGAAGCCCATCTTCTGACCGGGCTCGGGTGTGGCGTGGAGAGGGTTGTAGTCGCCATTGAGACTGATAGGAGTTAGTAACCAACGGTTTATTCGATTGCACCTTTCATGCAAGATATTTGAATGTGTCCTTGCCATATTTTAGACTTACCGGTATAGGTGGGCTGTCTCCATGTTGCTCTGAATAACATGGGTAGCATCGGGAGCCTTGCCCTGGGGTGGGGCGAAGTTGACAGTGCTGGGTCCTGTTCGAATAGGTTAGTATACATCACACATTATCTTGAGAAATCCGTGATCTTACCCTTGGGACCACCCCAGCCTCCTTGGCCAACAAGGAAGCCACTGGACACGACCTTGGAGTATACCTCGCCAGACTCCTTGTCCACGATAGACTGCTCGGTCTCAATAACAGTACCGGGCTTACCCTTATCATATACACCAATAACAGTGTTGCGCAGCTCGAATTTACGGCCGGCGCTAGTGGCAGGAAGCGGCTTCAGGACTGTGAGCTTGCGCTGGCCATCGACTCCAAAGCGGTGGTCGAGGTCGGGCACTCCGGGAATGTGGACGGCCTTTTGGCGGCCATAGAAATCGGTGACTTCTTGGTCAGTGAGCTTGAAGGCTGGTAGATGGGACGAATATTAGCGCGAGAAATGACAAGGTCGGGGGTATGGTTGACATACGAAGGATGAGAGAGTAGGTAGGGAACACTGCGAAGTTCGGGTGAAGTTCCTAGACACCAATCAGATCTGCGATTCGGACTAATAGCCATGAAGCTTACATAGAGGAAGTGCAGCTCGTCGGCCTTGATGCCAATACTGTTGGCGAATAACAGCACGTCGCGCTTCTGCCAAGAGACCTCTTGACGGGGGAATTCGTGACCAGCTCCAGGGGCCGACATTGTATATATTTAGTGAATGAAATAGGGAACTAGGTGAGATATGCCAGAGAAGAAAAAAAAGGGAAAGGCAAGCTAAAGTATCTCCGACAATTGCGGGGGCTATAAGGAGCCGAGGATCTGATAATTCTGGGATGATTTGTTGCCGTTGGTTAGCCGACGCGGCATCTTCTTGGCACAATTTCCCATTGCAGATCAGTGCTGTTTTTACTGAATATTACTTTTAGAGATTTAGAAAGACCACAGAAATCACTGTCCAGAAGAAGAGCGTCGGAGTTTGCTAGACTAAGCATCGACTCGGGGTATCAGTCTACCTGGAAATTCGAGGAGCTTCACAATCATATCTCCGTACGCGCCGCATAATGCCTTTTCCTGCCTCCCAAGAACGTAACGCCGAAAGAAATAATGGCGAGAATCGCCGTGGGCAATTCCAGACATGCCCATGCCAGAATGCATTGGTGATGAAAGTATTTCCCGTATATTGTGCAAACGTGCAAGTATAACCCCAATATCACGTTAAAAAAGAAAAATTAACACCTGCAGCGGGTTAGAATATTGAGACCAAACACGAATGCTGACCAACTTACATGCGGTAGAAGCAACCACCCTCGGCAGCGCGGGTGACGTCAGAAGTCTCGAACTTGTACGAGATGCCAATGTCAAGGTCACGCTTGTTCTTCTCGTTAGGGCGGTTCTCGATCCAGCCGGTAACACCCTCCTCTTCCTCAACGGTGAGGACATCGCGCAGGTAGAACACGGTCTGCTTCCAGTGAGTGTACTTGGCGTGAGGACCGGTGGAGAAGTGGATGGGCTTGTGGCAGGCGCTGAACTCGATATCGAACCAAGCGATGAGAGCGTGGATGAAGTCGCTGCGCTTGGCAGTGAGGGAGTAGGGGACCTTGAAAGCAAGGTCGGCGGCGGTGACGGTGTTAAGATCGAAAGTGATGATCGGGCAAGGGTCGGTCACAAGAGCCTTCATCTCGACGGTGTCGACAAGGGGCTCGTTGAGAGCAATCTCCTTCATGGGGCTGTAGTCAAAGCCATAGACATTGTCCCAGACTAAAGATGATCAGTAACAGAAGGTGATTAGATCCAGTAGTTTTGCTTACACCCAATCTTGTCGTCCTTGTAGTCACCGTCCTCAATACCAGCAACGTACATGGTGGCCTTGTCGGGGAAAATCAGACCGCCGGGGTTGAGGTAGGTGTCACGAGCGTAGAGAACGGTATCCAACATGGACTCGTAGAGAAGGAAGTAACCCATCCACTCGGAGATGATAATATCAACCTTGGGGAAAGGAAGGTTTACTTCCTCCATCTTGCCCTGGAGAAGAGTAATCTTGTCAGACAGGCCGTTGACGTGAACAATCTCACGGGCCTTCTCGATGATCGAGGACATGTCGACACCGATAACGTGCTTGGCACCAGCGCGAGCAGCGAACCTGTAAGGGAGAACGGTCAATGGCGGACTTGATAATTTGCAAATATCCTAAGACATACATGCTCAGGATACCAGTTCCACAGCCGACGTCAAGGACAACCTTGTCCTTGAAGATGTGGCGGTTCTGGTAGATCGAGTCGCGGTAAGAACGGGTGCGAACATCATCTTTCTGTAGACATGAGACCGATTAGAAAATGCGAATAGCGCCATTCTGCCAGTCAATTTGCACTTACCAGCATCTCCTCGTGGATACCTGTACTCGGGAAAAAGCAATTGTCAGTCAATGTGAACCTGGCATTTGCCATCTATTGGAATAAATTACCGTGGTGATCGTAGCTATAGAATGGTTAGCATCCCAATTCCGAGGAAACTGTCAGAACATCGTACCTAGTGAAGTAGCGCACTTCAGAGTGCTCCATGCCGACCATGCGGTCGGCACTGCTGGTAATACCAGCAGGGGTCTCGGAACCGTTGCTGTTCATCTTGGTAATAAGAAGAACGAGAATGTAAAGGGTGAAGAAAAATGGAAGGTGAAGACCAAGAACAAGTCCCTCTTAACTTTTTTTTTCTGATTATTTGCCTGCCCGCCAAGCTCAACTCCAATCCCCGCCCGCGCTAGCCGGATTAGTATGTCACGTGTAGGCACGGCACGTGATTCTTAGGGCTAGGTGCATCAAATCTATATGCCTATCTACGTGTACTTTTTCAGTTGGTTTTGTATGGCATGTAAGAAGAAGTTGTATTGTAAACATAGATAGAGACTCCAAGTATCTGGTGATATCTTCGTAGCTAGAGCAGAATGGCACGACATCTGCCACACCTTTCTAGGGCTTGAGATAGAATAGAAGTTTGGATTCATGTATGATAACAACAGAGGATGAAACCTCAATAGTCTTCTTCAGAATAACTTTGTTTGTTGAAGAGTATTAATCCCATAGATCAGTGGCTGTGGGGTAAGTGAGCACTGTTTTGATGCCAAGACTACCGAGGGAGGCTCTATGATGCCGACGGGAACTCCGCCCAACTGTCATCTCTTCGAAGCTTACGCGTTTTACGCCAGACACCATGCATCTGGCCGGAAGAGCGAACCTTTACACTCTATTTGCTTTTGTTCTCTTTGCATCACTCATTGGCCGGTCCAACGCGTCATTGGGTGACCATCTGCCTGACTTCAAAGAATGTGTCCAGGTACGTCGTACGTCGAACAAATTAACCCGTGCAGTCGATTAACAAACCTAGGTCTGTAAAACGGAAAATTGTCAGAGTGGCAACTCAGTGCTACGTATGTCCATTATTTATTCCACTCATCTCCCATGTTCCCCTTTTCTGACCTTGCCAGCTCTGCACCACCGCTTGCTACTATGGACCTGCCCTGCCGAATGTGACTATACCTGCCAACATGTCGTTACCGACCGTCGAGTCTCGCGTGACCCCCCGATGATCAACCCGGTTGTTCAATTCCATGGAAAATGGCCGTTCCGTCGACTCCTGGGCATGCAGGAGCCCTTCTCAGTGCTCTTCTCCTTCCTCAACTTCGCCGCGCACTGGCACGGCATGTCTCGCATCCAGGAGTCGATCCCCGCCTGGCACTCCCTGCGCCAATACTACATGGTGTTTGGATATATTGGGCTTGCTAGCTGGAGTTTCAGCATGATCTTCCACATGCGTGACTTCCCCTTGACTGAGAAGCTGGACTACTGGGGCGCCGGCGCCAATGTTCTGTACGGTCTCTATCTGGCCGTGGTTCGAATCTTCCGACTGGATCTCGAAAACACCCAATACCGCCCCACACTGCGTCGCTTCTGGACTGCCATCTGTCTTGTTCTCTACACATTGCACGTTGGATACCTCAGCTTCTGGTCTTGGAATTACACTTACAATATGGCGGCGAACGTGGTGGTTGGAATTATCCAGAATCTTATGTGGACTGGATTCAGTATCTTCCGATACCAGAAGTATCTGAAGTCCTGGACTGCTTGGCCCGGTATGATAGTCGCGTGGATCATCCTTGCCATGAGCTTGGAGTTGCTTGATTTTCCCCCTTGGAACGGATTGATTGATGCCCACAGCCTGTGGCATCTGGGCACTGTGATACCCACTGCTTGGTGGTACTCGTGAGTATTTCCCATCTGATTGATATTTTCATGACTAATGTATCGGTTGTTACCGACAGGTTCTTGATCAAGGACGCACAAGATGATATTGCGGCGCATAGACTGAAGGCATAGACCGAAGGCATGAACACCATTTCGGTTATATATAGAAGCAAGGGTCAACATGTAGCCAAAAATAGTGTCAGTGACATTCCTGCGAGATAACCCCCACTGTAGCAGTTAATTCTATGTTGAGCTCGTCTTATTGCCACGCATTCTGCCGTGTGGTGCCTGGCTTCCCCGCCATTGGCTCACCGCTAGGGCCGTCGCAATAGCCCGTGTCTCACCCCTTCAGCCTTTTTTTTGTTTCAACTCTTCACACCTTTCTTGACAGCTTCAAAGCACCTCTCTTTTCGCTTCATATTCCCCCGGTGCTTAAATTGATCATCACATATTGCACCATGGCTTCTCCGGCTGTCAAGAAAGCGATCACCGAGGCGGCGCTCCAGTACATAAAGCCCGAGGGCCGGTTGTTTGAGTATGGAACCGCAGGAGTAAGTCGCATTGGGGAATACTCTACACAGATGAATAGCTGACTTACCTTTGCCGGATTACAGTTTCGCATGAAAGCGTAAGTTTCTTCACTGACCCGCCCCGCCTCCACGTCCTCCAGAACCCCGCGATCGTCCCTTTGTTGACATTGACGTATTCTGACCGACTCGCCTCAGTGATCTCCTCAACACTGTTGTTTTTGCCGTTGGCTTGCTTGCAAGCTTGCGCTCCAAGAAGCTCAGCGGACAATGGATTGGTGTTATGGTCACTGCCAGTCACAACCCCGCGGAGGACAATGGTGTCAAGTTGGTTGACCCGATGGTATGTTCAGCCCCTCAACAGTTCTATGGAGATATATCTGACTTATTATTATTATAGGGAGAGATGCTCGAGGTAATATTAGCCTGTGTCCAAATTGGGAAAAAATTGCTCACCATAAACAGGCCGAGTGGGAGACTTATGCGACACGACTGGCCAATGCTCCCTTGGAATCGATCGCCGATGTGTACGATGAACTCGTGAAGGAGATCGACGTGAAGATGACCAACCCAGCCCGTGTGGTATTTGCGCGTGATACCCGTGCTTCTGGTTCCCGTCTGGTTGGCGTGCTGAATGCCGCCCTCACCGCAACTGAGGTCGAATTCGTCGACTTCAAGTTCATGACCACCCCTCAGCTGCACTACGTCGTCCGCTGCAAGAACACTCTGGGAACCCAATACGAATATGGTGAGCCCACTGAGCAGGGATACTATGAGAAGCTCGCAAACGCTTTCAAGAAGGTTATGCGCGGCGTCAAAGTTCAGGGTGGCTTGACCGTTGACTGCGCCAACGGGGTGGGTGGTCCCAAGCTGCGGGAGCTTATGAAGTTCCTTTCCGGAATTGATATTAAGGTTGTCAACGACGATGTGATCAACCCTGACAGCTTGAACTTTGATGTATGCCCTACCTGGTCAACAACCCACCCCACACATTTAACTAATCGCATTCATATAGTGTGGTGCCGACTACGTTAAGACGAAGCAGCGTGCTCCTCCTTCATCCAAGGCTGCCCCGCTTGACCGATGTGCTTCGCTTGATGGTGACGCCGATCGTCTGGTCTACTACTTCCAGGACGAGAGCAACATCTTCCGCCTTCTCGACGGTGACCGCATCGCCACTCTTGCAGCCTCTTTCATTGGTGACCTCGCTCGCAGTGCCGGCATTGCCTCAAAGCTGAAGATCGGTGTCGTCCAGACCGCCTACGCCAACGGCTCCAGCACAGATTACATCGAAAAGGTCCTGAAGCTCCCCATCATCTGCACCAACACCGGTGTCAAGCATCTCCACCACGCCGCTCTACGCTTCGACGTCGGTGTCTACTTTGAGGCCAACGGCCATGGCACAGTGACATTCTCCGAGAATGCCCTGAAGGTCATCAAGAACACCGAGCCCCAGTCGCCCGCGCAGCAGCACGCTTTGGAGAGCCTCCAGGCCCTGACCGACCTAATTAACCAGGCTGTCGGCGATGCTCTGTCCGACATGCTCCTTGTCGAGGCCATCCTCGCCCACAAGGGCTGGTCCCCCAAGGAGTGGCTCGGCACTTACACCGATCTCCCCTCACGCCTGGTGCGTGTCGAGGTCAACGACCGCTCTATTTTCAAGGCTTACGATGCTGAGCGTAAGCTCGAGTCTCCTGCTGGCCTGCAGGGTACCATTGAGTCCTTGCAGTCTCGCTACAACAAGGGTCGCAGCTTTGCCCGTGCCAGTGGCACCGAGGATGCTGTCCGTGTCTACGCCGAGGCTGCTAGCCGCTCCGAGGCAGATGACCTGGCCACTCGCGTGGCCAATGCCGTCAGTGAGGCAGGCAGTGCCTAGTGGTTTGTTAAACCTTCACAAATAAGGTACAGACCACTGTTTATCTTGGCCAGTGTGGCTAGCACTGGGCTTGGAAAACGGGCAGCGAAAAGCCTGCGACTCGAGAGACAGGAAATAAGGTCCAGAAAATATTCGAGGTCATTTTGATGCAGTAATGAAATCTATGAGTTCTTTCAAACACCTGAACACTTTGTACTCTTCGTAGGGCATTTATTCATGTATAACAAACTCTTACACCGTACTTTTATTTTATCCCTCTTCCTGATCCATGGCATCACGGCCACGCTTGCCATTGTGCCCGAACTTGCCTTTTCCTTTGCTCCCCTTCTTCTCATCATAGGTCTTCATCGCCTGGATAGCCAAACGCTGAGATTCACCAACACTGTCAGCAAGAAGCATAACCTCATCCTTGGGAGCGTCATATTCAGGCAACTGCTTTCCAAGCGCACCCTCAATCCGCTGCCAGATCTCCACATCATATTGCGACACAAAGCTAATAGCAACACCACTCTTACCCGCACGCGCAGTACGACCAACGCGGTGAATATACGTCTTACTATCAGTTGGCAGATCATAGTTCAGCACAACATCCACAGAAGGAATATCCAGACCACGCGCAGCAACATCCGTCGCGACGAGGATATCCCGACTACGTGAGCGGAACTTGCCCAGTGCACCGAGACGAGCAGACTGCGAGAGTTGTCCATGCAGCGGGATTGCACCGAGACCTAGCCCGCGTAGAAGGTAGGCAACACGCTGTGTCTCGTGGACAGTGCGCATAAAGATAATAGCAGACTGGCCGGTGAACTTCTCGAGGAGGTACGCGAGGTAGACGTCCTTGTGTTTGTGTGGGCGGAGTAGGAAGTATTGCTGTAGCGTGGAGACGGTCTGGTACTTGCTGGAGGAGATAGAGACGCGCTGCGGGTTTGAAAGCGAGGCGCGCTGGAGCGACTCGACCTTTGAGCTTAGGGTTGCGGAGAAGAGGAAAGTGCGGCGCTCGCGCGGGAGCACCTTGAGGATTTTGTCGAGAATTGGGCCGAAGTCCATGTCCAATAGTCTGTCGGCTTCGTCCATTACTAGGTACTTCATGCTGCGGAGGGAGAAGCCCTTTGTGTTCTCGAGGTGGTCGAGGAGTCGTCCGGGAGTGGCGACGATGATGTGTGGCTTCTTGCCTAGTGCGATGGACTGTGGGACCATGTCCATTCCTCCGACGATTGTGGCGCATCTTACTGCGATGGTTGAGCCGAGGTTTTCGAATGACTGGGCGATCTGGTAGGCGAGTTCACGGGTTGGTGCTAGTACCAGGCCGAAGAATGGTTGGGGCTTTTCCATGAGAGCTGTTTCAGCGGTTAGCTTAGCTCTTTTTATAGTCTGATGACCTTGGATTATACATACCCTGTAGGATAGGAAGCGCAAAAGCTGCTGTCTTTCCACTACCTGTTTCCGCAAGACCAATCATATCACGGCCTTGCAAAGCAAGAGGAATCGATTCGGCCTGAATTGGTGTTGGGGCCTTGTATCCTAGGTTTGTGCAAGCTTCACATAAAGCGTCGATGATACCCAGTTCTTTGAATGTCTTCGGCGCACTGGGGGCGACCTCAGTCTCGGAGGTAGCATCTTCGACATCGGGGTCCTCGTTGGCGGGCTCGGGGCCAGAAGCGCTCGCATTTGAAGGGGCACTTTCTTGGACAGGCGCCTCGTGGGCGACCTTGCGCTTCTTGGTGATCGGCATCTTTAATAATCTTGTCTAGCAAAAAAATCGAAGATGTTCATGTCAAAAGAAATAATTTAATGTGGAGCCGCAATATCGTTGATCCGATTCTGCCGCGGAACTTAATTTTTGGAAAAAAAACCTCCAGCTGTTGGACTTGATTGCTATCCATAGATTTTCCTCTCCATTTTCTTTTTTTCAGATTCAAAATGGCCAAGCAGCGTGTCAAGAAGCGCACTCACCAGAAGCCGCAGAATGCGTCGGCTGCTGTCAAGGGTGGCGCTGCCTCAATGGCCAAGACCCCAAAGTCTATGGTCATTCGAGTAGGCGCTTCTCAGGTCGGTACCAGTGTCACTCAGCTGGTTAAGGATGTTCGCCGTATGATGGAGCCCGATACTGCCGTGCGACTGAAGGTATGATTGAGAATAAATTGCTTTTCAGGCTGTGTCTAACAAGATATACAGGAGCGCAAATCCAACAGACTGCGAGATTATACCGTCATGACTGGACCTCTCGGTGTCACGCACCTTATGCTGTTCTCCAAGTCCGCAACCGGCAACACGAATATGCGATTGGCTGTTACTCCCCGTGGACCGACCCTTCACTTCAAGGTCGAGAACTATTCGTTGTGCAAGGATGTCGAGAGAGCGATGAAGCGCCCAAGAAGTGGTGGCCAGGACCACAAGACCCCACCTTTGCTGGTCATGAACAACTTTACCACCCCAGATGCCACCGAAGAGTCCAAAGTGCCGAAGCGCCTTGAGACCCTCACCACCACCATCTTCCAATCCCTCTTCCCTCCCATCAACCCCCAGAGCCAGCCTCTGCATTCAATTAAGCGTGTCATGTTGCTCAACCGAGAGCCCTCCGAAAAGGACAATGACTCATATATTCTGACTCTACGTCACTACGCTATTGCCACAAAGAAGACTGGAGTGTCGAAACGAATCCGTCGCTTGGACCCCAAGGAGATCCGGAATAGAGACAGGAAGGGACATGCCGTTCCCAACCTCGGAAAGTTAGAAGATGCCGCCGATTATCTCCTCGATCCATCTGCCGCCGGCTACACATCAGCCAGTGAAACCGAGCTAGACACCGATGCCGAGGTGGAGGTTGCAGAGAGCACGACACGCCGAGTTCTGAACAAGAGGGAACAGCAGCGCCAAAAGGCCGCAGAGAAGGGACAGGATAAGCCCCCTAGCACCCCTGGTGTTGAAAAGCGAGCTGTGAAGCTGGTGGAACTTGGCCCTCGTCTGCGTCTTCGTTTGATGAAGGTCGAGGATGGAGTTTGCGATGGCAAAATCATGTGGCACGACTTCATCACGAAATCTGAGAAGGAGGTGCGCAAGATGGACCAGAACTGGGATGTTAAGAGGAAGGAGAAGGAGCAGAGAAAGAAGCTCCAAAAGGAAAACATTGAGCGCAAGAAGAAGGAGAAGGCCAGTGCCAAGGCTAATGGTCAGCAAGTTGCCGACGACGATGACGACGACGTTGATATGGATGATGAGGAGGCCTGGCTCAGTGATGATGACTATGACCAGGAGGGAGAGGTTGAGGGCGCCGAGACCGAGGAATCTGAAGCGGACTCAGATGATTCTATGGAGGAGTGAGTGGTTTGAAACCACGACATTTCCTGACAGAAGCTGCTGCTCGGTCATTACGCACTTGGTGGACTCCCGACTAAATCACTCATGTCGTCCATTAAGCACTGTGGTAGGTTTTGCATCAAGCGGAGCCTGCCTTTACATCCCAGGTCTGTGTATATAACACCAGGACCATCCTCACCGTCACACACCCGACAGGCATCCAGGCGTCATTCAGGGTTTTCTACACGTGTAATCGCGAATGTTTGGTTTTCTCAGGATACATGTACATGGAGTAAAGCGACAAAAGTTTTAGGGCATGAAAATATCTTGTGTGGACTTCAATTGTGAACTGGATCTTCGTTGTTAGCGTAAATCATGAACTCCTAGTCTATTTCTTCAGCTTCTCATCAACAATGCGAGAAACCATCTTCTCCAGAATAGCGAAATCCCCACTGGCCGTGCCAGCAAAGTATCCCTGCACACTCTTCTCGACGTACTTGCCGACAATATCAATCTCAACATTGACAAGGTCACCTGCCTTCTTCGACGCAGTAACCACCTTCTCCTGCGTGTAGGCAATAAGCATAACTTCCCAGTATCCATCCTGCCCATCGACAACCTTGGTAACGGTTAAGCTAGCACCGTCAAGGGTGACATAACCCTTCTCAACGACGTACCGCAGGATATCACGGTCCCGCGGCTGCAGCCGGAACACCAACGAGTTTCCATCTGGCGTCACAGAGAGGACTTCCGCAACGGTGTCGACATGGCCCTGTACGAAGTGTCCACCCATCCTGGTATCGGCCGAGACGGCTCGCTCAAGGTTCACGTAGGAGTTCTTCTCCAATGAGCCCAGGTTCGTGCGGCGCAGCGTCTCTGGCGCAACGCCGACTTTGAACCAGGTTTTGTCGAATGCTGTCACCGTGAGACATGTTCCTATAAGAGCGGCGTTTAGTTGGTATTCACATATATGGATAGGCGGGTCTCAAATACCATTCACGGCAATGCTATCGCCCAGGTGCGCGTCGGAGAGGATCTCCTCACAGTCGGAGATGGTGAGCGACGTACCCCCACCCCCGCTCGACGAGGTATCGAGGGGCTCTAGGGCCGTGACGGCTAGGTGGAATATATTAGTCGGGATGAGATCTCCAGATAGATACCAAACTCACTGCCAATTGTTTCAACGAGACCTGTGAACATGGTTGTTTGTGATCTGCAAGAGAAAATACCCGCGGGGTTGACACACCTCGGCATCGGCCGCCGCTCCGAGCGGTGTCGGTGTCGGCGTTTTGGCGGAGATTCACAATTCCTACATTTAACGTGCCTTTCGAGTCTTTTGTGCTTTGTTCTTTGTTTTGCGATTTACATATCTGAAGATGACGGTCGTGCTTAAGCTTCAGGCTGTTGCTCGTCGATCGGGCTCGTGTTGGGGTAGCAATGCCTTGCGACGCACGACGCCCTTGAGGAGCTATTCTAGTGCTGCTTCGGTTGATGGGTCGTTGCCTTTGGCTGGTATTCGTGTGCTTGATATGACCCGTGTTCTGGCTGGTGTGAGTTTTGCTCCTGGGTGTGCTGTATCCCTAGAGTCTAAGCTAACCTCTTTTAGCCTTATTGTACCCAGATACTGGGTGATTTAGGGTATGTTGGGAGCTTTTATAGCTTCAATTGGTTGTCCTTATGGTATTCTAACTGGATGATGTATAGTGCCGACGTTATTAAGGTCGAACATCCTGTGCGTGGCGATGATACTCGAGCTTGGGGCCCGCCCTATGCGAAGTATGAAGATGCGTCCAAGAAGGGCCCTGGCGAGAGTGCCTATTACCTAGCTGTATGTCTTTCTTCAACCACAATAAGACATATTGTATTAACCAAATCCTCAGGTCAACCGAAACAAGAAATCACTCGGTCTGTCCTTCCAACACAAGTCAGGTGTCGAGATCCTACACAAGCTCGCAAAGGAATGTGATGTCCTAGTCGAGAACTATCTCCCCGGTGGCCTTAAGAAATATGGCATGGACTATGAAACCCTGCGAGAGATCAACCCCAAGTTGATCTATGCTAGCATCACTGGCTATGGCCAGACAGGTCCTTACAGCAACCGGGCTGGCTACGACGTCATGGTCGAAGCCGAAATGGGTTTGATGCATATCACTGGAGCTCGAGACGGTGCACCAGTTAAGGTTGGTGTAGCCGTCACCGATCTGACCACCGGACTATACACATCGAATGCCATTATGGCCGCGTTGATTGCTCGGGGCCGGACGGGCAGGGGTCAACATATCGATGCCTGTCTGAGTGATTGCCAAGTTGCCACGCTATCAAACCTGGCTAGCTCTGCGCTTATCAGTGGGCAAAAGGATTCAGGGCGATGGGGCACAGCGCATCGTAAGTGTTGAAGAGTCTTCTATGTCTACATTATACTGATGATTTCCCAGCATCTATTGTACCATACCGAAGCTACAAGACCAGCGATGGAGACATTCTCTTCGGCGGTGGTAACGATAAGCTATTCGGCGTGCTGTGTGACAGGTTGGGCTTCCCGGAGTGGAAGACGGATGCCCGCTTCGTCACTAACAGTGACCGAGTGCAGCACCGGGCTGAGATCGATGGCATGATTGAGAGTACCACTGCTCAAAAGTCTACACAGGAGTGGCTGGATATTTTTGAAGGCAGTGGGATGCCATATGCTGCTGTTAATGATATCCAGGGAACGTTGAACCACAAGCATGGTAAGTCTGGATATCTTATGTGCGTTACGAACGTGAATGTTAACTTGACTCAATAGTCCTAGCACGAGGCATGGTCACCGAGGTTGAACACCCTGCATGTGGACCTATCAAGCTGGTTAATACGCCTATTAAGTACTCCGAGGCAACACCGGGTGTCCGCACGCCTCCTCCTACTTTGGGCCAGCATACAGATGAGATCTTGGGTAGTGTCCTTGACTATGGTGAGGCAGATATTGCTCGCCTGAAGGACGAGGGTGTTGTTTCGTGAATATTTCATGGTTATGAGACATGAATGTCATTTTCTTCTGTATATAGGGAGTCGGTTGCAAACTGTATATATCTCATTAAATGCTTCGTACTTACCCTCAATATACTCTACTCTCTAGGTAGGTAAGCATTTTGGAAATTTGGTATTCTTTCCACATTCATGGATGGCCTGGAGTCATACTGGAGGTAATCAATCAAGAACTTGATGCTGATTGTATACCTGACATGCATAGGATAGAGATTAGTATCGGTCTAAATCTAAGATTACCAAGCGAAATCCAGCTAAAGCAGAACCCTTTCATCGCTTATATTCAGATATATAACCAAAGAATGAGTGAAAGAAAGCTATTTTAATGTTGCATTGAACGTCACGTGACGCTATACAAATGTCTTCCCGACAACATCAATCCATTCAACGGGAGCAATTGAAAGGAACTTGACTATGTTTGCCTCTATGAGACGGCGAAGTCCATTATAACCCTCGAGTCTGAAGGACTCCAAAGCAACATAAATATAGTCTTCTTCCACTTTACACTTTCTTCCCTTTCACTTCACCTCACTTTCGCCTCGGACTTTTCCTGCAACCCATTTTTAAAACTATCTTCTCAACTCGTCACTGAGAATGCGGGTTTCAGCAACATTCATGGACCTCCCCGCTCCAGATATCCATCCGGGGGTTCCCAAGAACGTCCTCGAGGGCCAAATCTTCAACCATGCGGATGTTGCCCAAGGAATTCCCCCTCCTTCCCTTCCATGGGAGCGCCTGGCCCCCGGCGACGCCACACTGAGTGAAAAAGAGACTCCATCTACAGTCTTACAGGCAGTTTCGCAGCAGCGCCATTTCAATAATGAGAACGTGCCTCTCGACGTCCAACACGTTGATGCCGTCGCCACTCCGTCTCCTAACCGAACTCGGTCTGGCCGCTCTGTACAAAAGCCGACCACACATGATGCTGAAAAAGCGGCGATGAAACAGTCTTCTAAATCTGCTAAATTATCAACAAAGAAGCGACAGCGCACGAAAAGCCAGATAAATATCCTTTGCACCAGCTGCAACCGAGGAAACAGCCCCTCAAACAATTTGATTGTTCTATGTGACGAGTGTGACACTCCCTGGCATCAAAAGTGCCACGATCCGAATATTGGAAACGAGGTCATTGAGACCGTGGAAGCTGAGTGGGTTTGCAGCGAGTGCAAGCCGGAGCAACGTTCAGCCAAACGCCAAAAGCACACCTCAACTCGCGGCCGTAAGCCAGCAACGAAGCGGTCTCCTCGGACCACATCGGTTCCTCAAACTCCTTCTCAGCCATATAAATCAGCGGAGCGACAGCAGCTGGTTCTTCCAGCGGCAGGCGCCATGGCTAGATCTAAGTCTCGAGTTGGCGGAGAGGCCTTGTCGGAAGACGAGCGACGGACATACTTGACATCTCTTTCGCACGCGGAACTAGTCGAGCTTCTTGTGGATGCCTCAAGGGATTTTCCTCGATTCCCTATGTTTCCTTCCAATCTACAACCTGACTCCCAGGAATCGGACCAATCTTCTCAACCCGCGACTGCTCCCACCCCCTCAACAAAGACTACCAAAGCCAGCCCGAAGAATGGAGATCGCGCTTTCTCTGTTACTGTTGAGACCCCGGCCACTGAGGAAACTTCAAGACGAACCCCAACGGGGCGTACCCTAGACAGGCGAACTCGTTCAACCACGGGTTCCCCAGACATGTCCTCTGACCCCACATTCAGAGCTGCTAGGGCCGCCACGGCTGCTATCAGAAACGCTTCTTACAATGTCTATGAGGGTGGTAACCCTATTATCAGCTCTCGCAATGGACTTCCTGATAGACCATTGTTTCCCGATGAAGTCTCACGGTCTGAATCTCTTCTCGGAGTATCTCTTTTCGGAGCACCCTCAGCGCCCGTGAAAAACGCTCCAGCATCCGTACAAACGGGTGGCCATCGATCGACTCCTGCACCTCGAGCCTCAATGGCATCTGACTTTGTGGACACTCTGGCTTCCTCAACTCCTGCCGGGGAAGATGTGGGAACCCCATTTAACACAATGCATAAGGCTCCATCTAAGATGATGATGCGCCCGCCGTCGCCAGTGTCATTCTCTGGGAATGACTCTGATAATGATTCTGCAGATTATCGTGCTTATGCTGATGCTGGTGAGGGCTTTAATGCTTCTTTGGCTGTGGATGATCGGGATATTATGGCTGAGGCTGAGGATTATCCTACTTTCAGTCATTCGGTTCGTTGGAAGAAGTGACAGGCTAAGAACCTTGCTAGGTCTTAGCAGTGAGGGTTGGCTTTCAGTCTGTCTTGTATCACCATAGAGAGGCTCATGAATTGACGGGTTTCATTTATTTAACGAGGATCATGGGAGCTTGGGGGGTTTATGTCAGTGTTGTTTTCAATGTATGTTTATCTATGGGTTCTGTCTAGATTTGTTGTTCTGTCTATTTTATTCGTGAGGTGCTTTGCTATGGTCTATCGGCCGGTGTTAGAGGTCTGCTAGGGATGCATTTCTCGGCAAGGGGTTCTATCAATTGAATATATTGTTTTCGGTTTGACTCCTAAACAATAGCATTAGTTTCTTCGCCTTGAACTGACCGTTAAGCCAAGGTCCAGAGACTTATACTATATTTAGCCCTGAAATCACTGTTGTAGTTCATATCTTATCGGCCCCGCAAAACTAAGCGCTTGTCAGGTTCACTTCAATCTTCAATTGTCGACACTACTTGCCCTGTAATGCGCTGGCTATAATGTGTTATATCAACTAACTGCATTATATCGAACCCACACCAGCCTCGGCCAAGGACAACGCAGCCTAAACCGCAGCGCAACTCAAAAACCACCAACCTCACACCATTTCCAACACCCAACACCAACCATCAAACACATCAAAAAGAACAAGAGACAAAAATGCCCCAAATTCAACCCCTAAAAACAACTGCAGACCCCCGACCCCATTCTCAATCCCAAATCCAACCCCCAACCTCAACCCTCTACACAATCGACACCCTCCTAAACATCCTCCAAAAGTCCCTCCTAAACCCCTTCATCGCCTGGATCCTCGTCCTCTGCCTCCGCGCACAAGTGACTCCCCTATCTCACCCATCCTGGATCCTAACAGTCACTTACGCAACCTCCCTAACGATCCTGTGGGTCCTGCGAACAATCAACCAGCGCGTCGCGTATGGGGTGCAACGCACTGTCGATTTCGAAAATGAGGTTGTGGTGATTACTGGGGGAGCTAGTGGGTTGGGGTTGTTGATAGCGCAGAATTATGGGATGCGCGGGGCTAGTGTTGCTGTTTTGGATGTGAGGGATTTGGGGGAGGAGGGTGTTGAGGAGGTTTTTGGGGTTGGGGTTCTGTATATTCGTTGTGATGTTGGGAATAGGGCCGAGGTGGAGGATGCGAAGGGAAGGATTGTTGATGAGGTATGTTTTATATATTTGTTTTTCCCCTGGTTTTCTTGTTTTGGGGTAATATGTTGGGACTACAGGTTCTGATGACTCGTTTTTTTTTAAAAGCTTGATGGATTCTGATTTGCTAACTGTCTCGCAGCTGGGGACGCCGACTATTGTTATCAACTGTGCCGCCGCCAGGATCAATGGCCTTCCATTGCTGGATTTACCGGCGGATGCGTTTGAGAAGACTATCCGCACCAATCTCTTGGCGGCGTTCCATCTCTACCAAGTGTTCCTGCCTGGAATTCTGGAATCGGAAGGTGGAGGTACACTCGTTACGGTCAGCTC
The DNA here is from genome assembly GCF_001773325.1 of Penicillium arizonense. Classification (NCBI taxonomy): domain Eukaryota; kingdom Fungi; phylum Ascomycota; class Eurotiomycetes; order Eurotiales; family Aspergillaceae; genus Penicillium; species Penicillium arizonense. The sequence continues at coordinate 240,604 of NW_019173278.1, read as the reverse complement.
GGTGCTGGGTCAATTGACGGCCGCGGGACTATCGGACTATGCAGCAAGTAAAGCAGGACTCAGTGCGCTGCATAAAACAATAGAAGCGGAGATGCGCGGCAATCCGCTAGTGAAGACATTGCTAGTGGAGATAGGACAGATGTCAACACCGCTATTTGGCTGGGTCCGCGCACCGAACCATTTCTTTGCGCCTGTCTTGGAACCGGTCCAAGTTGCCCGCGAGATGGTGACTGCGATTGATAGCGGCCGAGGTGGTGTAATCAGATTGCCTTTGTATGCGGCACTCGTGGATTGGTATGCCGTGCTACCAGCTGCGCTGCAGCGGATTGCGAGGTACGTGAGTGGGATCGATGCTGCCGTGACTCAAAGCCGGGAAGCATCTCGGAAGACAGAGTGATTGGTAGCTCAGGAGCTGAGCGATGTATATATGCGAGGCCGTGGAACAAGCTCACCCAACATGTATTATAGAGCGGGGCGATCTGCTGTTCATTGTACATTTTTCCCACTTGAAGAACTCCTCAATTGCAAGTGTCGGCGCCGAGCCTGGTCGGTGGAGGTGATACCACTGGTCCTGGTCTATTGCTCGCGAGCCAGGATCATCTTCTCACGCTCATGGCTCCTAGGAGCCAAGTTGCTCTTCTTGGTATGCTTGCGCACATTTTCCTCACGCCTCTTAATAGCATTGAGCTCCTCGCGCTTGATCTCGCCGGCCTTCTTGATAGGCTTGGGCACATGACGCTGGCGCTTGATACGGCGGATATCGGGCATGTGTGAGTAGCGCTTGATCAAAGCCTGGTCGTATTCAAGCTTGGAACGTTGGCGAGCACTCTTGATACCACTGCGGTCTGAGGCCTTGGCACGCCACAGACGGACATTACCATCGTCTGATCCAGAAAGGACGTATTTGCTGTCAGGTGTGAAGCATGCGGTGAACACACTATTGAGACGTTAGCATATGATATCATTATAGAGAGCAGAAAGACATACCGTTGCATCCGCTTGGTGTGGTAGATGTCGCGCGAGTGGCCAGTTGCTCTGTTCCACAAGCGAATTGTCCGGTCGTAAGAGGCAGTGACCAGCTCTTCACCAGTTGGGCTGAATTCCACGTCCATGACAGCAGCCACATGGTCCTTCAGAACATTCAGAGCACGATCCATCTTTCTCATGTCGAAGATGTAGGCGTTGTGATCTTCGTTTGCCACGGCAAAGTTGAATGCTTCCATAGGGTTCCAAGAAATGGCATTAGATGCCAGACGCAGGGTCGTCTTGTGGACTGGCGAGGAAGTCCGCAGGTCATACATGATAATGGAGCGGTCGATAGCAGTCGAAGCAAGAATAGACGTCTCAGTCTGGTTGAATGCAACAGATGAGATGGTGTCGACACTGGTCGGCCAGTGCAAGGTTTGCGACGGAGTCGAGGAAGGCCGAGAGAGATCATAAATAGAGATAACACCGGAAGCGGCAGCGAACGAGGGGTGATCACGGTGGTGTGATACACTGGTGAAGGCGCTGTTGCCCAGATAGGTTGCCATCGGGGGTGAGTCGGAGTTCGAGTTGTAAGGATCCCAGAGTTTCACAGTCTTGTCGGTGGCGCAAGACAACAGTTTTCGCTCTGGTGTCCAGCACAGCCCCTTGACCATGTTCTCATGACCTTGGGTGTTCCAAACTTCGCCTTGCGTCGGCAGATCCCATACCTTGACGACACCATCACCACTGCCGCTAGCCAAGCGCTCGAGCGAACCGGGATCCTTTGCCATAGAGTAGACACCGTCCACGTGACCGTTGCCCATCTGGGCAAGGAAAGGAGCAGCAAACATGCGCTCCATCTTGATTGCATTCAAAGCCCGAGTGTATTCACGAGCCCGCTCAAAAGGATGCTGGGTCGGGTCGAGATTCCGGGACTGGCGAACAGTCGAGGACCCGGGGGCCTGCTGCGACGCCGTAGGGCGGGAAAGGGCTTTGATTTTCTGTAAAGCATTAGCATTGCAATCCGGTAGGCAAATTTTTAAGCAAAAATACTCACCATATTGCTGTTGTGAAAACAATGTAGAGAGTGAAAGAAAAACGCCGATGGAACTTTTTTTCTGTTTGATTTGCTAAGCGGGCGGTGAGAGGTCGATGAGCTGCCAGCTTCGAGCTCCCCGTCTCTCTTGACCTGATTATCAACCTCCCTTCAATCCACCATCTCCTCTTGTTTTCTTTTTTTTTAAATCTCTCTCTTTCTTTTGCTCGTCATTTGTCGTCCTCCATCATGTCCTCCAAGGTTTCGCCGCGGATACAAGAAGTCCGCGATCTGGTGAAGCAGGACCCTTCGAAAGCAGCGACCAGTTATCAGAAGATCCTCTCCGAGGGCCCAGGATCTACAGAAGCCTCTTCGCGAGACTATGAACATGCTTTGATTGGGTTGGGTCAGCTGCATCGGGATGCGAAGAAACCGCAAGCCATTGCAGAGCTCATCAAGACCAGCCGGGACACCTTTTCGTCATTTGCTAAAGCGAAGACGGCCAAGCTGGGTGAGTTGCGCATCTAAAAGTTAATAAATCTTTAGCTAATCCTTTTAGTCCGACAACTCTTGGATCTGATCAGCGAAATCCCCAATACCCTCGAACTCCAAGGCAACGTCATCCAATCATGCATAGAATGGGCCATCGCCGAGCGAAGATCTTTCCTTCGACAGAACCTCCAGGCACGTCTGGTTGCCATCTATATGCAGAAGCAGTCCTACTACGATGCTCTCACCCTGATCAATTCCCTTCTTAAGGAGCTGAAGCGCCTGGATGATAAGCTTATGTTGGTGGAGGTACAACTGCTTGAGTCGCGTGTGTATCACGCCCTGGGCAACCAGGCCAAAGCTCGCGCCGCTCTCACAGCAGCACGGACGTCAGCCGCATCTGTTTACACGCCACCCAACCTCCAGGCAGGTCTTGATATGCAGAGTGGTATGCTACACGCCGAGGACAAGGACTTCACCACTTCATTCTCCTACTTCATTGAAGCCCTTGAGGGATATAACTCGCTCGATGAGAATGACCTGGCTACGGCGGCTCTGCAGTACATGCTGCTTTGCAAGATCATGTTGAACCTAGTGGATGATGTCACACAGCTGCTTGGCTCTAAACAAGCGCAAAAGTACGCCAGCCCACGCCTGGAGGCCATCAAGGCCGTTGGACGCGCACACGCCAATCGGTCCCTGGAGGAGTACGAGAAGGCTCTGTCGGACTACCGGTATGAATTGGGCAGTGATGTCTTCATCCGGAACCACCTCCGCCGCCTTTACGACGCCATGTTGGAGCAGAACTTGATCAAGGTCATTGAGCCCTTCAGCCGGGTTGAGCTGGAACACATTGCCAAGATGGTGGGCCTGGACACACAGCAGGTTGAGCGCAAGCTGTCCCAGATGATCCTGGACAAGGTGATCATTGGTGTGTTGGACCAGGGCTCTGGATGTCTGATTGTGTATGACGAGACAGAACGTGACCAGGCATACGACGCCGCTCTGGAAACGATCGAAAAGCTCGGCAATGTGGTGGAAGGCTTGTATACTAACCAGGCATCTCTTCTGGAGTAGAAGAGAGTCTGATGTTAGATGACGGCTCCATAGGAAATAATCGAGACTATGTATTGCACGATTACTCAACGTCCACTTTAAATATTGTGAGAATATCAGTGTTAAAGTAAACTAGTAAACCTTTGATTGATCGTGAAGTATCAAATACAAGTGAGGAGCATTGCGCTGCGTTGAAGTGCGTTGAACATAGTGTTGTTCGCGCTCCGCCGAAAAGGGTAAAGCGCGACGGCAAAAGAATCGCGACTTCGCATCTCCAACATCTCGCATCTTCCCCCCATCGCATATTCCCACACCACCTGTTCGGTGCCCTTTTCTACCGAAAATGCAAGCTCCTATGCAGCCCAATTACGCTCGGGGGTTTCCCCAACAAGCACAGCGGTCTCCCGCTGCGCCCCGTCGCCCCCCAGTACCAGGTACGTCCCCTTTCATCGGTCTCCACTCTAGACTCTAACCTCATATCTCGATAGGCGGCGCAATGCCCGTCCCAATGCCTCAACAGGCTGTTAACCCACAGTACATGCATGCGCAACGCGCCATGCCCCACCCTAACGACGCTGCTCTTCGTCGCAGCCGCAAGCCGACAGACAGGAATCTCCCCGACGGCATTGAAGAGGTGATCATCGGCGAAGGTGTACAGCAATATAAGAACCTCCGCGATTTGGAAAAGCGACTGGATGCAGCGGTTGTACGGAAAAGATTGGATATCCAGGACTCGATCAACAAGACTGTCAAAAAGTACCGGACTATGCGCATCTGGATCTCTAATACCGTCGAGAGTCAGCCGTGGCAAGGTGCCGGCAGCAACCCTGGATCTGGTCGGTACAAGGTCCGCATTGAGGGACGCTTGCTGGATGACGAGACCGACCCTACGGTCCCCGACGATGAGGAGAAGGACGAAGATGCGATGGATCACGACGGCTCTGAGGAGGAGAAGGCGAAGAAGGCCGAGTCGAAGGCCCAGTCCCAACGCTTCTCGCACTTCTTCAAGGCTATCACCATCGACTTTGACAAGCCCGTCACTGCAATCCCCGATGAGGTCAAGCCTGTCCACTGGTCAAAACCAATGCTGCCTCCCAACACCACAACGCCACCCCCGAATGCTGAGTTTGATAGCCTACAGTTCTCGCGCGCCTCCCAGGACAACCTGAACGTCACAATCAGCCTTGTGCGTGACGAAATCCCAGAGCGATACAAGCTGAGCAAGGAGCTTGCCGAGGTTCTGGATGTCGAAGAAGAGACTCGAAGTGGAATCGTGCTCGGAATCTGGGACTACATCCGCGCCATGGAGTTGCAGGAGGACGAGGAGAAGCGTCAAGTGCGCTGCGATCACCGTCTGCGCTCGGTATGTGTATTGAAGTACCATTTTGACCACAATAACTAACTACTTTATAGATCTTCGGCCGAGACCAGATGTTCTTCCCTCAGATTCCCGAAAGTGTCGGACCTCACACCAGCCCAATGGAGCCCATCAAGCTCCCATACACTATTCGTGTCGACGAAGAATTCCACAATGACCCCACACCCACCGTCTACGATATCCAGGTCGCGGTTGAAGACCCCTTGCGCACCAAGATGATGGCTCTCACCCAGAACCCACAGTACACAGCTGGCATGCGCCAGATCTCCTCGCTGGATGACCAAGTTGCTCTGATCGTCCAGGCTCTAACACACTCCCGTGCTCGCCACTCCTTCTACACTGCCCTCAGCAAGGATCCCGTCAACTTCGTTCGCCGCTGGGTCAACTCCCAGCGCCGTGACCTGGAGACGATCCTTGGCGAGGCTACCCGTGGTGGTGGTGAAGATGGTAGCGGGCCTGAGTTCCGCTATGGCGGTAACGATGGACCTTGGGATACTGTTGTTGCCAAGGAAGCTGTGCGGTACATGCTGGCTAAGCCTGAAGCTGCGGGTGTTCGGTAAATTCGGTTCTAGCTGTTCTTTTTTCAATCTCATCTCCAGGCTGCTATTTATGCAGAAGAGATGTAGTTGTGTACTTTTGCTTATCTTTGATCTCGGGCGCTTATGTGGTGTTTGGGCTGGTGTAGCTGGGATGACTGGCAGGATTAATACTTCCAAAATCCGTACTTCAATCTGATACGATGCAATATGATTCTGCTTTTTCGCAAAACGCAAGTTAAATAAGCAAATGGCCAAGAAGCCAGGAAAATAGATTTGGCAACTGCTGTCTACGTTCACCCCGTACCTCATCCCGTGAGAAGTCGAGTGTCGGCATGGACGATGCCCTATACGCCAAATTCTGAGCCGTTTCTCTACACCAAGTATAGACGGATAGATCCAGGCCACCAAAATCAATATGCAATCAAAGCCAGCCCGCAAAACTCCAAGGGAAAGCATACTGTAGCATCCCCCATGATAATGACGATTGACCCGAACATCACTCATCCAACCTACGAGCAAAATGTATGGAAGATGGCGAAGCTAAGAACCCTCAACCTCTCAAGGCAAGATTCTAGTCATCCAAAGACTAATCCAACCGCCCCGCCCCAGACTATCAAGCCCCAGGCAGAGGAACTTTAGCAACAAGCTCTGCTCTCCGCCTGCGCAACTCATCACCAAGACCAGAGTCCACGGCCGAAGAAACCTGCTCCTGCAACGAGGAAAGATCACCTTGCAAGATAGCGCTCTCCTCCTGCTCAAGCTTTGAGGCAGCTTCAAGAACGATATCATGAACGATATCCTCCTTAAGCTGCGCTGCCTTCTCCTCCTCCTTCTTCCCTCCTTTAACAGCATCCTTCGCCGGACTACGGAACCGCTTGAGAACAGTCTCCACCATCTTCGAGAACCAGAAGTAATTCAAGAAGTTAAGAATCAAGTTCGAACCCACGTACGTGACAACCAGCCAAGTCGGCACGCCGCCGGCCGTGTACTCCTTGAACCGGGTGATTTCGGCGTTGGCACGAGCACAGGTCTCGTCAATACACATGCTGCCATCGCGGGCTGGATAGAAGACGAGAGCGTTGACGCTGACGGGTTCTGAGAGCGGCGATGATGCGGATGCGGACCAGGTGTGCTGCAGGGCGTTCCACATGTCACCGTAGACGATGACTGATTGCCAGGTTCCCCAGACTAGGCGGCAGGCGAAGAATGTCGAGAGGAGGGCCATGCCGTTGTACCACTGGGCGCGGCTGCCGGTCATGTTGACCTTGTCGAGGAACCAGTGGATGTTGAGGAATGGGCTTGAGAGCTCGTAGAGGATGAAGGTTGGAGCGTAGTAGTTTAGGAATGGCCTCTGTTGGGGATTCGTGTTAGATATGTGTTGGAGTTGGTGATCGTCGTTTTTATATCAAAATGTAGATCATTCCTGTATAGATCAACTTACAAAGCCAAGGCTGAATACCCATAAGGCGCTAACGGCGTGGAAGAGTAGTCCAATTCCGAACATGCGTACATGTCTAATGCTGACGATTAGGTCGTAGACAAAGTAGCCTACGGCTAGAGCCTGAACGAAGCCGCAGGCACCTGTATATCCGAAGACCCGCTCACCGGAGGACATGGAGTTGCGTTCTTTGTCAACGACCATAATCCATAGAGCGGCGACGTTGATAACAATGCTCTGGACTAGGGAGACAACGTGGATATCCCAGTTCAGCTTAGTTCGCGGGGTGAGCTTGTTGTAAGACTCTGGGAAGAAAATCGGAGAAAGCCATGGCGAAAGGACGGCGTGGATGAATAGGTAGAACGCAAAGGCCAGGATCACCTCGTGGATGTGCTCGGAAAGCGTCGGACTGTTAAGCCAGAGGGCATAGGGCTCGGTAAAGCTCCGTAGCCATTCCGGGACTGGCAGGAAGGGGTCCAACATTGTCGGAGTCCCCTCAGCTGATGTGGGGGAAAGCCCCTGGTAGTTGGGGGGTCGGGGGGGACGTGTTTCTATATGTAGTTGAGAGGATTAACCCCTAACATAGAGACACAAGGAAAGTTGGAAACAAAGGAAACCCAGAGACCCAGGAATAGGAGAAGAGCTCCATGGGAAAACCGGATTGATAAGATGACGGGCAGGCCGAGGTCCGGCCTGAGGCACAAATTGTTGGGACGTCACATGATCACCTGCCCTAGTCATTTATACTTCCAAAAGAGTGATAAGTTTAGTCATGCCCAGGTGTATACTTACAAAGAGCGAGAGTGAATTATTACAGAGTGCCGAGTCTACGATGGACAGGTGAAGATGCTACACTACAAATCTTGTACTCATGATCAAAGTATGAGGGACCTGCTGATTTGGACCACATGAATCTATACAATTTCACTAACGTCACATGAGGGGATCAGAGAAGCCTAGAGGAACGAAAAACAACAAGAGAAGCATTAAACAATACACATTCCAAGGTTCACAAACGAAAGTCATCCAAAGTCATCCAAACCCGAAACACAACAAGAGTGGTATATGAAAAGAACAAAAGGAAAAAGAAAAGAAAAACCCCAACTCCGGAAAACACGACTGTCATCAAACAGCGACATCAGTACCAAGACCGCTGTCGCTAGGCGGGGCCAAAAGCTTCAGGACTTCCGCCTCAGCAGCCAAATTGGCCTCCCTGATCTGCCGGGAGACATCCTCATGACCGTCATCCTCTTCGTGGTCCCCGTTTACAGGATGCTCATCCCCATGCGCAGTATGCGCATCGTCTTCTGACTCGGACCCATCGATGGAGATATCATCATTGTGGTCCTCCTGGTCATGCTGGATAATCGAACTCTCCGCGTCATCGTAGTCATTGTTGGAGGTCACACCGCTGAAACGACGGGGATCGGTAGCATCGGTAACCACACTCTCAACAATGCTGCCGACGTAGCTTGGCTTTCGCTCCGTGCCGGCATTGCTCTCTTCGTACACTGTTTCCCGTTCGGTACCGGCATTGCTTTCGGCGTAGCTGGTCTTTCGGTCCGAAGGAGCATTGCTAGGGGCATAGCTTGACTTCCGGTCGGTGGGAGCGTTGCTCTCAGCATAGCTCGTCTTGCGGTCTGACGGAGCATGACTCTCTGCGTAGTTGGACTTCCGCTCGGTTCCAGCGTAGCTTGTCTTGCGCTGAGGCTCAGCTTCGCTCTCTGGTTCGCTGGCAAGCTCATCCTCCTCGTGGAAAGGCTCGTTCTCTTTGTTGGTGACAGAGGATCGACCAGCCCATGAAGTGTTGCGTAGGGCATTCGACTTAACCGAATGGCTGCGCTTCAGGTTCGTAATACCGGTGTTGGAACTGACTTGGCGGTCTGCACCTCGATTGCCTGTGACGTGACTCAAGCTGAGAATTCGGCGTTCCTTTCCAATGTTAGGCTGCACAGCAACTGTTCCTGCTTGAAGAGAGGTGGGCATCCTGCGCTTCAGAGCAATGCCAACGCCATTGCCGAGGAGACTGCGGGTGTCCTTGGGGTCCTTAGCGGTGCTAGCGGTGCTCGCCGCACTGGGGCTGCGGGCACCCGAGCGAGAGGTACGGTTGCTGCGAGTGCTTCGGTTTCTCTTCAGGTTCATAGCCTGCAAGCTGTTGGACCGGCTAAGAAGAACAGTGCGGGCATGGTCGAGCACCCCCTCCAGAATGCGCTTCTCGAGGCCGTCGGCACGATCCTCCATCTGTCGCATTTCTTCATGGCGAATCTCGAGGGCTGTCTCAAGACCAGACAGATCCCTGCTGAGCTTGTTGTTCTGTTTGATCATGTCTTCCTTCTCCGCTCTCAGACGGTGGATCATGGTCAGAAGGGAATCCTTCTCTTCGCTCAAGTTGACAATCTCGGCTTCAACTTGCTCGCGCTGTGCGACTCTCCGCTCCAAAGCGATGCCAGCCTCCTCGGCTTCACGACGCTTTCTCTCGGTATCTTCAGCAACAATCACTGACTGAGCTGTAAACATCTCGTTCATTCGGCGTGCGTTCTCCATGATGTCCTTGTGCATTTCATCAAGCTTCATCATTTGAGTAACCGATTGTTCGGGATCCGTTGCATGAGTGGGGCGGCTTAGAAGAGCATCCAGCTTTTCATGCACAGGACCAGAACCGTTGGTGGCATGATCTAAAAGCTGGTTGAGCTTTTCATAGATTTGGCTATTGGAGTCTGACCCTTGGTCTAGAGCACGGTCAAGCTTTTCGTGGAGCTCCTCATTCCTGGCGCTCTCAAACAAAGCCCGATCAAGCTTCTCATGGAGCTCATCGTCTTTTATGGGCTGAAGCAAAGCCCGGTCGAGCTTTTCATGAACATCCTCATTCTTGGAGTGCTCAAGCAGAGTCTTCAGGATATCATGAACTTGACTGTTTCTAGCATGCTCCAACAGATCGTCGAGCTTGCTATGGACAGGAGTGTCCTCTATGGCAAGTGTACGGCTTGTCTCCTCGGGCTCGGGCTCAGGCGGAGGAAGCGCAGGGAGCATCTGAGGTATGTTGGCTGGCAGAGCCGACAGCTCCGACTTGAACTCTTCAGCTGACTTCTGCGAGTGATCGTAGTGCTGGCTGACAATTGTTAAAATTTCCTGCACACTCTCCAGGATCTGCGGGTGGAACTCGAGAAGCTTGCTCTCCACTCGATCAGTGGCAGCAACAGTCTTCTCGGTATCAGCCTGGGACTGCTCCCGATGAGACTTCACATCGTTATGCATCTCCTCCATTTGCTGGCGAGACTCGTTAACACGCTCGAGCAGGACTTTGGTTTCCTCGCTCATACGTTCGCAGGTCTCGTTGACGGTATCACCCATAGAACCGATCACGAGTTTGATGTCTTCAGCAAGACTCTTGGTACTCGTGAGCGATTCGGTGTGTGCCAGGTCTCGCTCCTCGGTTTCGGAGAACTTTGAGTGGAGCGAGGTGTGCGCCTCTTCGTATTTGGCCAAGACTTCTGCAATCTTCTCATCAATCTTGGCTCCGAGTTCGACAATAATAGCAGCCCGTGTCTCGTCATGTTTGACGATAGCAGCAGCGTCGCGCTCCTCCTGATCAATTTTGACTGCATCCTCTTCACCGCGGGAACGTTCGAATTCCCGGTTGATGAGATCGTTCAGTTCCTTGATATTGTCGACGGTGCTGAAGTTCTCGGCAGTAATGGCGAGCCCCTCAAGCAGCTGCTTTAGTTCGCTCAGGCCTTCGTTGCTGCCGTCAAGCTTGCTCTTGAGTTCATCTCCGAGCTCGCCAACAACGTACTTAGCCTCATCGATCTTCTCATCGATCTTCTCGGCAAGACCACCGTGCTCGACCTTGCGCGCATCGAATCCTTGGGCAGTTAATTCGTTGTTGGCCTCCATCTTCTCACGGAAGTCGCTAACAATGGTGGAAAGCTCCTGGATTTCAGCCTTGGTGGGAAGTGTCTCGACGTCGGGGAGCTTCAGCTCGTCAACCTGAGTCTTGACCTCGAAGATCATAGCTTCGACAGTTTGCAGATCCGACTTGAGTAGCTTTTCGGGGTTCTCCTCTTCCTCTCCATCCTTGGTCTTGCCCTTGAGCTCGTCCAAGGCGACCCAGACATCCTTGATGAGACCCTCCAGAGTACCAATCTCAGCCTTTGTGGGGGCTTCGGCTTCCATGCGGCCAGAGAACTCGGCGATGGAATCCTTGGCTTCGCGAATCATAGTCTCCAGAGCTCCGATCTGCTCGGAAGTCGCGACCTCGTCCGGCGAGGGGAACACCAGCTCATCAATCTGGGCCTTCGTGCTCATAAGCAACTGCTCAAGGGCTTCGGTGTCTTGCTTCTTGGCTGTGTTGTCATCCTCCGGGCTTTTTTGAGCACCGATCTCACCAATAGCAAGCTGAATCTCCTGAAGAGCCATAAGGACTTCGTCAAGGTGCGATTGCTTCAGGGCATCCTCGGCGGGCTCTGCAGCACGGGGTGTCGATTCAATGGCATCAACCTTGTTTTGAAGTTGAGTGATCAGCGCCTTGAGACCATCGATATCGGGAACGAGTGTGTTCTCAGCTTCGGGAGAAGGGGTCTCATTTGCAAGCATGAGTTCACCGCCGCGCGTCCCCTCCTGTTCCGGCTCTTTTTGAGACTCGCGGAGCTTTTCCATGTCGAGTTTCAGATCAGCAAGGCCATCTTTGATGGTCTCTAGAATTTCAGAGCTGTCGAACTCGGCCGGCTTTTCCAATAACTTCTTCAAGTCGTCCCGGATCGAGTCAACACCATCCGTGAATGCGTCAAGGAGTTCGCTTGTTGTGGACAATGTGCTTTCGTTGCCGTTACGCGAGGTCTCTTCGCGTAGGTTGTCGAAGTGCTCACGAAGTGCCGAAATAATCTCGTCCTTTTCGGCGCCTGGCTCAGCCCGGACGACGCTCGAGTCCATGCGCTCTCGAAGGTTCTCAAATTCTTGCTTGATGGTGTTAACCACCTCATCATCGCCAGAACTGCCCTTATTGTGTTCAGAAGCTTCCCTGATAGCATCGAGGATCTCGTCCTTGTCCGCAGTGGCGTTCTCGCGTAGGAGAAGGGCAGTAATTGTGCCTCGCAAGTGCTCAAATTCTTTCTCCATAGCATCCAAAAGCTCTGGTGTGTCGGGGTTACCCTTCGAGCCGTTTGAAAGGGAAGTGTCAGTGATCGTCTTTTCCATATCAGCCTGGAGAAGGCGGAATCCTTCCTTGACAGTGTCGATAACTTCGTCTTTGCCTGAAACTTCGGCAGCTGTGACAACGTACGACTCGATTTCCCTGCGGACGACCTCGAGACCATCTTTGACTGCATCAAGGACTTGCTCTGTATCTCTTCCATTGGCGGCAGAGTACTGTTTGAATTCCTCCTTCATGCCTTCGAGTAGGTCCTGGAGGCGCTCCATTACCTCTCCGCCAACATTGTTGGTTGCGGAACTGTTCACCTCTTGAAGACCAGCCGTGATCGCATCCATAAGATCATCCTTGTTCAATTCAATCTCTCGTGTGACTGAGTTGCCATTTTGAATGCCTTCGGCGATTGCGCTCAGGATTTCTTCGCGCGAGATAGGTGGTTCCGGAACGGTGGCCAGAGCCGACTTTTGGCTAGTGTTTGAGTTCTCGATACCTTCTGCGATGGCACTGATAATGTCCTCTCTGGAGATGCTTGACTGCTGGAGACCGGAAGAGTGCTCAATACCCTGCACTATTGCATTGAGGATTTCATCGCGAGAGATGCTGGGCTCGACGCTCTTGTTCAGAGAGTGTTGGGAATGTTCGATTCCATCGATAATGGCATTGAAAATCTCCTCCCGAGAGATGGGAGCAGGCTTCCGATCCTCGTGCTCAGTATCAGCCAAGGTTAGAGCTCGTTCAGCGCCGTTCGAATTGTGGATCCCATCTGCAATGGCGTTCAAAATCTCATTTCGGGAGATACTTGGTTCCTTGGTGGTTGCCGAATGTTCCATGCCGTCCACGATTGCTCCCAGAATCTCTTCTCTGGTGATGCCAGGCTGACCATTGTTGCTCAGAGAGGATTGAGAGTGCTCGATGGCATCAACAATGGCGGTGAAAATTTCCTCACGAGAGACAGACTGCTGCACATTGGTGCTGAGGGCTGACTGTTGGGCGTTGATTGAAGCTTCGATACCCTCTGCAATGGCATTCATGATCTCCTCGCGAGAGACATTTGGTTGAGTGCCAACGCTCAGGGCAGATTGTTGCGCATCAAATGCTTCATTTACAGCGTTCATGACATCGTGTCTGGAAATGTGTGGTTCATCCATCTCCTTGGCTGCGGTGAAGTGAGCCTCGAGGCCATCAGAGACAGCGCTGACAATCTCATCACGACCGAGTCCAGAATCGAGAGAATCCTTGCTGAGTGTACTTTGGGCCATTGAACCAGCCAATGCTCCAAGGATTTCATCACGGATTGAATTGAGGTGTCCAATATGGTCCTCGTCCTCGTGGATAGACCGGGAGCCCTCGTTGTGGAGAGCCATAGCTCCATTGACTGCTTCGAGGATTTCATCACGAAGGGCAGTCAGGTGATTGACATGTTCCTCGACCATAGATCGAGAGCCTGTGTTCTGGGCAGTCATCACTCCAGTGACAGCTTCAATGATCTCGTCTCGAACGGAGTGGAGGTGTGTTTCGTCCAGCGACTTGGAACCTTCGTTCAGTGCAGTCACAGCGTCCATAATCTCGTCACGGATGGCGTAGAGGTGGTTGACATCATCTTCACCCAACCCCCTAACGTTTGCGCTGTGCGTAGCCATAGTGTTGACCACCGACTCAAGAATCTGATCACGCATGGAATTGAGATGGTTGAGATGTTCCTCATCGAGACCTCGAGAAGTAGGCTCGGGCTGTTTCTCCAGGCATTCACGAATAGCCAGGATGACTTCGTCTCGGGAGATACCAGGCGGCTGTTCGATTTGTGGCGGGATGAACTTCTGCATGCCATCTTCAACAGCTGCAAGGACCTGGTCATAGGTTACAGACTCGTGCTGAGGCTGATGAGACTTGAAACCTTCTTCCAGACAGGTGAGGATTTCGTCGCGTTCCAAACCAAAGTTGTTGAATTCGATCTCAGGCTTGTACGTTTCCCATGCCTCACGGACTGTTTCGAGAATGTCTTCTCTATCCATTTCGGCACCGCGTGGCTCAGCGTGAGGCTGGGGAAGTTCAATCTCGTCGAGGGCTTTCTTCACAACAGAGTAAATAGCGGCGCTGTTCATGGTTGATCGGAACTCAGACAAGTCGGAGGATTGTTGGCGACTCTCGTTGATAGTAGCAGCCAGCTGCTCTTTGAGGTCGTCAAGACTGCGGTTGACAATGGCTGAGATTTCTTCTGGTCCAGCAGGTCGCGGCTGGTCCTCGGCTTGATCATTCGCACGAGCAGACTCGATGCCGTCGAGGCGTCGACTAAGTTCTCGACCCATTCCTAGAACCTCACCTCGTAATTCACGGACAAGGCTCTTGATGCCGTTGGTCATACCACCTCCTTCAACGACGCTGTTCTTGACACTTCGAAGAATTGCCAAAACTTCGTCGGAATTGGGTGCAGGGCCATCGGCCTTATCAGTCTTAGAAAGATCAAGTGCACGTACAACTTCTGGATTCATAGATCCCATTGACCGAGAACGCGTGCCCTCGGGCTGGGCATCGTCAGGCTGGAGGGAATCGAGGTTGTCGGTGATGCCTCTGGATCGCACAAGGGCTTTGCTCGAAGGATCTTCTTTGACGAGGTTGAGAATTTCCTCGAGCATAGCAGTGACCTTGGTATCGGCGTCCTTGTCCGAGGGGTTCGTTGCGGGACGGGATTTGATTTCTTCCACAAGCTCTAAAAGTCGTTCCTCACCTTCTTTGGTTGCCATTTCACGCAATACCTTTTCGAGCAAGGCGAGAGCGGCCGAACCGTCGGAGATCGGTGAAGGTGACACGCATGAGTCCCGATCAAAGGCGAATGGATTAGGGCTGGGCATGCGAGGCACAGAGTAGCTTCTCTTCGACTGTGGAGAACTATCCGCATCCTTCGGGTTAGACCCATCTCCATACTTGAAGAGAGTACTGAAATCAAACCTTGCAGCATCGGTATCCAAATACTTGGTTTTCAGATGAGAAGACAGATCCTTGAGACTCTTGCGAATGTCCTCATCTCGGGCGTTGGTTGCAGCCTTGAGGCTTACCAGGTCCGTAGCATTGTCCTTGCTACGTCGGCTAAGGTTCATCATCTCGCGTTGCAAACTGCTTGCAATGTCCGTCAAGCTGTGAATTTGAGTCGAAAGAGAATCCATGCTCGCAGTCTTGGGGGTCAAAGGTCTGGGTTCCATTGGCGCTGTAATCATTTTTGGGGGTTTAGAAGGAGAAGGAGGGTCGGAGTCTATGGGGAGTTGCATGTTTTGAAGAGCTAACATTGTAGCCGATGGCGGAGTGCTTTCTCCTAGGATGGGTTTGGATAAATATCGACTCGATAGGGAGTAGTTCATATCCCGCTCTGCATCTTGACGAAGCGCTGACGAGCTGGTTGGCTTGTTTGTGTCCCGTGGTTTTGTCGGGTCAACAATTGTCGCGCGGAGAGGCCTCTCCGGGGACCGATTTTCCAGATAATTCATAAACTCGCTTCGCGCGTCTTGTCGGGTATCTTCAGGTTGGAGAGATTGCATGCGCTTGTGCTGCCCCTTCACCAACGATCTCTCGGGTGATGAAGTCTTGGGTGGCATGGGATTCGTGGTATAGGAGCTGGGCGCATGCTCACTGGGCCGCTCTGTAAACTTCGCGGCGACGGCTTGAATATTGGGAGATACATTGGACCTCGTTGCGGCAGGGCTCATCGGGCTCATTGAACGAGGGTTCATTGGCAGCGGCGGCGGTGCGCGTTCGGGATCCGAACTGTCCCACCTGCGTAGACCGCGTTTTAGCATTTGTTTGAACTCAGTCATGGGTCCTGTCAAGGGCAGGTGTGATGCGTCCTTTGCGCGAACTTACATTGGAACTTTGGAATCGGACAATGTCATAGAGTGTCGGACCAATTCCCGGTCACGGGGGGTGTCCCTGTCTTGGGAAGGCATGATGTCGTTGTGAATGGATTGTCAAGGTGTCTCAGACCGGTATTGGCAATATTGATAGATGGAATGTAGGATTATGCGTTCAAAATCAAAATAGAAGCAAGGTCATCAAGGCATATCAACACAAGGGAGGAAACGCTGGAAGAACAAAGCAAAGGCAAACTGAGAACTCGATGTACAATGAAGAAACACCGGGAGATCAGCTTGATAAAAGCAGGTGGAGTTTGGCAAAGACAGGGAAGCTGCGCGGCCTTGTACACATCACTTGGGCCCATAGCAACGGCAACTACGACAATGTAAACAAACTGACTCAGCAGTTGGGCAGCATGGGGGCGGTGAGGCCCCGCTTTACATAATCACTGGTTGATCCGGGCCCAATGGGGAAACTATCCCCAAAAAGGCTAGTTGCCATTTGTCGGTAAGTCGGCCAATCAATTGTCAGCACACAAATCGCTACTGTGCCCTGAAACCCTCTACCTCACACCCGAAAAAACGAACACTTCGATCGTGACCGTTCCGTATCTCGACAACCACCCAACCTCGCCGCCCCGGGACCTTCAAAATGAAGTGTACGTCTCTACCATTACACCCTCGATCTATATGCTGATGGAATTACAGTCATGAAAGTTGGCCGTGTGGCCATCATCACCCGTGGCCGTTACGCCGGTAAGAAGGTACGACAAAGATCCTGATCCCCCGAATTGAAAGCGCATGGAAAGAGAAACGACTTGCAAGCAAAGGACTCGAGAAGAAGCGAGCACAGTGCAACGTGGTGGAAAAAAAAGCGCGACAGAAAAAAAAATTCAGAATGCTAATCAGGCATTTTCGGGTTTACAGGTCGTCATTGTCCAGCCTAACGACTCTGGCTCCAAGGCGCACCCCTTCTCCTACGCCATCGTCGCCGGTATCGAGCGTTACCCCCTGAAGGTGACCCGCGGTATGGGCAAGAAGCTCGTCGACCGCCGCAGCCGCATCAAGCCTTTCATCAAGGTCGTCAACTACAACCACTTGATGCCCACCCGTTACACTCTCGAGCTCGAGGGTCTTAAGGGTACCGTCTCCAACGACACCTTCAAGGAGGTCTCCCAGCGCGAGGACGCCAAGAAGACCATCAAGAAGGCCCTTGAGGACCGGTACACCAGCGGAAAGAACCGTTGGTTCTTCACTCCCCTGCGTACGTTTACTCTGGATACACACCCGCATCTCCGTTGGACGACGACTAATACAGAACAGGTTTCTAAACGGTTCATTTGGGCGTTTTGTCGTTTTGAGCGCACGGGTCTAGGTGAAGGCGAGGTCGAAAAACCATCGAGCACATTCGGTCCCTGCGAGCATGGGATGGGAAAACATACACCATAGCTGGAAACAGATTCGGGAATGTATCGATGAATTCCAGATTTAACGAGGGACGCCACTACAATACCTGGTGTCTGTCCGAATGAAATGGAAAATATGAACAATTATTTTCAAAATCAACGTTGTCTATTGCCTGTGAACATTTGCGTCTACATGGATTCCGGTCAACATGGATGATGTAGAGGGAGGTTCACTGCAACCACTGGCCTCCTCGTCCTTGCGATGGATATTCCGTATCCCATCTGCCGATGTAGTTCTCTTCACCTACCCCAGTGCCGTCACATTGGCAGTCATAGTTCTAATGTATTTGGTTTGACCACCACACAAACTTCCCCATTATAGAACTGATGACGGTCGAATCTTGATCGTTTGGCTATTATTAGACGCAAGTTCGGGCAAGAGTCCAAAGGTCTAGGTCCATCAGCTCCATACTTCGATGCAATTGCTAGCCATTCCTCCACAGTTCATTCACACAAGTCCACCCCACCCGCCAAGATATTGCATACGATTCAACAGCCCTTCGACCAACCCACGCATGATCTTCGATATGTTTCAACTCTATTTCTACGAGCACTGCTATCCCAATCTACTCTCGAATTGACAATCATAATGGAAACAATGACCCCTTTCATTCCTTTGCCAACAGACAAGGGTTACAACGTCATTCTCATGACAGACTTGAAAGAACACAAAAGGGTCCTTCGTCTCCTTTGTCTTCTTGGTCTCCTATCTAGATCCAATATACAACAGAAATCAACCACCACCAAAACAGACAATCACCAGTACGTTCTGTCCGAAAACCTCAACCACCTCACAAGTATTATCTCCCCACTCGTCTACCACATAATCACAGCAGGATGGCGGAGGGCGAACCCACCCGCCGCCTATCTACGATCAGCGAGACCTCCCAGGAAAACTGGGGGAACGACCTCGACCCGCAAAACAACCTCCCACGCGCAATTCTCCAAATGCCCGCGCGTTTCGAGATGTGCTGCGAGATCCACCGCGACAACGGCGCCAAAGACCCCGGCACACTCGTTAAAGTCGACAGATGGGTAAGCCCCGCCCATTTTATCTGGAAGCTGAGTGCAGCACAGGCTAACGCTGATAGTGAGCACTTCCGAAGTAGGTACGACCTGCACCATCGTGCTACCTGGAATTGTATCGAGGCAGACCTGGAAGCCCTTGGAGACGGACCTGAACGACTCAACTACGTTTTTCCGGAGCCGCCCTACTCTCGCGCCACGGTGAGCTTGCCGCTCCTTAACCTGGCGGGGGGATTGGGTGTGACGTTCCAGGTTGGCACTGCTGCTACCGATCTGTACATCGACAAGGGCTTTGGGGAGATGTGGAAGTTTGTCACGAATGCTGACCCCGCTATCAGTGTTTTTTGGCTTTGGGATGTTCAACTGAGGGATGACAGTCCCTCGCCGGTCATCAGCCCTGCACCTACACCTGCACCTCTGCCGACTAGTGCCACCCCTGAGACGGGTCCTACTCCTCGCCGTTGCAACGCCCGTGCTGCTCTTGCGAACCTGTTGCATCGTCTGCGGAACAATTCTTTGCGCCGCTCCTTTTCTCGTAAGTGAGAATGGTGCTCGTGTTCTCGTAAGTAAGAATCATGATCTTCGACTCTTCAGTATCAATGGTGAAGTTTGAAAGAAGTAAGAAACTCTCCTAAATTGTCAATGGCCAGATTTTTTCTAGTGACGTATTTTGCTGCGTTCAAAAAAGAAGGGAAAAAAGACGGGGAGATCAAAGAAATCCCAAAAAAGATATATGATACATAGACAAATAAAGTTTCATTTGATCCGTCAATTTGTTCCAATTCGAGTCCATCGTAGTCCGTAGTAGAAACCACCGCAGACTTCTAATTTTATACTTGGCATAATTCTAATGCACCCCAACACATCTAAGTAGGACATTAACCCAACCCTATAAACCCCGAATCACATGATAAAAGAGAACAGACATAAGAAAAACATAAAATAGTCGGCCTTTATCCCGTCCTGTGGCGTGGTCTAGACAACCCCCAACGAAAACCATACATAACTTGAAAACCCCAATGCAAATGTGTGGCATACCCCCAAAAAGCCCCTCTCTTAGCAAACATGTTGACGTGTAAGTTCACCCACCAAGGAGGCAAATTGGAACTGCAAGTGTAAGCGCAAGTGCAAGAAAACATCATAATCACGCCAATTGGCTTACTACCTCTCCCATTGGCCAACCATACCCTGTCGATATGTTCGATAAGTTAAAGAGAGACGGTAACTTGATGTAACCTGTTGCCCCCAATTCATGTGATTCTGAGTTGGAAATCGAGGCAACACAATTTCACGTTCTCATATCTCGTTTCATTTTCAAGTTCTTTGCTCATTCATTGCTCATAGCTCATATCTAGGCGAGTTTCGCATGTGAACCGGATGCGTTAGTCTTTTTTTAATGGAATGTAGAATGTACGGATCACGGGCTTCCGGGATGCTTGTAAGGTGTTCATATCCCTTTCTACGTACGGAGTACATGTACATGTACATCCATAGCCGAGCTCCAGTTTCTCACTTTCACCTGTCAGAGAGTACATGTAGAGGGGTATTCCGGGAGTAAAGTTGTGCCATTGGCCAATGGCGGGAGAGATGCCATATCATGCGTATATTATGAACACGGATATGATTGTACCCGGGTTCGAATACAGAAGTGATCCAGCATACAAGTTCGCCACATCTACGTCGAGGGATCACTGCACGACGTTTTGCATATCACAACGGGTCCACGGTGTGAGGTTCATTGGTCGAGCTAGAGTGAGATTGATCAAATAAAGACGATGGAAAGGGTCCATGCAAGAACCACGGTGAGAAGGTGTAGAATCACAGGCTCAGGGTGGAAGCAAGAGAGACCCACGATGGAGGATCTGCATGGTAGCTTAATCTAGTGGATTGCCCGGCGGGATCCCGTTTTGATTTTAATTTCCCTTCGGCTTCACCATATGCCATAGTCTAGTATGCCGAGTCACACCTCGCCCTAGAGCGATTGAGCTTGTGCTTCTTCATGTGCTTCTGCACGTCCGTTGGGAAACTTGGATATCCCTGATTTCCCCTGGTTGCACTGGACATCCCTATCGTTTTCTGTCTATCGCCATTGCGATTGCCAAACTTGTCTTATAAGGCAATGCTACCTTGGAAACGCAACAGGATATGGATATTTCAGACATGCCTAGCAAATTATGTTTTTACGCACACATAAATAGTATTGAACGCGACCGCTACGGGAATAAGCGCCGAAGATCGGATGGATCTGCGAATCAACCGGGTCGTCAGTCGCACGTCCCCGGGCTGTCGGAAGAACAATCTCCAATCCGGCCAAGGTTTACGTATTTTCGGGGAAGAGAAAAAGAAGGGAAGTGGGAGGGGGTTTGAAGGGCGCTCAGGCCGATGTGGGTACCTCACTAATGTAGGTGTTTTGACTGCCCAGGCCTTTGGAGAGTCCAAACTCAATATGGGGTAGGTTGACCCCGATCGTTAGAGATAAGCACGAGAAACAAGGTTTCCTTTGCTAGTGACCCTTGGAAATACAACCAACATGTAGTACAGAGAGAATAATAGAACATAGATATCACCCTGATATCAATATCAAGAGATAGACACAGCCGCATCCGTCAAGTGGGACCAAATGCGTCTAACGTTGGACCCGCTATCACATGTGAAACAATTGATAGGAATTGCAAACCAATGGTGCAATACACAGTATAGAATATGAGAGGTTAATGAAATGGAACTAGAACCTACAAACTAACCTAAGCTAAGCTAACAAAAAAAGTAAAAGGGAAAAAAAGAGGGAAAACCCAGACTTGGCGTGGGCGACGAGACCAGGCATATCGCACAGCGCTAAGGCCTATCACATGTGAAAATCCTATTCTCTACTATACTCCCATCTCTTCCAGTTCTTCCCTCTCTTCTCTTCTTCTTTCTCTTCCTCCCTCATCTCTCTCTGTCTACCATCTTGATGCCACACGCAGAAACCATGGGTGAACCCACCATCAACGGCGAGAAGCACCACTCCCAATTTCTCGACGTAAGTATACCCTCTACCTTCCATATCTCCCTTATCAAGTCAGCCCACCAACACACCATATCGCTAGCATCTCATCTCCTACCCCATCATCTCGGACTCCATCACCCTCTACAAGGGCAACCCCTACGGAGCCAAGTCCATCCAGTACGCCGACAAGGGCTACACCCGCCTGGCCAAGCCCGTCCTGCCCTACTTCTCCACTCCATACAGCTATGTAGCTCCCTACCTGGCCCGTGCCGATTCGCTCGGTGACAAGGGTCTGACCGAGATTGATACTCGCTTCCCCATTATCAAGGAGGATACCCAGAAGCTGCGCGGCTCTATCTACAACGGAGCTTCGATTCCCGTGCGTCTCGCTGGAGAGGTTAAGCACCATGTTTTTGATATCTATGGATCTGAGTATAAGAAGTGTGGTGGTGATGGTGTCTTTGCTTCCGGCAAGGCCGTTGTTACTACCAGTCTGGTCCTGTCGCAGGAGTCGTTGGCTTGGATTAGCACGTTCTTGCAGACTAAGAAGGAAGAGGTGAAAGAGGCTGTCAACGAGAAGAACAGCCATTGATTTTAGATTTTTTGGTTTTATTTCCTTGAAGCGTTTTTGTTTTCTTTTGATTGTTAGAGAAAATAATACCTTATCGTTGTATGCGTTCTACTTTTATGTGTTCTGTTTCAGTTTCCGATTTCGAATTTCCAGATTTCCAGATTTCAAGTTTATAACAGTCAATACATTTGCTTGGAGAACCATTGCCTGACCTGCGCAGTAAATATCTGAAAGAAAAGAAAAGCAAGGTTATACGCCGTACAACACCTGAAACCATCCAAGATAAGCGCACAGACCACCTCCCGATAGGGTAAAATGATCTCGCGTCGCGTCTCACCTTCACCACAACCATGCCACGCAAAAGAGTAAGCACCCAACATCATCCATTCCGACCCCTCTATTTCTAAATCTAACCAAAAAATCACAGACAAATCCCGACTCCCCAGCGGGTCTCCCAACCGCCCGCCGCCAAAGACAAAGCACATCACCCTCCGCCTCGGACAGCGAAGATGGCGGACCCAGCGCGCCCTCCAGCACAGACGCAATGGTCAAAAAGCTCGTGCGGCTAGCAATGGCCAGCGAATACTCGCGCCTGCCCATCCGGCGTACAGATATCAGCGCGAAAGTCCTAGGCGAGCAAGGCTCGCGCCAATTCAAGCTTGTTTTCGAGCAGGCGCAGAACGAGCTTAGACATCGATTTGGGATGGAGATGTCCGAGTTGCCGGCTAAGGAGAAAGTTACTATTTCTCAGCGACGGGGTGAGTTGAATGAATCTAACAATACAATGCAATCCTTCCTACCGATTCCAGTCATCACCTTCCAAACCGATCTCGATTCGTTTACTGACTGTGTTTATTGAAACAGCCGCTCAGAAAACCGAAAAACCTTCTAGTACCAATAAATCTTGGATCGTCACTAGCACATTACCACCTGCCTATCGAACACCCGCAATCCTACACCCGCCGAAGGCACCCTCAACCTGGACCGAGAGTACCTACACCGGTCTATACAGTTTTATTATTGCTGTGATAACGTTGAATGGGGGCACATTGGCAGAACAGAAACTGGACCGGTATCTGGCGCGTATGAACGCGGATGTCGGTACCCCGATTGACCGGACAGAGAAATTGCTGCAGAGGCTGTGCAAGGAGGGGTATTTGATCCGCACTCGTGAGATGGATGGCGGCGAAGAAGTTATTGAGTATATTGTTGGGCCGCGGGGTAAGGTTGAGGTTGGGAGTGGATCTGTCGCTGGGCTTGTTAGGGCTGTTTATGGGAAGGAGGGTGGTGGGGATGGGGATGAGGGAGGGATTGAGAGGATGGAACGGGAGGACTTTGAGGGGAGGTTGGGGAGGACGCTTGGGGCTCATATTGTGAGGAGGGAGGGTGGACATGGGGATGGGGAGGAGGGTGCATCTCAGGTTCGTGAAAATGGGCAGGTTGAGGAGCGGGGAGGGAGACGGTCTACTCGGCAGGCTGAAGAGGAGGATGAAGATGACGAGGATGATTCTTCTGAAGAGAGTGATTGATTCCTTCCCTTGCTCCCTTGCTGCTCTTCTTGGCTGCGCTGTGATAACATGGGATAGATACAGTTCTATCCGCAACGAGATACCCAAGATACATGTCAATCAAGCATTTAACACATATTCTTTGAACTCTATCTAGTATACATATTCCCCTCATGTATTTGCATCAGGTGAAATGCCAGTCACCCTACTCCTCGACCTAGGAATGGACTCGGTGATGCTTGTGTATAAAAGCCTGAAGAATAAATATTTTCTCTTCTATTGTGTGATAGACAAGCCAAGCGAAGTAGCATCCTTAATTATTTCAGTCGTCCAGCTATCAACTTGAACCTTGGATACAGATGCTAACTTTTTCCGTGCAACAGAGGGTTTGAGTCGCGAGTAAGCTAAGGGGTTCGGGGGTTGTTAGTTTAGACATACTGACAGGTTGACTCAAGATAGAAGAACAAATACAAATAGAATGAAGCAGTTCAGATAGACATCTCAAAATTGGTGTTCCGTTAATATAACGTTATGGACGCCAATGCTCCACTAACCCTAACAAGCTCGAATGTAACCTCAGGCCAAACTCAATTCCAACCACTTCATGAATCATCGAGTTGCGTTGTCAAGATAGAGTTTTTTTTATAATGAAAAAACGCCCAGATAATATGGACTACCCTAATATCGCTCTCGCTGTTCGCTCTACAAGGAATTATAGGTACCATGGGACACTTCACGATAAAAGAGAACCAAGGCCGTCCCAAACGGCACTACAACAGGGTTGTTGGTACACAGCTCATTTTGATTGTCCTCTCTATATGGTTTTTTTATAAGACCGTTCTGAGCTGGAATGGTAAGTCGAAGAAACACCCAAGGAAACACCCAAGGAAAGGGAGTGAGTATCACGATCTACAAAACTAACAAGATATAACAACCAGCCACTTCAAACACACCTCGCCACCAAGAAACAAACCCCCAACCCAACCAAGAGAACCAATTCACCCTAATCAAACACCTATCCCGGATAATCTACCTCCTCCCTGACGAAGAAGAAACAAAAGCCCTCCTCACACCCATCCAAACAACAGGTGAACAAAGACTCCACGATTACGCCCTCCGAACCCGCCAATACAAAACCCTCCTAGAAGCCTGGGAAGACCTACACATATTGAGCAAGCCAACAACAAAAGAACAAGACCCAACAATAAACACAGCCCTCCCGCAAATCCTCCTAACAAGGCCATCAATCTCCCAAACCCTCCAAACAACCCCCTCATCCCTCCTCCACACCTACGAATCCTACCATTCAACCCTAACCTGCCTCCAGTCCCTCCTCTTCCCCTGGACAAGCCCCTACTACCCATCCCACCTGCACCACCGGCACTCCCTGCACCACCCCCCGCACTCCCAACAACGCCGCGGTCTAGTCTTCAGCGCAGGAACGCACCAACTCCCCTTCCTCCTAACAACAATCCCAGCACTGAGGAATCTAGGCTGCACCCTGCCCATAGAAATAATGTACCTCGGCAACGAAGACCTCTCCCCAAAAGCACGCGCAAGACTCGAAGCCTTACCCGGTGTGATAACCCGCGATATACGCCTCCTCGTGTCCGACGCCGGGTGGGAATTAAAAGGATGGGCGGGGAAACCGTTTGCGGTGTTACTGTCTTCCTTCCGGGAGGTTATATTCATCGATGCTGATGCGGTTTTCTTGGTCGATCCGAGTGTGTTGTTTGAAGATGGGGATTATAAGCGTACTGGTGCGCTGTTCTTTCGGGATCGGTTGATTATGCCTGAGAGTAAGAGGGCGTGGCTGGCGAGTATTCTTCCCAAGCCGGTTTCTGGGTTGGTTAGGGCTTCGACGCTTTGGAGTGGGGATAGTGGGCATATGCAGGAATCGGGTGTTCTGGTTATTGATACTTGGAGGCATTTCCTGGCGCTTAATTTTGTTTGTCGGATGAATGGGCCTGATCGGGATGGGGATGGGTGGGGTGTTAGGGGGGTTTATGATATGCTTTTTGGTGAGTCTTTCTTTTTTTGCTTTGGGTTTGAAGGTGGTTGGATTGTTGCTGATTGGTTTGATATGTATAGGTGACAAGGAGACTTTCTGGCTTGGCTGGGAGCTTGTCGGTGATATCGATTATGCGTTCCATAATGGTAGTGTTGGGACTATGGGGTCTGTTCAGAGTAATGGCCCTACGCGCATGCGTGACTCCAAGGATTCTATTCCTGTTCCTTTGGAGTCTGTTGAGGTCCCGTTACCGCGGCATGAGCAGGCTGTTTTGAATACTCGACCGAAGGTGTATACTATCTGTGCACCGCAGTTGCTTCATCTTGATCATTCTGGGAGACCTCTCTGGTTTAATGGGTGGCTGTTGCAGAATAAGTTTGCTGAGGCTGGGAGTGAGCTGCCTGGGAAGTTTGAGGCTTTTGTGCATGAGGAACGGGGTGATGGTAAGGATGGTTCTTCATGGGAGATTCATCCTAGTAATGTTTGTTGCTTGAGGGCGAAGAAGGTGTCGGAGTTCTCCGACGGGGAGTTGGAGGTTTTGAAGATGGTTGTTGGGATTGGGAGGAGGGTTGGTGCTTTTGGAAGGAATTAGTATTTGGATACTGTGTGCTTTTTCCTATAGATAATGTCTTAATATACTGTATAATATAGGTTCATAATGCACAGATTGGTCGTCTCGAGTGAGTAAACTGTCAACACAATGTCCACTGATATATATCTGTAGTAGTTGATAAAGCAGCATGTACTAGAGGTAAGTAGCGATTAATAACCCAGAAGCCAGGCTAGCACAATTCCCGAGAGTAATAGGCTCAAAAATGTATAGCATACTAGTTCAAATGGGTACTATATCACAACCCTACCGTATCCCCAACAAAGTAGATCGACCATAAGTTATCATCAAACCTACAAGTACGATAATCTCGCAAGCCCAAATGCCATTCTACAAAGCAAGTTTAAAACTCCAGCATCCATATGTAGCCCAGAACAAGACTACAAACAAAAAATCTGGACTAGACTGTAGTAAAATTCTACATCGAATGTGGTAGCCGTCCTTACTGCTACCTCATGTCACATCGGGACCGGCGTGTTACCCCTCCTCCTGATCCGTAAGAAATGTATTGCAGGATAGAAATAGATTATCCGAAGTGAATAGATAAATAAATGTTACATGCAGATTCGATTGGATGTATATGAAAGAGGGGCTTTTTGATTATTTTAGGGAGGCCGTGATGGTGTGTAGGTGGCTGAATGGGGCGCGGGGCCATCGCACACAAATTGCCCGAGCAAAATCAGCGAAAGGTATCACCAGACACTCGACTTTGGCTTCCATGTACAAAATCAATACAATACAAGAGAATCTACCATCTACTGTGAATACATTCTACCGTGAGGAAAATTGGAGACGAAAATGTATGTAGTCATTTAGCTAAACTACAAGACGTCTAGCGATCCATAAAAATGTTTTTGAGAAAAAAATAAAATCATCACGGCATGTCTTGAATCATCCGAGAATCATTTATTTCTTACCAGCCTTGGCAGCGGCCTTGGTGACCTTGCCGGCACCGCCAGCGGTCTTCTCGACGGACTTGATGACACCGACAGCAACGGTCTGACGCATGTCACGGACGGCGAAACGACCGAGAGGGGGGTAGTCGGTGAAGGCCTCAACACACATGGGCTTGGAGGGAATCATCTTGACGATAGCGGCATCACCGGACTTGATGAACTTGGGGGAGGTCTCAGTGGCCTTACCGGTACGGCGGTCAATCTTCTCGAGGAGCTCGGCGAACTTGCAAGCAATGTGGGCAGTGTGGCAGTCCAGAACGGGAGCGTATCCAGCGCCGACCTGACCGGGGTGGTTCAGGACGATGACCTGGGCGTTGAAGGACTCAGCGGCCATGGCGGGGTCGTTCTTGGAGTCGGAAGCGACGTTACCACGGCGAACCTCCTTGACGGAAACGTTCTTGACGTTGAAGCCGACGTTGTCACCGGGGTTACCGGCCTTGAGCTGCTGGTGGTGCATCTCGACGGACTTGACTTCAGTGGTCACGTTGGCGGGAGCGAAGGTGACGACCATGCCGGGGGTAATGATACCAGTCTCGACACGGCCGACGGGAACTGTGCCAATACCGGAGATCTTGTACACATCCTGGAGGGGCAGACGGAGGGGCTTGTTGGAGGGACGGACGGGGGTTTCGATGGCGTCAATAGCCTCGAGGAGGGTCTTTCCGGAGGACTTGCCGGACTTGGTCTCCTTCTCCCAACCCTTGTACCAGGGGCAGTTGGGGGAGGCCTCGAGCATGTTGTCGCCGTTGAAGCCGGAGATGGGGACGAAGGGAACGGACTTGGGGTTGTAGCCGACCTTCTTGATGAAGTTGGAGGTCTCCTTGACAATCTCGTTGTAACGCTCCTCGGACCACTTGCAGGTGTCCATCTTGTTGAGGGCAACGATGAGCTGCTTAACACCGAGGGTGAAGGCAAGCAGAGCGTGCTCACGGGTCTGGCCATCCTTGGAGATACCAGCCTCGAACTCACCAGTGCCGGAGGCGATGATGAGAATGGCGCAATCAGCCTGGGAGGTACCAGTGATCATGTTCTTGATGAAGTCACGGTGACCGGGGGCATCTGTGAAGGTGGGTTAGCATCATGTTGGGATGAGTCGAGCCGTCCGACCTTGGTAGGCTAGAGGGACAGAGGGGTAGGGGAAGATTCTTACCGATGACGGTGACCTCATACTTGGCGGTCTGGAACTTCCAGAGGGCAATATCGATGGTGATACCACGCTCACGCTCGGCCTTGAGCTTGTCAAGAACCCAAGCGTACTTGAAGGAACCCTTACCGAGTTCGGCGGCTTCCTATGATGGGGGTCAGCGTGGATGTGATGACAGTGTGGGATGGACGAATTACCTTCTCGAACTTCTCGATGGTACGCTGGTCAATACCACCGCACTTGTAGATCAAGTGACCAGTGGTGGTAGACTTGCCGGAATCGACGTGGCCGATAACGACGATGTTGATGTGGGAACGCTCTTCCTTACCCATTTTGGCGGTTGAAACTTTTGTAGTTCTTTGGAAGATACTAGAAAGAGTCTGTAGAGATTGCTCAGAGACTACGGCAGAACGCGTAGAGGTACTGAGCAGAGATGATTAGAGAGATGAAAGAGAAAGGATGGAAAAGCAGTAGGGGTGCAAGAAATACTCACTGTAGCAGACGGGGGAAAGAAAAAAAGTGTGTGGGAGGGGGAGGGGAAATCCTTATATGGAGGGGCAAGCGAGAGAGGCGAGTCAGCGGGGCTCAAGCCCTGTGTGGTTGAGGATGCTGATTGGCTGCCACAGTCAGCCGTGGACGCAGATTCTGCAAAGTGGGCTGTTCTAGGAAGTACTGGTACTTTCTCTACATACTACATTTAGACTGTCTCAGTTGTACCTATACTTCCTCTCTATCGTTCCCTGGTTCACTGCTCCACTCTGCGAATTTTTCAACTCCCAATCCACTCTCCTTAGTTACTGGGCAGCAACGCAGATTTGGGTGAGAATCTAATGGTTTGCATTGTTTACTTTGCGCTTTTTTTTTCCTGCGTGGCTGGTTTTTCCTGCCATATGGTCTTTTTTTTTTTCTTTGACCCCGCGATGAGGGGCAGTGTTTCACCGCCAACCTGTCCCGCCATGTTATGCAGATGGGACTTTTGTATCTTTTCTTTTTTTTTTTGCCACAGTTGATTCATAGAAATTGATATCCGGCTCTACTATCTAATAACTAGGGGCAATTCCTACTGGGAATCCATGGATGTGATGTGTAAGCTAAATCGCTGAGAAAAAACACAGAAAAAAACTTAAAAAAAAGCTATCCCAAAAGGGTTCCCGCAATCTGTGCATTAGATAGTGACGTCGATCAATTTGGGTATCTGAATATCTTCTTGGTCCATATGCGCCATTTGCTCCAAATAAATGCATAAAAAAAGAACAAAATAGAAAAGTAAAGCAAAACACACTGTCCCGTGTTGAGGCCCAACTCTAATTTTCTCTCCACCGAGCACCGCACGATGTACACTGAGCTGTCAGAACGGGTACCTCACACAAGCAAGGAGAACACATACCTTCAAGAATGTAGTCATAGGTTCATCTGCACTGCGAATCTGCAGCTGGAAGAAGTATGCACGTTCCCCGTTGCAGTTCTCTGCGGGGCATTGAGCTGTAAAAAAGATTTCCGTTAGCCTCTGTCCTGGGTGTTCGTCTTGGGTTCGCCCTGGTCCCTATTGGGTCTGGTAAAAGTCCTCCAAGGTCCCTTCATAACTTACTGGCAACACTGTCAGCGTTGGCAAACTCCTCCTTGCCCCCAAAGACATCATCCACCTCCTTCTGCTTCATATCTGTCTTCTCAAACCATTGTTTGTCCAGCGGGGCTTCGAAGGGACAGGATCGGCATTCAAAGCGGTTGACACCCATCGGGAAGGCATTGCTTGAGTCAGCACGGGAGATGGTCAGCGCATTGCTGCAGTTGGGGCAGACTGGAGAGAAATGTCAGTTTCTGCAGACTCGCTGGATAGCGCTCGGCGTGGGAGAGGAAACGTACAGATCAACATCTTGCCGGTGACAGCTAGAATCTGCAATGCGTAGTAGCAAGATCTCACTCAATAACTCGCCACAGAGTCAATGGAACCAGGCTCACAGCTGTAGACCCGAGCGCGAAAGCATCACTGTCGATAATGCCGGATCTAGGCGCGCGGCTAATTCAGAGCGGGGTGCGGAAAATCTCTTGATCCGATCGGGCCGCGCGTGGGATGTTGTCCCTGGGGAACAAACTCCGAGAGACCTGTAGATGATACACCAGGAGTGACTTTTTGATCCAACTACCCTGCTTGTACATATACCATTCTGCACATCTGCAGATCACCCACAACCCAACCATTCAGAACGCTTGACCCGCATCCCTTACATCTGAGCCCCCAGCTGCTTGCATTTACTCCCGGGTATATCGGACTGAATCATAGACAGAATGGCCGACGACGAGGTGAGTACTACTATCCAAGTAAATTCTGAATAATATCACTAACAGCTATGATGTAGGGCGCATCACCCCGCGAGCTGGTCGTGGAGGCCTGCCGCCGTGACCAATTCCACCTGATTGAGCAAGTCCTGGGTGGCATGGAAGACAAGACAAACGAGCAAGTGGCAGAATTCTTCAACGGGGTCACAGACTCGATGGGCAATTACGCATTGCACATCTGTGCCCAGTACGGCAGCTGTACGTTCTCCTCGTCCGACATGCAAGTGGTACCGTTGGTGCCTACAACCCTATATATCTATAGCCTACCAAACAGATAAAAGCCAACCAGAACTAACACCTCCTTCTCTTTAGGGGAGACAATGGACCACCTTTTCGACATCCAATACTTCGAATGCGACCCCAAAACCCGCCTGGATGAAGACACACCACTGCACATCGCAGTACGCTACGCCATCGAAAAAGACCCCGAGGTAGGCGCTCACATGGTCACAATGATGTGTGACGCTGGCTGTGATCCCCGCGTGCCCAATAAGCATGGCCAGAAGCCTGTTGATCTGGCCTTTAACAACAATGAGATTAAGGCGACTCTGCAGCAGGCTGCGTATATCATGGCCGAGGATCTGCACAATACCGATGGGGCTGGGTCAGATGGTGGGGAGCCCAGTGATAGTGATTAGAGGCATACGGGGGCTGATGTCCTCTTAATGTGAGCATTTTCTCTCTTCTCCTGGTGGATGGTGTCTTGAGCTTTAGAGTTAGCCATATTCAGTTCTATGTTACGATTATCACGAATAAAGTTCAGTTTTTTATTAAAGCATTGGCTTATTGCTTCCACGGGTTATGATGTATCGGGGTATCTTATAGACTCTACAAAGAATGAGGATTTCCAAAGCTAAGCTATGCGATTCATCTATTGCCGGGATATCTAGACTACCGCATACTAACAAGCTTCTCCACCTGATACAGCCATTTACGAGAGAATTCCTCCTCAGTAAACCGGCGCGCCGAACGACGAGCCCGTTGGCGCATGGCAATCTTCTCCGCCTCCGGAAGAGCAAGAGCAGCCTCAAAGGAAGCAGCAAACTGCTCCTCTGTTTCAGCCCGGAAGCCCGTAGCACCATCGCCGAGGTCAATGACGATGTCTTCGCGGGGACCGCCCGAGTCGTGGGTTACGCAGATGAGACCTGCGGCTTGGTACTCGACGACACAGATGCCGAAATGCTCATTCCACATGGCGTTGACGCCGACGGAGGCGGTGCCGAGATGGGTCAGCACAGCTGGCCATGGAGCGTCGCATAGGAATGTGGTTTGGTCGCGGATGCGGAGTTCGTGCGCTAGCAGCCGCAGGTTATAGATGTGTGTTTCGTCTGGACTAGCGTGGCGGACTGATCCGATCAGTACGAGGCGTGGCTCGGGTTGGCCCGCGCAGGCTGGGTTGTTGGCTCGTTCTTGTAGGAAACGTGCAAAGGACCGCAGGACCAGGGGGTGGTTCTTCTCCGGCCGGAATTGCGCGATGTAGAGTAGCACGGGCTGTCGGGTTTTCTCGCTCTCTGCGTCGACGGCGATGGTTGATTCCAGTTCTGACACTGCAGTCGGGGGGAACACCACCGCCGGCGATGATGCTGTCCCCTCGCCGCTGCCGGTGTCCTTGTTGCCGCTTCCCCAGAGCGAGCGGATATGTGCTGCTGTCCAGGACGAGTTGCACATGACCACGTCGATCTGCTGGCCTACCCAGCCATACAGTCTTGCGAACAGCTGCCAGTATCGGCGCTTGATCTTACCCTTCCAACCCTTTCCGGCGCCAGAGTTAATACCCTGCACTCCGCTCTGGTCGTCGAGCGAGGCAAGCATATCGGTTGAAATAGTCGGGTAGTGGACGTATGCGCCAACAGGCACTGTGGGGAAGAGCCACTTGCACAGCGCAAGGGTAAAGGCATAGCCCATGGTATCGATAAATACATCTGGTACGAGGAGTGTGAAGGCATCGTAGGCAACAATTAGTGACCCGAGCGACTGTCCCAGCAGCGTCATATATGGATATGAGCTGCTCACAACGTACTTGCGGGTTGTCAAGTACAGAAGCACGACTGTCGGCGAATGAAGCTTAATGTTGAACCGGTTCTCTACCTTCTCTAGCATGGTGGCCTTGTTGACTTCATGGTCACCTGTATAGATGGCACAAATGGCCTTTGGCCAGCGCTTCTGTGTTGCACGAACTGCTTCCCAAAGCACTCGTTCTCCACCTCCGCCGGCATTACTGTTATTCAATCAGCACTTGCATTTACATGTTGTGGAGAGTGGCCATACCAGAATGGGTGGAAGAACCCAATAATCCCATCCCAGTCATCCGAGTTCCTGTTCTTGTTTCCTCCAGCACTACCACTGCTCTCACTGCTAGTCGCAGTCTGTACCCCGCCAGGGCCTAAGCTGTCCACCTTCTCCCAGTCCTCGTCATCGGCGCCGTTCCGCGATAGTGAGTTTGTTGACACTTTTGGCCGCGGGGCGCGGGACTCCTGCTCTTCAGATCGCGCCCGCGCGATCACGTATTCGCGGCGAGATCGCGTTCGCCTCCAGATCAGCCATCCTACTCCCCGAAATACCAGACCGAGCACAGCGCCCGTTAGCTTCGGAAGCAGGACGGCTGTGGCGGTGAGAAGCAGGACAGCGAGAATGGCGTTGGATATGAGGGCCATGATGTAAAGGCGATAGTCGAGAGGATCTCACCAGAGATCACACATAGTAAAAGTTTTGAGAAGCTAGAAATCTGATCAGAAATGCTTCCCCCTCTCTTGTCGACAAGTTGATCAGTTGGGCGGCGTAACTTACATACGCGTCACATGACAAACGTTTGATCTCCAACTTTGCTCCAAAAGCTTCAACATTCTTTGTATTGGTTGCTCAGCCCACTATGTTTACCCTTCGTTCAGCCTCGTCTCTGCACTCGGTCCGACGAGCCGTTCGATTGCCTCGCCCACAGATTCGACACTTCCACCCAACCAAACCAGCCTCTTTCTCCGTGATCAATCTTGCTCTAGACACCTCCAGCGCATTCATTCACGGTGTTCACACCGTAACCTTCCTGCCATGGGTCCTCTCAATTCCCCTCACAGCCGTGATCGTCCGTACATTCATTGCATTTCCCCTCCAAATATTCACAAAGTTCCATGCATCCCGAGAAAAGCGCCTACAACCACTTCTACAATCATGGGCCGTCCATATTCAAGAGAAGACACGCATGATGCCCAATGTCATGGAGGCTAAACAAGCTTTCGAAGCCCATATGAAAAAACGGACCAAGGAGCTCCACCGACGCTGGGGAATCAGCGCAACCTACCGACCCGTCACGATCCTACAGCTCCCCGTCTTCTTAACGCTGATGGAGAGTCTACGCGGCATGTGTGGTAATAACAATGGTATTCTTCTCTGGATTCTATCACGCTGGGAGGGATCCATGGATCCTGCCCAAGCATCCGAGTCTCTGCATCTTACCATCGAACCCAGTCTCGCAGCCGAGGGCGCGCTTTGGTTCCCGGATTTGTTGGCTGGTGATTCGACGGGTATACTGCCGGTCATCCTGACAGCTTCTATTCTGCACAATGTCACAGCTAATTGGAAGAAGAAGTCCTTTCAGTCTGTGTCTGACCTGCCCAGTTTGCAGATGTACAGGGAGACTTCTTTCATTGGTCTGCGGTACTTTATTCAGGTTATGGCTGTTTATGTTGGTGCTGCGAGCTTTTTCTCCCAGATGCCTGTTGCTCTTATGCTCTACTGGATTACGAGTACGAATACTGCTACGTTGCAATCTTGGTATTTGGAGAAGAGGGTCTTCAATGAGAGGAACCTCAAAACATTTGAGAAGAAGTACATCGCGTTCGAGAAGAAGGATGTAGAGGATCCTTTCCAGTTGAAGAACTTGCGCTGATTCTTTCGGCGGCGGTCTTCTTGAGGAACATGCGGTCTCCTCTACGCCAGTGTCGATGGTAGCTCGAGCACTGCTCGAAGGCTACTCTCGGCTCACCAAGACGGTGGTGTTGCCAAACTTTGGTGAACCTCCACGCTGT
The DNA here is from genome assembly GCF_001773325.1 of Penicillium arizonense. NCBI lineage: Eukaryota > Fungi > Ascomycota > Eurotiomycetes > Eurotiales > Aspergillaceae > Penicillium > Penicillium arizonense. The sequence goes on along the minus strand of NW_019173278.1, from coordinate 206,074 downwards.
GTGCTGTGGTATCATTTCAAAGCCTCATACCCTTGCATCACCTGCTCAAGACCTTTACTCCGGCTCTTAAACAAAAGCTAATGCCTCAATGTGCGCGTCCAAGCCCGGAACTGGCTGGCCCAACGCGGGCTGGATACGTACGAATTTCTTTCCAAAAGCGCAAGATACCTGTGGACATAATGCATCGATTTGTTTTGAAAGTGTAAATCAACACGGACAACGCTTGACATGCCATCTTCCCATTCATACTTCTACTTACATTCATGTACAATATTACCATACGCACATAGCACCGGTTTATCCTTCACACTTCTAAGAAAAAGTAAGTGATTTTAATTCCGGATATCTATCGGCCTGTTGTAAATTCAGTGGTACCACGCCAAAGACAGCCTAGGGCTGCTGTAGATCACAAAGCATATTGAAAAACCGCACCATCCATAGTAGAATGCCCCGAAAAAGAGAAGATCAAAGAAATGCCTAAAGCTTAGACTTGGCAGGCTCTTCTGGAGCAGTCGCCTCCTGGTTGACCTCAACCGTACGTTTATCAGGGCCCTGGCCGAAGAAGATGACTTCGACGGTGACATCGTCACTAAAAAGGGATATTAGCAAATGTTTCAAGAAAACCCGAACGAAGAGAATATTGCTTACCGGTATCGGCGGGAGTAGGGACTGGGTAGCGTCAACAACGCACAAACCATGTCATTATCCTTTCCGCCCATGGCGTTACGCACAAGATGCGTGGCTGCGTTCTTGTCCTCGACAACAAAACGGCTAGCGGCGCCAGAGATATCGTATTGCTGTTGGCGGATAGGACGGCGCTGGCCCTCACCCGATGCATCAGCTGTGGATTCCACGGGCAGTTGCTTCTGGCTGTCAAATCCGAACCAGCTCTGCAGCCAGGTTTTGCTGGTACCAGTGCTGACAGCAGCAGATTGTTGCTGCTCAATCCACTGGCCAACCAAACCGACAACTTCTTCGTTGCTCAGCATCTCCCATAGACCATCAGTTGCCATGACGATGAAGTCGCCCTTGGAGGGATCGACCTTGGTAGTGGTAATGATAGGCTCGGCGGTAACATAGGGGGGTGTCTTCAGCAGAGGGTGAGGAGTACGTCCGAAGAACTTTCCCTTGATCTGATCTTGGATTTCCCTGGTCCACTTGTAGGCAGCGTCACCGAAGGAACGGCTAGGTTCAAGCTGGCCGAGGATGCGGCCATTCTTAGTGGCATATGGCTCGCCGGGGTGCTCTTCACGAATACGCTTCATCTCCGATGGTGTTCCACCGGTCTGGTCCTCGGAAAGAGCTGTGGCAGTCCACTTGCCGCTAGGTCCACGACGGCCTAGAACTGCACGCGAGTCACCTGCAACAGCAACCTTGAGGTCCTTCGACTGGGAGTCGTAGAAGCTGAGAAGGGCACATGAGCCAGAGAGAGCAGGAGCAAGGAGCTCAGCGGCAACTCGTCGTGACTTGGCCTTGAAGACTTCCTTGACACTCTCGTTCACAATGTCATTGTCGAGACGGACAAAGCCTTGCTTGATAGCAGCATCCACAGCCTCGGACGAGGGAACCAGAAGCGAGGGGTCTGCAGCAGCAGCCTTGTATGTAGTATTTAATTCACGGGCAACATATGATATCAAAACATTGCGCAGCTTAGCGGACGTTGTCCAGCCCCTAGTTCATAGTAAGTTTCGCGAGTTCCAATAAAGCATGAATATAACATACGAGTGTCCATCAAATACTGCCCAGAACATCCAATCACTGCTTGGCTCGCCATTCTTGACTGCAGCCACGGAAGCTGGAATCTCGACGATCTTCTCCGCGTGGTCGTCCTCAATGGGCGAGTTGCTGGGAACCTGAACGATATCGTAGCGAACAACGCCCTTGCCTCGATTGACCAAGTATGATTCCTCGTTCTTGCGAAGCTTCTGGGTTGCTTGCTCCGGTGTCAACATCTCGAGGACTCCGCGATCCGAATCGTCAGTGGTCTTTGCAAGCGGCTGGTCCCCGGAAAGTGCAGCAGTATAGAATTGGTCGTTGCTAACCAGCAGCGCACGACGCGCAGGTTCGGCTGGATCTTCCGCGTAGGCGGAGTTTAGGGCACTCGAGGCAAAGCTTCGGAACTGGGATGCTGCCGACTTAACGGTGTCACCCTGATACGCATACCATGCCCCGGAGGCAACGACGGTCGAGATAACGGCAAGGGAGAGATTGCGGCGATGCATCGATGACTGAATTGCTGCTGGGAAGTATGAACGCTTGCTGCCAGAGTATGACCGAAGACCTCGCAGCTGGTTGTGAGTGAAGGACAATGGGGACGGCCGCTTAACGGATACGTTCCATACCGGTGCACGCCGAGCAGTACGGCAGGCCTGAACTGTCGCCCGACGCATTGATTTGGTGGTTAATTTAGTGGCTGAAGAATCTCCTTGCCCTTTGCAAGGAATAACAGCTCTAAAACTGTATGTAGAGGAAGCTTCACAAGGAGCTGGGGTGTTTGATATGGTGTCACGTGTGGAGGTTATCCATGTACTGCGCTAGTCCCGATGAAGATGTGTCGTCATTCCCCGCGGATTTGCTGCGCTTTGCTTTCACCTGCGAATTTTTCCTTTCCAACGTCCACAGGCCTTGGCCTCAGTGCGCAAGAATGTCTTCACGCGCGATTCGGAAATTGCAAAAACTTCGCGATCTGGAACAGCAGCAGGATTCCGAGAATCAAGATGAGTCAAGCGAAGATGAAGCCCCGCGCCCCGCGAAGCCCAAGTTCAATGCTTTTGATCTGTTGAACGCCGAAGATGGGAACGAAGATGAGGAGGGAGAGGAAGAAGAACAAAAGGAAGAGGAGACTGTTGAACAATCAAAGCCTGAGCCTGCCCCGACGAAGCCCAAAAAGGCCAACAAGAAAAAGAAGAAGAAGAAGGCAGCCAAATCCTCCGAACCGGCCGACACTCCACCCAAATCCGAAGAGGCAGACCTGGATGAGATTGATCGAGCTCTCAAGGAACTATCAACAGGTGGGCAATCGTCAGTTGGTGCAGATCTATCAACTGCCTCCAGAGACGTCCGCGGAGCCTCTTTCCCCAAGACCACCAATCAATTACTCGGTATCGAACCCAAATTCCTGAATGCGACAAATGAGATGCGCCGCCTCTTTGGAAATGTTGTTCTGGAAAACTTCGATTCACCAGCCGATAGTGGAACAGGGCGCCGCCGGGATCGCAATCGAGAGATGGTCGATCTCGCCCAGGCCTTGACAGGAAGATACAGTCCAGCCAGCAGAGGTCAGAGTCTAGGTGGAGTCACATTGCGACGGAACGTTCTCATGCAAGGCAAAGATGAATGGCCTCGTGCTCCGAGTGGAGGACTCGGCATGGAGACGGTAGAGAAACTTCCTTCAGGAGAAACACTCTACCGACTTGTGCATAATACCGCCTATCAGGATGTACAAAGGCAGTTTGAGCTCTGTGTCGAGTCAATGGACCCTCAGAGACTCATTGGACACCTCCAATACAACCCTTATCACATTTCCACGCTTCTCCAGGTGTCAGAGATTGCCAAACACCAAGGCGATCACGCTGTGTCTGCCGATCTGATGGAAAGAGCACTCTTTAATATCGGACGGTCAGTGCACTCTTCTTTTGCCAACCGCCTCAAGGAAGGCGAAGCCAAACTCGACTTTATTCATGCCGAGAACCGAGAGCTTTGGCTTGTGGGTTGGAGGTACATCTCCAACCTTGGAATGAAGGGAACGTGGAGAACCGCCTATGAATGGGCCAAGTTGCTCCTCAGTCTTGATGACAGTGATCCATACTGTATGAAGCTACTCATTGACCACCTCGCTCTTAGAGGCAGAGAGTACGCACAGTTCGTGGATCTATGTACGCAGACACGCTTCAGTCGAGACTGGGCCGACCTCCCCAACATTCAATGCTCGCTGGTTATGGCGTACCTACGGCTGAATAAGCCCCATGACTGTCGCCGGCAGCTATCTCTCGCCATGTCCCGCTACCCGTGGATATTCAACAGGCTGGCACAAGAACTTGATCTTCAACACATCCCCAAGCAAATCTGGGGCAAGATGCCTCCCACAGGTTCTCATGAGCTTTTCACTGAACTCTATATTGCCCGTGCAAAGGATCTCTGGAACACACCAGAGGCAGTCTCTCTCATCATGGAAGTGGCAGACACCCTCTCCGATAAAGATGAGCCCATCGAATCACCAGAGATCACCCTGGACATTGCTCGTCATGTAGTCCTGTCTGATCTCCCCAAGGTGACGACCCACCTGCCAAACCACTTTGTGGCCGGTCGACTGTCAGCCTCCGACCCTCTTCCGCCGTATGACTCTGAAGCCTACCGTCAGCAATCCGAGCCTACTCCCGTCTACGCAGCTCCTACTGGCGGTGGCGAGAATTGGTTACAAGACCTCCTGGGTCAGATCAATGGCGCCGGTCTACGTCTTCCACCGGAAGACGAACTACCCCCGAACCAAGGCATCGATGATGAACCGGAGGAAGAGCTTGATATGCCACGCTCTCGCCCTCCGCTTGGTGATCCCTCGGCTCTTGAGCTATGGCTCTCGCGTGAGGGCTTCCAGTCTCTCCGGATCTTCTTGAACCAGTATGGCGTTGACCGTGGCAACTGGAGCGAAAATGTGGTGGACTATGCACCGTTGACCAACTACCTAGAGGCAATGGTGATGATCTCAACGACAGCTCGCCAGCAGTTGTTGAATGGTATTATCAAGGATTCTCTTGGTGATTTCGTTGTCAGTATGCTCGAAGATGAGATCGCAATGATGCTAGATGGGGATTCTGATTCATGAAATCATATATTATAAGCCAGGTACATTAGAAAACAATACCGATAGCAGTGTATCAACTCTATAACTACTATCAATTCTTGTCTTGAGCTGCTTTTGGGCAACTAGATATGTATTGGTGATTTTCTTGACACTGGTAATGGAGAACGAGCCTCGAGGCTGCTCTTCATAAAACATATATATCTAGCCCTAGGAGCACAACAGCAAGCTTCGGGCATTACGGGCTTACACGAATAGACAACTAAATATATATATTTTGAAAGTTGACAGAGCAATACCAGCATTCGCAGAATGCAGACACTATACAATATTGTTCAAATCAAGCACCTCACGTGGGATTGTAGCACAGCCTGCATGATGCTATTGACGAGTATCTCATTGGTAGAGACCCCCGAGTTTCTCATGGTTTATGCGCATCATCCCGCACTGACAGGCTGACTCAGCTGGCATCGTTTCAAATTCTTGCAAGGTTTTTTTTTTTTTTCGAGTTAAGTTACTTTGCATGAAATGAAGTATCATTTAAATATCGATCATTTATAGTCTTGGAGCTATTTGCGACCTTCAGACTTCACAGCTATCCCCCCCTACATGTGCAGTGCTGGGACTACCCCGGGAGTGGCCCAGATTGTGTCATAGTTCTCTTATCTCTCCCGCGCAGAGTTCTCTCTCCTCCAACACCCCGAGTCACACAAAATGACAGTACTCACCATGGGACACGAGTCTATACCCCTGACAGCCCGTGAAGCTGCATCCGGTCTATTGGGATCAGTATCCATGACATGCTGGATTTTCCTCTTGGTATGTGCGATCCGCGCGGAGCACGCGATAAAGCAGACTCGCACCTGAGATCCATACAGCGACGAACCAATACCTAACAAAGTGAATCCAGGTCCCCCAGCTAATTGAAAACTACCGCAATGGCAACGCCGAAGCCATCTCTCTCCTCTTCGTCTTCGTCTGGTTCGTCGGTGACGTCGCAAACCTCGCCGGCGGTCTCCTAGCAGGCCTCGTCCCCGTGATCGTCGCTATCGCAGTCTACTTCTGCATCGCAGACGGTGTCCTCATCGCCCAATGTCTGTACTACAAGGCGCGCAACTCCCGCAGCGGAATTGTCCACCGCCGACGCTCGTCCACCGAGACCCCGGACCCTACTACCCCGCTCTTGGGACGGCGCTTCAGTGATTCACTTGGACCTAATGAGTCGCGGCGTCGTTCTTCTGGATCGCTGCGTGGTCGTCAGGCTATTGGCCGGCGCGAGAGCCAGGTTGAAGATACCTTGGCCAAAATAGTTGAGGAGAATGACTATGGCCGTAAGGCGTGGATTAAGAACTTTGCCAGCGTTATTGGTATTTTCATTGTCGGTATGGCCGGTTGGACTATGGCCTGGCAAACAGGCATGTGGGCGCCGGCGCCGCAGGAGAATCACAATGGTCCTGATGAGGCTACTAGTGGCTTGGTGCTAGGTTATTTCAGCGCTGTCTGTTATCTGGGGTGAGTTTAATTTTGTGATTGGAGAATGAGAGATTGTTATTAACTTTCTTCTTTGCAGAGCGAGACTGCCTCAGATCTACAAAAACCACAGCGAAAAGTCTTGTGAAGGTATTTCATTCGTTCCTTGAACTATCTGGGACAGATATTAACATTTCTTTCAGGTCTATCACTTTTATTCTTCATTCTCTCTCTCCTGGGCAACTTGACATATGGTGCAGGCGTAAGTCTTACCTAATTTCGTCCCACACCCGGAAAGACAGTCGCTAACAATGGATATAGATCCTCTTCCATTCTACAGAGAAGGAATACTTCCTCACAAACCTCCCATGGCTGATTGGTTCCTTGGGAACAATGGTCGAAGATGTGGTCATCTTCATTCAATTCCGTATCTACGCACCCCAGGACCCGCGTCAGTCGGCGGTTTCATAGTTCTGGACTTTTGTATGTTGGATCTTTTCTTTCAACCATAGCGACGCTGTCTGATCATATACTGTCGAATGCGAAATCGAATTTTGTGCCATTCAGCTTTGGATGTGAATTATTTACCTGGATTCAATGGTGTTAGACCGAGATGGCCGTAGATGGCCTTTTTTACTGTAAACAACTGTTGTGCGTAAAGAGTATGTATATTCTGTGTGAAAGAAAATAGTCCTCTATCAAATCAAAGACCTGCCGGACATCTTAAGTGCCTTGGAAATGTAAAAACACGGCCAAGGGCCGACAGCTGTACTTCACAGCCCAAGTTAACTAAACGAAAGGCGAAGGCAAACAGCCACAAAGTTACAAAGGCCGTATAGCTGACTGAGGACACGAGAGCCGTGCTTGAGGGTCCGTGATTTACAGCCCCGAGTATCAGTGCACAAGCTCCACATCGACGATCACCACAGCCTTACGCCAAAAGTCTACACTACACAAGCACTCCATATAAGAATCAGACGGCATTCGTTGGTTCATGGTCGCATACAGACATAGCATGAGAGCCGAGCAGAACTAAGCTAGCAGGTCCGTGGAGCACGAGAAAACGCATACATCTACCCATACCAAATCATACGAGTTGGTCATGGACAAATCCGAAAGTGTGCCAAACGTCTTTCTTCAATTCCCCTATAATCCTGGAAGCAACAATAGTTTCGGAGTCGCAGCGGCATCCGATCGAGTCTACCTCGGCCACATTATGACACGGAGGCACACCGAGCACCCAGTCTCCATTGAATGTCCTTGTCCGTTTGAATTCTTTTGCTAATTTTCTTTTTTCTTCCCCGGGTTCTAGGTCTTCGTAGCGGGGGTCGTGGAGTATCGAGTACAAGAGAGAATCGTCGAGGGAGCCGCGAAGCGGCAGCGGGAAAAGAGGCGTGGGATAGAGAAAAAAGGAAACGAGTTCAAATTCGATACGGATGTGATACGCTTAGTCGAAGAGACCGAAGCCCATGTCCTCATCGGACTCCTCCTTGTCTGTAATGGGATTAGCATTCCTGACTTTGAGTGTGGGTTGCATTGTGAATGCTTACCCTCTTCCTTCTCCTCCTTCTTCTCCTCAGCAGCGGGGGCAGCACCACCGGCAGCGGCGGGGGCGGCGGCGGCGGGGCCAGCGGAGCCGACGTTGGTCAGGAGCTCCTTAATGTCCTTGCCCTCGAGAGCCTATAGAATGCAAATCGCGTAAGTCACCGCATCTCAAATTGCCGCACGTGGCCATCGGTTGTTGCGATATTGGCGCGGAATATGGTATAGGTTCAGGTATTTACCTTGGCGAAGATCTGAGCCCAGATGGGCTCAACCTCGGGAACCTTGGCGGCACCAATGAGGGTCTGGATCTTGTCGGCCTGGTTAAAGATTCGAGGTCAGTTATTGTTGCTGTAGTGTTGACCCAGATATAGCTTTGCTGCAGCTTTTTGTGTTCCTCCATGGTTCATTTTCACACACGAAATCGAGTTTCATATGTAATCTTGAACCCTTGAATGTTCCAACGATCTCAAGGAATTTTGGATACGTACGGAGACCTCAATACCGTCATCGGCCAGGATGAGGGCGGCGTAAGAGCAGGCGAGCTCGGCGGTAGACATTTTGTCGACGGGTGGTGTTGACCGGACTGGGTGTCTTGAAGAGAGTTGGGGATGAGAAAGAAGAAGAGAGGAGAACGCCAATGATAGACACCCGAACAGGGCAAACGCGCCGTGTGTGGGAAAAAGCCCTCGCTTAGGGCTTGGACTAATCGGGACTAGCCCCTTCCCCTCCTCGTAATTTGGCAGAGGTAGGACTGTCAGGTGACCTCTGAGCACTGTCACATGACATTGACTCTTCTTATTGGTTGCTTAAATTACTAGCTGTAAGTCTCTTTCGGATTCTTTTAGTTACAAACAGTAAGTGTGTATACAATGCCACTGATGACGTATTGGATAGTCTCTCCACAAGCTTCGAAGCGAGTATACCGTTTCATTTATTGTTTTTGTCCTACTTTGGCCTCATCTTTTTTACCCCTTCATTGTCCATTTTCGAGCGCCTCGAACTGCTGTACTCACATTACATGTATCCACACATAGCAAAACCAGGTCATGTGACCTCCGCCCTGTGATCACCTGACAGCCGCGGGGACGTCTACACTCGTGACTTGGCGCTAAACCGCAAACAGCAATGCTGACATAATCACGTATCTCCGCTCGGTATCCGCTATCAGTCCGTTCATCAATTGACATCACATCCCGGTGGGGTTCGAACGTACTATTCTTCTCATTTGTCTTCATTTCAAAGCTATATTGCTCGTCGGTCTACCTCCGTGCTTCCACTGCTATTCCGAACCTTCCTACCCAAGTTTATCTCCATGGAGTCCCCCGCTATCCCGGTCCCGCTGGATCCGCGGGAACAGCCCATCCTCGAACGCCTGCTCCGAACCCGGGATGCGCTTCTCCTCATCAAGCAGGACAAGTCCTCTTACATCAAGTCTCGTGATGTATTGCCGCTTTATGAGGAGGTCATTGCGGAGGTTGAGAAGCTCAATGCTGCCCGCAAAGAACCAGAGCGCCGCTTGGTACACAACCGTCGTGAGTCTTGGTATACGCGCACTCGCTTTGGAGGGTAGCTGACATGTGGTGATAGTGGACTATGTCTTGGATGATTGTTTCCAGTTGATCTCGCTCCTGTTTTTGACAGTTGGGCGGAACAATGAAGCTCCTGCAGTGTAAGATCTAGCGCCTTCTACCCCGCCATATTCAAATGACTGACACCTGGCTAGCTACTCTTTGGCGACTACTATCCAGGTATGTAATCATAAGCTTTTCACAGGTTTTGATGATGTCTGCGATCTTGATACTGACTTGTTGCAGCGTTTGCTTGACCACCTCAATGAGGCTGGATTCTACAGCTCGAAAGACTTGAACTCGATCACCAAGACCCTGGAGTCTACACGGGAAACTCTCGAACGTGGCCGCGATACCTATTCTCCAGCTCTCCTCACGCTTTTGGAGAGCCGTCTGGAACAATGTGAAGCTTCTCTAGAGAAGTTGCAGAAAGGCCTTGCCGTTCTGGCTCCTCCCTTGGCACAGACACACGAGACCTTGGTCTCAATTTTGCGGTCAACATCCGCTGTTAACACTAGATCGAAGGTTTGTTCTCGAGGACTTTATTATCTAAATCGATATTTACTGATATTTTGATTGTTTACAGTTCTCAGCCTCCGAAGTGAACAATCTTCGCGAACAGCTGAAGAAGATCGAAAAGGGAACAAAAGATGGCAACTTTGTGGATGCCGAAGGAAATATTCTTCCCGGACAAGACGATCTCAAGTCTTTGATGCGTCGCTGTTGGCGGTGGACCGAAATCGTCTTGGAGCGGTATGTTGGAGATGTTATCAGGATCAAAGGACAGCCGCTGACTCGAAGTAGAGAGGGGAAAATCGATGAGCGTTTCCGAGAGCAATACGAGCGATTGCTGGAGATCCGTAACCAACTGGATCGTCTGTCCGTGACCCAGGCTTGGTCATTACGCGAGACAGATCTGTTCGGATACCAGCGCAAACTCGACCGAATTGATGAGGCACGGGTTAATGGAAACTTTGTCGATGCTGAGGGCCAGCCTGCCGACCTTCATGCGCAGCGGGTAGGAAAATTCATGCTTTAGCTATCCTTTGTATCAACCTGGCTAACTGATATTAGACATTGTTGTACCTCATTCGTCGCAGCTATGCATACATTTATGCGCTTCTCATTTCATCAGAGCCCGTATCTGAAGCTCTTCTTCCAGTCTACAACCAACTTCAGACTCTTCGTCGGTGCTTAATTGAGGTCAAGGAGTCTGGTGGTGTCGCTAATTCCCGCGAATTATATCCATACAGCATGAAGGTACTTGTCCACCTATGGTCTTCTTCTACATCTGCTAACTAGAACAGCTCAACTCAATTGACAACATGCGCGTTGACGGTAAATTTTATGTGGGACCCGATATCCCAGAAGGCCAAGGCAGTGTGAACAACCTGCTCGCCGAGTGTTACGATTTAGTCTGGGAACTCCGCGCCGCGGTGGTCGCCGAGGAAGAACACTCCTAGATCTAGCAAGCCCTTTGGCTGATTTACGCCTTTCTCTTTCTATCCATCTGTTTTACTTTGTTTCCAGTATTTCATGAACGGTTGAACGGTTGGTCATGGATTCCCTTGGCATACAGTGGTCTTTGATTGTACGATCAGAGTCGCATGTCTTCTCTTCTTGTTTATGTTACCATAGGCGTTTGAGATGGTGGCTGTTTGGGCCGATTATGGCATTGGCATTGTCTTGGGGATTGGGATACTTTGTATCCTTGTGTTTCTACTTCGAGCTTAATGGACCCTGTTAATGATGCTTTACCTGAATTTTGATTCATATCTTTCAGGGTCGAAAGAACAAGCTATAAGTGGTAGACACGACAAGCAACACTTAGCGTACGGGCAAAGCAATGATTCCAGCACAAGCAAAATACTCCGTTCGCCAATCACTCCATCCCAGGCCAACGAAACAGGTAGCCCTTGATCAATCGCTTACTATGGTGATCCATTCCCCAGGATCCCACAGACACAAAGCGAACCTCGTCCAAGTCTTGGATCTTCTCGTTATAGAAAGTCTCGCCCGAAATGCTATTACCTTGGATGCAGTAGGCCTTTAGACAGCAATGGCACGCTGAGGTACAGTGACCCTTGCCATGAATCTGATTAGGGATCCAAATCTGATCAGGGTTGAATCCGTGGACCAGTCGTGGTTTTTCACAGCATCCGCAACTCCGTCCACAACAGCCTCCTCGCCCTGCACAATATTCTCGTAACTCTTCAGACAGATACCAGTCCGGGTGTTTTCTTTGTCTCGCAAATCCACGAGCCGCCGATACGCTATGTATACCGTCCTCGAGAGCCCAACGCCTTCGACGAGATTCCCAGTATGTCCTATGAAGTGGAGTAAGCCTGGACCATGGCAGATTGCCTGGAAACTCTGAATGCATCCAAGCAATTTGTTGGACAGTCCATCTCATCCTGATATCTTCCTTGATAAGTTCTCTGAACCAGTCCCTGTCCCGCGAGGCTGCGTTTAGATAGTAGGAGTAGGATATGTAGGATACAACTGAGCAAGTCCTTCATGGTTTTTAGCTTCGAGTTTTCCTATGCCTGCACTAAATCCCTGGGAATGGAAGGATATCTCATTCCCGTATCCATGATTTTCCATTTCTCGTCAAGGCTGAGTGCGCTCGAAAGAAGTGGTTCTAGCAGATCCTTTGTATGTTGAGCGGTTTCAAGTGATTTGACAAAATTTTCCACATCCTTCGCCTTGTTCGTCTTGTGGGGAGCCTTAGTCGTCTCCTCATATCTCGGCGGGTTTCCAGAGGCATCCATCGTGCTCAGTTGGGCCCCTGGTGCGTCTGGAGTTGCTGGCTGTGAAACTGCAGAAGACTGTACTGTTGGCTGTTCCTCGACAAACGTGCTTTCCTCGATGGGTGGGCTCGGATTGAGAGGCATATAAGCGTGGGATTTTGATTTGTTGTTCCCCATGGCTTTGACTAGTTGAGAAAAAGATGCGACAGAAGTTGAGTCAGGTCACAAAAGACTTTTGGTATGTAGTCGAGGCGTCATTTCTGCGTAATTCCCGACATTTGAAAGTTCAGCCCCGAGCTATAAGAGGCATAGTATGTTGATGTCCCTGTTCAACGTTGGATATAGATCTGGATTGGTCCGAAATCGGCGCAATCACGGGCCAATCAGGAGACGGGCAAAATAACCAGAACAAACCGGAGAAAAAAGGGAACATCACTTCTTCTCCAGTTTCACCCACCCCCAACTTGAATCATGGTGAGCCAGCTTGTTTGGCAGCGGGCTTCTGCCTCTCGTGGGGTAAGTTGAAATTGATCCTCAAAATGTCTCAATTGACTAATCCCCCATAGCTAGCCACACGGCTGTCCCCGCAACGGCTCTTCGCCCGTGGCCTAGCCACCGAGGCCTCCTCCTCCCGCATGCCCCCATATCCCAAGCTCGTCCGCAACCTCGAACAGGTCCGCCGAGTCCTTGGCTCCGAGCGCGCTCTCACACTCGCCGAGAAGATCCTCTACGCCCACTTGGACAATGCCGAGGAGTCATTGCTCACTGGCACCAACAACGGCCGCGATGTCCGGGGTAAGGCTAACCTGAAGCTGAAGCCCGATCGCGTGGCCATGCAGGATGCTTCGGCGCAGATGGCTCTTCTGCAATTCATGTCCTGCGGTCTGCCCTCCACCGCCGTCCCGGCCAGTATTCACTGCGACCACATGATTGTTGGTGAGCGCGGTGCCGATACCGATCTACCGGCTTCGATCCAGGGTAACAGCGAGGTGTTCGACTTCCTGGAGAGTGCGGCTAAGCGTTACGGTATCGAGTTCTGGCCTCCCGGTGCCGGTATCATCCACCAGAGCGTTCTAGAGAACTACGCCGCCCCTGGATTGATGATGCTCGGCACTGACAGCCACACTCCTAACGCAGGTGGTCTGGGTGCCATTGCCATTGGTGTCGGCGGTGCCGATGCCGTCGATGCGCTGGTTGACGCTCCTTGGGAGCTCAAGGCCCCCAAAGTTCTGGGTGTGCGCCTCGAGGGCCAGCTGAGCGGCTGGGCTTCTCCCAAGGACATTATCCTGCACCTGGCTGGTAAGCTGACCGTCCGCGGTGGTACTGGCTTTGTTGTTGAGTATCACGGCCCTGGTGTCGAGACTCTGAGCTGCACTGGTATGGCTACCTGCTGTAACATGGGTGCCGAGGTCGGTGCTACCACCTCAATTTTCCCCTTCTCGCCCAGCATGGTGCCCTACCTGCATTCCACCCACCGTGGCCACGTCGCAGAGGCCGCCGCCGAGGTTGCCGCTGCTGGCCCTTCGAGTCTGCTCCGTGCCGATACCAAGGCCGAGTACGACCAACTGGTCACCATCAACCTTTCCGAGCTCGAGCCGCACATCAACGGACCCTTTACCCCCGACCTGTCGGTTCCCCTCTCCAAGTTCGCCGACACGGTCCGCGAGAAGAAGTGGCCCGAGACCTTTGGCGCCGGTCTGATCGGTTCCTGCACCAACTCCTCCTACGAGGACATGACTCGTGCCGAGAACCTGGTCAAGCAGGCCTCCGCCGCAGGCCTCAAGCCCAAGGCCGACTTCTTCATCACCCCCGGCAGTGAACAGATCCGCGCTACCCTCGACCGCGACCAGACCCTGAACACCTTCTCCGAAGCCGGCGGTATTGTCCTGGCCAACGCCTGTGGCCCCTGTATCGGCCAATGGAAGCGCACCGACGGCGTCCCCAAGGGCGAAGACAACGCAATCTTCACCTCGTACAACCGCAACTTCCCCGGCCGCAACGACGGCAACCGCCAGACAATGAACTTCCTCGCCTCGCCCGAACTAGTCACGGCACTCGCCTACTCCGGCAGCACAACCTTCAACCCAATGACCGACTCCCTGACCACCCCATCCGGCGAGGCCTTCAAGTTCCAACCGCCCAGCGGTTTCGACCTACCCAGCGCCGGCTTCGAAGAAGGAAACCCCAACTTCCTCCCAACAGCCGCAGTCCCCGATGCCAGCGTCGAGGTCATCGTCTCCCCAACCTCCGACCGCCTCGCCCTCCTCGAGCCCTTCGCCCCCTTCCCCAAGGGTGATCTCACCGGCCTGCAGGTCCTCTACAAGGTCAAGGGCCAGTGCACAACAGACACCATCTCCGCCGCAGGCCCCTGGCTCAAATACAAGGGTCACCTGCCCAACATCTCCGCCAACACCCTCATTGGCGCCGTCAACGCTGCAACCGGCGAGACGAACGTCGCCTACGACGAGGCCGGCAAGCAATACGGTATCCCCGAGCTCGCAGAGCAATGGAAGGACCGTGGTATTGAGTGGCTCGTCGTTGCGGAGGATAACTACGGCGAGGGTTCGGCCCGTGAACACGCTGCCTTGCAGCCCCGCTACCTCGGTGGCCGCGTGATTGTTTCTAAGAGCTTTGCCCGTATCCACGAGACGAACTTGAAGAAGCAGGGTGTTGTGCCTCTTACTTTCGCTAACCGTGAGGACTATGACCGTATTGATGCTTGTGATAAGGTTGACACGGTTGGTCTTTATGATGTGCTGCAGGCTGGTGGCCAGGGCGAGGTCCAGCTGCGTGTTACCAAGCAGAAGACTGGCGAGCAGTTTGTCATTCCTGTTAACCATACTCTGTCTAAGGATCAGAGTGGTTTCATTCTGGCTGGTTCTGCTTTGAACTTGTTGGCTAAGAATGCTAATACTCAGTAAGGTATTTGAGTCTTGCATGTTAGGGGGAAGCATATGATATAAGGAGGAAAAGAGAGAACTTCAGACTGTTACACTATTTAAAAGTGGCTTCGATTGGAGTTGATGATCTGCGTGGATTGGATGTTTGTTTTCTATAGCAGCAGTTGTTTGCCTGTTGGCTTGTATATGGTGATTTTAGGTTTTTTTTGTTTGCCCTAGATGATATCCAATGTGATCTGTATTCTATTATTTCGTATAGAGACTGTAGATCAAAAAGAAATGGCGTATTCGAGTGTGATTATCCAGGCCGTAAAATTCATTCGGTTGATCGATCATTGTATGCCATGTCATATAGGTTTAAAGCAGCCGGTGACATCAAACGAAAGATGATATGAGATGAGATAGATATATGAGATGAGGTCCAAGAGGAAAGAGTAAGAAAAGCAAACAGACGGGTATGAGCAGGGTAAAAATAAGTCATCAAAACGTCACATCACGATGAATGGTTCTTTCATAAGAGCATCGAGGCGGTTGAACAGGAGCCACCCCGAGAAACAGGTTAGTCGAGAGACCAAAAGAAGAGAAGAAAATCAGAGGGGGAATAAATAAGGAAGCACATGTCGTCAAAGTGAACGAAAAAGGAAAGAGAGAACAGTGGTATGATAGATATATACCAATGTATAGAAAGATCAAAAGAAAGCAAAAGCCGAACCAAGTATATCCATACCCGGATTTGCCAGTTTTGGCTGAAATCCTCGGATACCTCCCATCCTGTATATGAACGCCAAAGAGAAGCCTTCTATACAGGCGTGACTCGAAAAGGAAAACAAAGACCAACAGATACCAGGATGATGCAGACGAAAGAATCTTGAGCAAATTCGGTTTTGAGCTCCGAGACAGAGAAGCAGAAGGGGAAAGGGAGCAAAGAAGAAACTGAGAGAGAGAGGGGGAGAGAGAGAGAGAGAGAGAGAGAGAGAGAGAGAGAATGTGTGTGTGAGAGCGAGAGAGTAGCTCGAAAGAAGGTCATCCACTCCACTTCTGATCATACCCCTGCTCACCAACCATTTGCCCAGAGTTATTAACCCCGTACATATTGCCCTGGTTATTACCGTAACCGCCACTCATCCCCGAATCATCCTCATCAAACCCAAACTCACCCCCAGAGCTAGCGTCAAAGCTACTCCGCCCACCAATATCCCCAGATTCATCTCCAGCAGCGGGGATCTGATCCCACTGCAAATTCTGCAGAGCAGGATATTGAGCCAAGAGTGCAGCAGGAAGCACGAAATTACCCGAAGACTGCCCGTCCATGCCAGGCATGTTAGGCATAACGAGTGGCTGAGGGATAGGCTGCAAATGGCCAGATGGCTGTTGAGCCTGCTGCTGGTGTTCCAGCAGAACGCGGTCCCGCTCTTGTGATTCCTCGTCAAGCAATGGCTTGATACAAACTCGACCCGCTTCGGATCTGAAGTGTCGGCCAAGCGCATCTGCACGAGCGAACCGCCGGCCACAGCCCCATTGTCCGCTGCGCGAGAGCTCACCTCGGCAGACGAATTTCTTTTCGCCGGAGTGGAGGCCCTCGTGGCGCTTGCGGTCGTGTTGTCTTGCGAAAGCTTTGCCGCAGACTGTGCATACGAATGGCCTTTCGTCTGTGTGGGTGCGGAGGTGGGAGCGGAGGTTATAGGCGCGGGTGAATCGTTTTGGGCATAGATTGCACTGGAAGGTGGCTGGGTGCTTTTGGATCCGTTTTGGCTCTCCAGGTGCCGCGCCGGGCCGTTGTGGATCTGCCAGGTCTAGGATGTAGTTTCGATTCTCAATTGATGACGTAGACAGACGACGGTTGGACCGAGAGGGTGATGCATCACGCGAGCTGGGGCTGCTGCGCGAGTGCGAGCCAACTGAGGCAACAGGCGACAGGGAACGAGGGGTGTTGGGGGCATGCGGCTCCAGGCTTGTTGCTGAAGTTGCAGGAGAGCGTGGACGAGTTGCGGGGTGGTATGGATCAGATTTGCTACGAACGCGGGATCCTAGTTTTGGTCAGCAAATTAAATCGCTATCTAGTGGAGCTGGCACGTACGCATAGCAGGTGGACTCAAAGAGTCATAATCCGCCGTCGATTTGCAAGGATCAAAGTTGGGACTCCGCAACGGCGGAGCGAACTCGACATTGATTGATGGAGGCGCCATCTGCGAAGCCTGGCCAATGTCACCCGGAACATTGTTCAATTGGCCCATGTTCATCATGTCGTCTGAAGGCATACCGTACATATCTGTCGGCGCCGAGGGGAACTGGGAGTTAGGTCCCAGATAAGAGTTATTGGGCACCATCTCCCCTCCCTGCTGTGGCATTAACCGCGGCGAGATATATGGGCTGTGAAGTGGGCTGATCCCTTGTTGTTGCTGCTCTGAGAGCGTGAATGATTCAATGCCCAGAGCGTTGTCATACAAAGCGGGGTCATTCTGAGGTGCCAACGAGGGCGACGCATTGTTCTCAATACCGTCGAATTCATGCTGAGACACATAGGGGGAGTGGTTGGCCGAGGACACTTCGGACACCTCAGATGGCGCACGTCGATGACCCTGGAAAGATGCATTGTTCATAATATGCCCCCAGTCTGGACCCGATTGAGCGCTGAGGTAGGCCGCAGTGGCCGGGTCTAGCGAGGTGTGCCGTGAATGCTGAGGAGTGTAGTATGTGCCCGGGGTGGATCCTGGAGGGGACAAAGGGCCCGGCGATGAATGCTGCTGATCCTGCGATGACGGGTGCGAAGAGGCGGAGGGATTGGAGATGGGGCTGACCAGATCGGCTGGGTTGATGGCCTGGTTCACGGACTGGCGTTGATGCATTTGCGGATCCAGCAACAAAGAAGAGTCGTACTCCGATGCGGTGGTGCTGTTAGGACTATGGTTCTGGTAGACAGAAAAGTCCATTTCTGCCGGGTTAGTATTGAGCATGTTGGAAAAGTTCTCGTCCTGCATCGGTCTGAGTCCTGTCGACGAGTGTTCGAGCTGATTGACCAGGCTCGCCTCGAACGACTGCGAGATCGGCATGTTTGTATTGATAGCCGGAGGATAGCTCTGGTCGGCCGGAGGGGATAATGTCTGTGCCGGAGAGGCCCCAGAGAGGTAGCTTGGGTACCCATATTGTTCAGCGCCCATGCTCCCGTCCTGGTTGTGAAAGGAGGGGACCGAATAGGCGGTCATGGAGGGGTCAACGCCCAATCCGGAGTTTGGATCGTGATATTGGAGGTGCGGCGAGGGGCTCACACTGCGATGCTTCATATCTGATTGGGCATGGGCCGAGCCTTGGTTCTGGTCATGCGAGGCCATATTGCGAATGCGCGCCGATGAGGCTCTGTGGTGAGCGCCAAGCGGGGGTTGCGGTCAGGAGACGGCAAGGAGCGGAGCGGAGTCGGAGTCACGGATAGCGCAGGATTTCGGCGAAGGATATTGAGAGAAGTCGATTTGTCAGGGACCTAGACACCGGTTGGCGATGTAGGGATAGATGCTGATGAGGTGGGATGTCATTCGCAAGGGTCCAGTTTGGGTAGGCGCCGGTACGCGAATGATCCACTGGCCAGTGTCAGTGGAAGAGTACATCCAGAATTCCGAGAACAATGATACCTTTTAATCAAAGTTGACAATGGGAGAGAAGGAGGAGTTGAAGATTGGGCGACGATTTCACGTGCGCAAGGCGGTCTGGTGGACACGTCTATACGCGGTCTACAACATATATGGAGCTGGTTACAGGAGATTATTTTATATCATGCTTGCCCTGTGCCCTAAGCGCAGCACAGAGTTTCCTTCTATAAGTTCCCCAAATGGGTCTCCCCACATTGTGTTAGTGCCGATAGCAGATCAGATCACTATTTTTACTATTTTTATACAAGTCTACCTACCGGGACAAGATGCCATGCTACAGGTAAAACGGTTGCCTGTTCCTGGCATGACACACTGAAGAACTGAAGAGCACACTTTAATATCCTCTTCAGTCAAGGTGGAGGGGTTGTTGAGCGCTAGGCATTCTTAGCTTTGCACAGCCACGCAGCTGAATCATATATGCGCTAACCGCATTGGGAGCTGTATCAGTCTGCCTTGCTGCCTCCAGCTACGAAGTATAGATGACCGCATATGCTCCACAGACCCATTGACACGTAGCTTATATTCCAGGGATAAGACAGTGACAAATACAACCCTAAGGCGTCCAATCTCCATTCCAACCCTAAACAGTACCCAACGTAGCCAAACTAGCCCTAGCCTGATCCCCAGACCAAGCAAACAACAAATTATCCGAACAACTACTCCCAAGTCCAGCATTATCAACCCAAGCAGGCTCCCAATAATAGATCCCCAGTCCACCCGAAACCCCCGAAACAACAGCAGCAAGCCTCTGCAAGAAAGTCTGCTGCCCAGCAACGGAGAACGGAATATCCTTCAGATCCGACGGGAACGAATAAGCCGGGCTGGGACAAGCATACGGCCAATTCGTCTCAACAACAATAGTTTGCTTCCCATACGTCGAGTACAAGTTCGCCAGACTAGTCTTAAGCGACGCGAGTGTGGCACTCGCGCTGTAGAAGGGGTAGTATGAGACGCCGATGTAGTCAAAGTCCGATGATGCCAGGGCAGAACCGGACGCGAGGACTTTGTTGTAGAAGTAGGATTGGTCGGACCAGCTCCAGCCGTTATCCAGGTGGATCATTATCTTGGGTGTGGTGGTGAGGTCGGAGTCTTTCACGCCCCAGGCGCCTGAGTGTAGGATTCGCGCGATGTTGCTGTAGCTGCTTGTGGTGCCCAAGGGCCAGAGGAGGCCGCTGCGGATTTCGTTGCCGATTGAGACGATTGCTACGTCTAGGTCGTTGGCCGCGAAGGTGTTGCATACTTCTAGGGTGTAGTTGTATACTTGCCAGGCGAGGGTGTCGATGTCGGTTGTTGACCAGCCGGATGGGGTAGTCTAGAAAGTAAGTCAGTTATGCTGAACATGAAAGTGAATACTTTTGCGAACGGACGTACTTGATGACTTGGGTCAGCCCATGTATCGCTATAATGCAAATCAAGATATGTAGTCATCCCCTGTGCTTGCACCCTCTTCGCCAACTTGACATTATAGTCAAGATCGTACGACCCATCACTGGGATTAACCCAGACACGCTGGCGAATGGAATTGACACCCGCAGCTTTGACAATAGCCTCCAATTTACCCGTTGTACCAGCAGCATTCTTATACGAGATTCCCGAACCCTCTTCAACAAGAAGAGAAGAGATATCCGCACCGTGGATACTCAACGCAGCCGAAGCCGGAGCAAAGAGCTGCGTCGCAGCTAGAAGGAGACAGGGAAGCATATGCATATTGACAAGGCCAAATCCAAACCCGACTACAAGAAAGAAGAAGAGAGAGAAAAAAGAATTGAGAGAACGCAGAGTTAAGACAACTCTCAACGCTCAACTCTACTCGGCAGTTTCCACCAAAGATTCAAATTCTCCGAACAGTCTAACCAAGATCTCCAATAACCCGTGCAGATCAACCAAAGCCATTCAAACCCCCCCGGGAGATATCCCACCTCGGCCTAGTTCCCGCCGTGAAACACATCCTGAGACAGGCACGGCAGAGACGATAGGCGGGGAATTCATGGATGTATGCATCATAGCCAGGTTGTGTGTTACCGTGGGCATTTTAGCTTGGTGGAGAATATACTGGTCTCAGTAATCTCGGTTGGAGTGCATTCCCGTGACGATTTAGATTCATGGACATGGATAGGCCTCCAAAGTATGGGGTAGTGTGCAGGCACTAGTTCAAGGCTAGGGGATATATTCGGTGTTTTGCCGGAGGTGGCGGTAAATAGTGACGAGTTTCTTGCTTGGTCTAGTGGCATCATTGGTGGAAGTAGAACCAACATTTTACATGCACTCCATATTCAGGTTTGAAATTGCGATGTGGGACGAAGGGGGCATATAAGCCTCGTGGGTTTACTCCATCGGAGAATGTGATGGTTTCATCTCTATCTGGAACATTGACTTGGATGTGGAGGTGCCCATATGATGTGAAAGTGTTTTAGATAGGATCGTACTGCTATGTTGAAGCATTTTAGGAACGGGCCGAGAACTTTACTTGTTTACTTTTATTGAAATACTTTTTTTTTATTGAAAAATAGGGGTGGGATAATTATCTCAAAGTCCCACGGCACCCAAATGTTCATTTCATCGTTCGCTTCGCGCTAGACGCCCACGCCTCCCAGCATCATGTATCATGTCAGAATTCCTTGAGAAAAGAGACACCAGACATGGACAGAAGACAGCAGACAGTGCTTATGACACCAGTCTGGTCTAATCTGATCAATCTGGTATCCGCAGACTCTCAGAACTCAAAAATTCCCTCAGACCTCCACCCGTTTTGTCAGGTCAACATTACATACAAGATAAAGTGAAAAGAGGAAGAAAGGAAAAGAAACCAGACGATTGGGCAAAGGACGCGGTTCGCACCCTTTATCCCATGCGAACAAAACCAGAGGGAAGAAGGAAGAAAGGAAAAAGAAAGAGGAAATGGACTGCCACATCTGTCCGTGTTTTGTCCAAACATTAAACAATCAATCAGAACGAATATGCGACGCGGCCGGTCGGAGGGCACCGGGTGGCGTTCGAAGACATCTCTCTCATTATAGCAACGGTAGATGTGTGCGGGCGTGGGAGTATATGTACAGACAATGTAGAATGTATGCCAATGATTTCTAGGACGTCACAAATTCCAGGCAGCGAGGTCTCGAAAGAAATCAAAGTAGCAGAAGCAAACGTGAATGGGTGATATACAACGACTTCGTAGTATAGGGAAGCGTCGAAGTGGTGGGAAATTGTGTGGGGAGGAGAAAGTAGTCCAAAGAGATAGAAGTGGTGATAGATGGGAGGAGGTAGTGAAGGTAGCGGATCGTATCAGTTTGAGGGTTGTGGAGGATCAACAGGCTTCGGTGTCGGTGCCGGCTTCATTTTCCCAATAACGAGACCTTCATCTTCCGACTCATCTTCGTCTTCGTCATCGCAGTAGTACCTCGACTCGTCTTCTTCAGACGGCCGGAGCGAACCGGAGCGAGGAGGTTTGACAGTTTCACCAGTGCGGAGTATGGAGGGAACTTCTTCCACATCCTTGTCCCTTGAGTAGAGCCCATCGCCTGAAAGCGAAGAGGCATTCGACAAAACGGAAGGGATGCTGGGGTGAGAAGCACTCTGCGACATGCCGCTGGTGAAGTCATCGGCCGAAGAGGAAGATATCGTAGGGGGGTTGGAGTTTGTGAGTCCGCTATTGGGATTATCTGCAGGACACCCAGAGTCCGCAGGCGGCGCCATAGGAGGTAGGAGGAGCGATTCGGTAGAGTACATCGCGTAATCGACTCTTAGGGTGCCACCCTCATTTGCGTCGATGTCGCTTCTCCTACGGCGCATGAGTGCCTCCTTCGTAAGATGGAATGATTCCGCGGACGATTTGCCCGCAAGCTGCTGAGACCGGTTGCGTTGGTGTGCAGATCCAGGATTCAGCTTCTCTGGGGCGGGATGTTCTTCATCATGCCACAAACCGGTTGTTCGAACTTGGCCTTGTGCGGATGCATTGCTGACAGCGATGCTAGGCTCAGAGCGTTGCTCTTCGTTATGAGATCCTGGCTCGCCAGACGGGGATGTGCGCCGACTGCGACTACCGCGTGATGCCCGTCGGGCTGCGCCACTGAAAAGACTACCGAAGTTGGTAGACCCCAGTGCTTCGATGATGGAAGAGCGCGCATCCGACCGTGGCCGAACAGTCAAGGGAATATCAAAACTCGATGGCTTGACGGTCTTGGTGGATTCCGCCGTAGACATAGAAGACTTTGCGCGCCGAGGAGGGGCAGGTCGTGGTGTCACAGCAGGAGGCGGGGCAGCCTTGAGCGCAGGTGTCTGTACGGTATCGAAATAAGACGCCCAATCACCTTCATCCACTGGGCTAGCAGTAACGCTCTGAGCAAGGGGATGTCCTTGGGTGCCCAACTTGAGCGGCCGGAAGAAATCTTCGTCTCCCCGCAGACTGGTCGGGCGACTGTCGCGAGAGCCTTTACCGAAGGTGCTGTTACTCGAGGCGGAGGAGAGAGTCTCGGTAGAGGGCGTTGTGCTCGATGTGCGCTTGCGAGGTTCCTTGTCCTTTGATCGACCGCCAAACCATTTGGCGACATTAGATCGAACACGTTGAATGAAGGGAACCTTGCTAACGGCACTGGTGACTTCCTCATTCGAAACCTCGATACGTTTGCCCTTGCTTTGGAAGGCGGGGTCAGTTTCTTCAATCCAGATCCGAGGGTTAGGAAGACCGCGGAGGGTCCAAGGGTGGTGCTTGATTTCCTTGATCGTGATCCGCTTGACGGGATCCTTGGTCAACAGGCGTCTAAGTAGATCGTAGAGCTCATCCTCAATGTCCTCATAAACAAGCTCATCACTGTTCCTCAAGTTCCATTGGTTAGAGTCAGAAGAGTCGTCTATCACGGGCACAAGGCGCTTCCGTGGAATAAACACCTCCTTCTTCACAATGGTCTGGAACATGCTGTACTCATCGTCCGAGACAAACGGTAGACGGCCAAAGATCATTCCATATAACGTAACACCCAAAGACCAAACATCTATCGCGCCGGTGATCTTGGGGATCGACCCAATGGTCTCGACAAAGTCATCACCAGTATAGCATAACTCGGGTGCGTAGAAGGCAGGTGTGCCGACTGTCTTGGAGAGCTCACGAGCATCATCCAGTTCCGCGGCATCGGTTTCGCCAACATGCTCTTCTTCTTCATCACGCATTGGACGACCCAGGTATGAAACACCGAAATCGGAGATCTTCACCCGATGATTACTGGTAACAAGCAGGTTGGCAGGTTTGATATCACGGTGAATAATACCCTGGTAGTGAAGATATTCCAAACCAAGAACCGAGTCACGGAAGGCACTGCGAGTTTCAGCGATGGTCAGACATGGGACGAATGCCATGTCATCGCCCTCGGCAGACCATTCAGGTTCAGAAGGAGCGTAACCAAAGCTACTCGAGGCTGTGCTGAAACGGCGCTCGAATGGGTAATCCGAGTAGGCACCATACATGCTGCCCTCGACTGCGTTTAAAGATGCATCCTGGGCAGAAGAAGGACTTGAGTCATCCGTTACTGCGACAGAACGACGACTAGATGACCTTTTGATCATCAAACCACCAGCTTCATCTTCCTCCTCGTCCGAAGACTCCGCACCATGCTCCAAACTCCACGCAGGAATCGGCCCCTGCTGAGCATCGGCAGCCTGTGCCTCAACTCGCTCACGGGCCCGTTCACGTTGCCTTCGTAGATGCTGCGCAGTTCGGATGAATTGATGGCTCTCTTCCAGGAACGCGGGAGTGTCAGGAATTCCATTCTTCTCCCGCTCGAGGCGTAGTTTGTCGACGTGAACAATCTCTCGCAGACCCTTCTTGCGCCATAAGATCTCGCCGTTTTCGACATACTCCAGCACAATGTACACTTTTTGTCGATTCGGATCGTCGATGACCTCGAGCAAACTGACCACGTTCGGGTGCCGCGCCTTCTTTAGAATAGCCACCTCCTTTTTCACTTTGTCTTCCGGGTTGCCAAGTTTGCCTAACCGACGTCGGGTGGAGTATCGCTGAACAATCTTGATAGCGACCTTCTGCTTGGTCGTGACGTGCTGGCCGAGTTTCACTTTGCCATGTTCACCTCGTCCCAGCTCCTCGAGGATCTCGTATTGATTAATGGTTTTATTTCCAGTGATAATATCGCGATCCACTTCAGCGGTGTGGGTTTCTTTGGGCGGATTAAGATGTGTTGGGTGGAGGTATGTGCTACCCAAACTCTCATTGTCAGAGCCCGAGGGTGATTTTAAATGAGGATGTCTCATAGAGAACAGCCCGGGGCTCGAAATCGGAGTATTGCCAGCGGTACGCACGCCACGGGCGTAGGAATGCCGTGGCAGCGGATCGGGTTGGAAGAGGTGGGGTGCTCGCCAGTTCGGGTGTATCTGAGACTGAAGCGAGGCATACGATTGATCGGGGTATACCGGTAATTCGTGATCGGATTGTCGAGACGCCCGGCGGGGGCTGCGTCCAATGCTTCCATTTTCCGATCGGACATCGACGACCGTGTTTTCGTTGAGGGCTTGTAGCGAACTCGAGGACGAGCGATTCGACGGGGTTCGAGCGCCATAGATGCTGGGAAATGCCTGGCGAAAGGTCGCCTGTGCCTCTGATACATCAGTGATTATGGGCGGTTTGGCAGAGGATTTGGACGGGGTCGGGCGAGACTCGGGTTCGTTTGACGCAGATGGCGCTTGTAATGACTCCTCGGACTGATTCCTGTCCCGCTTGGTATCTCCCGAGACATGTCCATTCCGAGCATGAGCCTGATCCTCCAGACCAGCTTGCGAGGACCTTATTTCCGTCATGTTCTTTTTTTCGAGTGTTTTGTGTAATCCGAAAGAACTAGGGAATCGAGCCAACTGTGCCGAGAGTGCAGTTGAGCATCCTAGTTCAGCATCCTCCAATGCCACACTTGGTCAAATTGGTTCAAGGCGAGCTGACGAGAAGCTCTGTTGGCACGCCCGAATGGACCGGCATTACTTGCAAGGGGATGGCGACAACTAGAGACGGTGTATCGGACGGGTTGTCGCCTACGGGAAAGGAGGATATGAAGTAGACCGGCTACTGCACGAGGATTCGGATCACACCCACAGTGGATCAGAAAAGGAGTGCGATGCTATAAATATTTCGAAGGGGGGGAGGGGGTGTGTAGGGTCGGAGGGTCGGATTGTCGTAGAGAGGGGTGGAGCGAGATCGGAGGGGATCCGAAAGGAATGTCCAAAGGAAAGAAAAATAACAGAAAGAAAATGAAGGTCGAAGGGAGAGACCGAGACCGAGGAGGGGGAGAAGTGAAGAGTCGAAGGGGAGGTTGGGTGGATAATAGGACAGAGCGATGATCGGATGCCAAGGGGAAAATTATGACCAAGGCAATGTACGGCGTAGAGGACTTCTTTTTTTCTCTTTTTTATTTAAACATTATAATTTAAGAGTTTCCGGCCCGTCAGCGTTAACTGATTTCTATTAAGATGTCTCCGATATCTTCTTCTAGACGAGTACATACAGTATAACCCTCGAGCCCTGTCATCTCTTAGTGGCGGATCGCCACAGAGAATTACGTCGGCGACTCGAGCACAGCCATCCCAGCTATAGTGAAACTCCCATGGATAGGAACAACTCTCAGGACAGGTGGATAGCCAGCCGTCCTCCCGTCCAGTCTAGAGCTATGAAGCCCGATTATGGTCAACGGTCACGTCGGCCGACCATGGTTGCCCAGCTTACTATATTACATACCGGCTCCGAGGGTTTACTTTTGAATGATCCGTACATATCAGACTTGATTATCTCAGGCCCAAACCTAACTTCTGCCACCCGAACTACCCTGAGGGGATCCTACGCAGCTGTGGTAGACTGTGATAGGCTGGACGGGGCTGCGCAAAGTTTTTGCCTGGGCATGGCAGGCAAGCCAGGGGTGTGCAGGTATGGTAATTTGTAGCCGAGGCATAGTCCGGACATCGTATTAGTTGTTATCCATGGATGTATACATGAACATTCCTCATTCCTCATATAGACATGCAGTATACAGGTAATAGAGTGAAGAGGAAAGGTGTCTGGAAGCAACTGTGCACGGTCCACTACGTCATGTCGGGTCTGGCCCCTAATTAGCCATCTTTATGTTTTGGGTTTAGCGCCCCAAGTCCTTGGCGCTTTCTCTCCGAGTTGATGAGCTGATTGGAAGGAATTTGACAATCGGGAGGTAATTAACTTGATATCTATCCATGGACGGGATACATATCCAATCCTCTCATCTATGGAGTACATGGACTTGCGGGGGTTGTTAGAGCCGGGGTTCTGGTATTTCCTCTAAAACTAGCGTGATACTAGTAGAGCTAACAGATATCCCCCCGCAGTGGAAGTTCGGCCCTCCAGCCGACACGACACCCAGCATAACCACAAGCCAAGACCAATGCAAGCAAACAAAAGAATAACAGTCGACGTGGTTGGCCACGGCACATCAATAACAACATTATTAATTCATTCCAATCAATTAATTCCATGTATACAGTCAAGACGCATGTACCCTCACCCAAGCGCCTCCTGCGCAAGAGCAGGAGATCAAAGCACACGAGAACCATTTCTTTTCCCTCCCACGCTAATATAAAATTGCACCCATACCCTTCGAGGGAAATGTCCGTGTTGATCCTGCGGTGTGACACAAGCGGCGAGTTGTTTCCTCCAGGGCGTTGGCTGTCATCCCGTCCCGGCTTGTTGGGCGTGTGCCACGCTTGGTTCCTTATTACTCTGTGTTAACGTCGAGTTCGGTTTCAAATTTCCTGGTGCATGTGCACGGTGCTTGTGTGCAGGAACGTGCTGGGATGCTTGACCGGGGTATTATGTAGAATAGAGTGGAATGGGTTGATGTCGAGAGTAGGGATTATGGATGTGGTCTACTGTACTCCGGACTTGTAGATTGTTTGTGAATCTCACGATGTACTTGTCGAGGGATTAAATGCTGGCAGGGTTTATTTTTCCACATGTGATTATTGTCCAAGTCCATACTGTGGCGATTCTTTTTGAACGCCATTGTACCTGTACAGTAGATCGTGAAGAGCATGCCCGCTACTAAACAAGGCTAAAGTTGCCTGCCATCGATTTTGTCTACTACACTATAAAGCAGAGTGGCTGTGAAGGGGATAAAGTTTTATTTTCCTTTGCCTTGTGCCTGTGCTTATTCGGTACCCGTATGCGAAAGCCGACTTCAGTATATTAGCTGGGCTCATAGAGGCAGGTATTCAGGCTAAGAAAAATGTTCCATGCAGCTAGGATACTGTGCCGTGCTGGTGCATCAGCTCACGGGCACAACTAGGCATACTGCATACTTGACAATACTGCACCAGGACGATTAGGGGTAAGCGCCGGATCTGACATGCATGGCCAGGTACCTCGAGTACTTTAGAGAAACGGGATGTGACATTGACACTAAAAGTGGCAAAGGCAGCCCAGCACATGGGCTAGGAGACGAAGCTATCTTTTTAAAGCGATTGGTCAGTTTGTATGGTGCCTTCGGATCCTTTGAGGCGTTGAGTGTTGAATGTTGAATTGAAGAGAAGAATGCGATTGGTCCGGATTGCTGGAATAATCTCATCTGTTTATTTGTTTAAGTTAACTCCTAATAGGGGGACTTGCAGTGTCGTCTACCAACTTGTCTAGTCTACCAGCCGTGCCGTCCACATTAGGAATGAACCCCAATCCATGCTCTCCTGGTTATCCAATTTGTGTTTCAGCGCTATATTGTACTTCCTTCTCTATTTCCTATCTTACATCTGCTTATCCATCTCCTTTTTATCCATTTTTCAATAATGAGAACCAAGGATAGTACTATCAGCAGCCACCTAAGTATTGAAGAATCCATATTATTGCAAAGAAGTAGGCAAGAAGTACAAATTATAAAGGTGTTCTTTGTTATCTTTTTCTTAGATTGGGCGCAAAAAGAAAATGTATATGCCTGCCTAGTACCTTTGAGAAATGTAAGTGAAAAGGTTTCGAAAGAGAAAGCTTGTCTGATATATGGAAGCTATACTAGGTGTAGAGACCTATATAAAGCCTCTCTACGTACGTAAATCCTACCTGCTTTGCACTTCCTCTTATATTTTCGCTTCAATCGTGATATCACGCAAGACGAACAGTCGCTTTTGTATAGGGGACTTGACTTCAGGTATGTTATCTTATGATAAACTTATCTGACCAGAACTGTGAGCTAACATGTGTAGCCCTTTGGTTTAGCACATCCCGCATGCCGGTTCCAGATTCAGGATAGAGGGATCCCAGAGACATGCGCACAGGCTGGGGTCCAGCTGGTTTGACCCTTAAGTCACCATCATCCTAATACATCTGTTGGCTCCATACCACGTCCGTGAGGCCGGTCTGCTGGGGTGATCTATACTCACTCGTTGCCGTGAGTGTGTTCCCTCCGGTCAACACTTTTGGCATCCATTTGGAGGTTCACCGTGGCGTATGGAGGCTTCTTAGCACCGTCAAGGCACCGTTAAGGAGACCGCGGTATGTGGTTCCCCCAGTTCCCCTTGCTAGGCCTATTACCGTTTTGCGGAATTTTTTGCTAAGTTATGGTGGTTTCCCAATTCCAGGTAGCCCGGTTGGTTTACCAGGCTCAGATCGCGCAAGTCTAGTTCACGCTTCGTGCCCTACCGCTGTCCTCCTTGGACCAGTTGGTTCCCTATTGTCTCAGAGCTGTGTCAAGCTTGGAAGGAGCCCGGTCTAGCCATCGGGGATCTGGCCATTTCGGACTTTAAATCGATGCCATGTTGCAGGAGGCCGAATAACAGCGGGGAGCCGAGGTGTCGGGCACACTACTATCGGGGGTTGAAGCGGATGCTGGCCATGAGAGGACCTGCTTTTACAGTATTTTCCTGTTCAGTATCACATTATCTAAATGGTGGTTGCGGCCAGGGTTTCTCTTTTAATGCAGCATATTTTCCTGCCATGCAGTGCCATAGCAACATTTACTTGTTTTCCATACTTTTCCTAGTCTATGCCAGCCATATCGCCTATGCACCTAAGGTAAATTTAGTCGGCTTTAGAGAACTAGAACAGGGTTCATAATGCAACCTCGTATGGGTAGTTTATCAGATGGCGTTGCTCTAGTCATTCGTCTATGCAACGTGGAAAATAGAGTAGCAGCAAAGCCTTGGTAGGGTTGTCCGGCCAACTTATTTAGGGGCGCAAGTGTCCATGGTTCGTGATATGTAGAGGTTCCACTGAGATCTTCAAGGAGACGGGATGTTGGATGTAAGGGGGGTAGAATATAAATATAGGGGATAAAAGTGAAGATATTTACAGTTGAGTAGAAGACGGTGAAACATATCAGCTACCCGAGCCCACCAGATTGTTCAAGTGGTCCATAAACGGCCACTAAACAACTAAACAGGATTCACAGTGCTGAATACATTAAATGTGGCATGGAAACACGCAATGCTCACCCGCCAAGCGTGACTGGCGGGCTCGTTGCTGGGCAACAAAGTGTTGATCCGGCGATCTCGCTCTCGGCAATACATTAGGCTCCCTCTTTCTTTGTTTAGCGCAATCGAATAAAGTAGGCAATTACTGTGATCTGTAGTGATTGGTCTAGTAATATACACAGTACGGCGAGGCCCGGATCGGCAGTTGTTTACTGTAGACTCTGTAGACATGATGCAAACACTTGTCTTCATCTTCTCTCTCTCCTTGTACAATTGTGATTTCTCAAATTTCCCGATCATTTGGAATAGACATTTGCTCACATCTGCTCCTTCTGTGTCAATCGCGTGGCGCGCCATGCTCGCCGATCCTGGCATGTATCCCTATCTTTGATTGTCTCAGATCGCAAACAACGGCGTCATGGAGAGCTCCAGGGCGAGCTATCCACTCGCACTAGGTGTGCTGTTCGCCCTTTTCAATTCTTCCACTGCTATCTACAATCCATCCTCTGTATTCCTCTCCCGGCAAAATGACTCCCTCGCATATATCTTCCGACCCAGCTCCACTGGCGAAACCGAATTCCTGTCCTTGAACTTGTCCACCAGTGTCAATGCCGACGACCTATCATACCATACTCTGCTCAGTAGCACACCGTTCCACAACACAGGGCAGAACTCAACGTTTATTCCCGCGATCAACGATGAGGGGTCCATAACCGTCTATGCCGGTAACTGTCACAGCACATCCGATAGCCTGGCACTATGGCAGTTCCACCCAAACAGCAACAGCCCAATTGGCAACGGGACATGGGACAAGTTGGCAGTTCAAACGAGCGACGTTCAGACTGCCCCAAACTACCTCGCAGCGGGGTTCACATACTCCTCATCCGGCCGTTCAAATGAGACCTCCATGTACGCCTTTGGAGGATTGTGTCCATTCGTAAACAGCACAGACCAGGCTTGGATATCGGCAGCAAATTACTCTCAGTCGATGGTGGCTTTAAGCCCCAGTCCCTACTACAGCAACAAGTACAACGCAGCCACCACAGGGAAGCGCGCACCACCGGTCGCTGAAGCGGGCATGGCCGTCGTGCCGCTTCAGGCTACCTATTCTGCCGATTCAACCGGGAAACAGCAGGATTTCCTTTTCGTTGGTGGCCATACCAGACATGCGTTCCTCAACATGTCGACGCTTGCTATTTTCTCGCTGCCGCAGCAGAGTTGGAGCTTCGTTTCGACCTCGGACAAGACACCAAAGACTGAACTGGCTATTCGAGATATGGCCTCTGTAGAACCCCGGTCTGGTCATACAGCAACTCTCTCGGAAGATGGAAAGAAGGTGTTTGTGCTTGGTGGCTGGGTGGGCGATACGACTGTCCCTGCTGATCCGCAATTTGCGGTTTTGGAACTCAAAGAAGGGTTAGGTGGTGCCACGGAGTGGATTTGGACGACTCCTTCTTCTGAAGGAAAGGGTATCACCGAGGGTGCTGGCATCTTTGGACATGGAGCCGCAATGCTACCAGGAGATGTGATGATGATTTTTGGAGGATACACCATTCCAAAACAATCATCAAAACGGGCTGCATCGACTGCGAACTCGCAATTCTACCTCTATAACGTGACATCAAATAGTTGGGTTACGTCCTACAGCAACCCTGCAGCCAATTTCTCTACATCCTCGTCGAGTCACAATGCCAGTCTTTCCAAGGGCCAAAAGGCTGGCCTTGGAGTCGGTCTGGGTATCGGATGCCCGGCTGCTTTGGCCCTTGTATTATGTGCATGGAATTACCATCGAAAACGACGTGTACGCGGAAAGCGAGACTCACAGCTTCGCGAGTTGGCTCTTGGAGCGGAACGGGCTCACTTCTGGGGTCGAGATGACCCTAACCAGGCAAGCAGCATTCGAAGCTCTGGGATGAGCGAGAAAAGAGATTCTTCTGTCTACCCTTGGTCTGCAAACCGCAATGCAGCCACACAGCCCAACTGGAACGACCAGGGCGAAGGCACGGCAGAGAGAACTGGGCTACTAATGGATCCTCCCAGTCCAGTAAAGAACAACCGAGCTCCTGTACCTGTGAATACGAGACCGTGGTCATATCGTATGCCTGGACACAGTGAATTTCGACGCAGTGATGCTACCAGCGATATCCACCCTATCGATGAGCGCGAGGAGGATGAGGCTATCTTCAGAGAACGCCTAATGGCAACCATTCCCGCTGGGAATGGAGCTACAAAAACTGCGGAGGCCGAGCCTGAAGACCCATTCTCGGATACTCCCTACGCAACTCCTCGAAGCACCATCTTCGGCGTTGGTCTGGGTCCATTCTACAGCCGACGAAAGGATATTGGATCCGTTGATCCCGAGTCCCCAACCAAGAGCGAACGAACACAAACGAGCCTATCCGATGCCTCAGCTTTCTCCTTCGCCTCTTCTCAACCAGTAGGCAAAGTCTTAACAGCACGAGCCATGGTTGTTGACAGACCTGTAAGCTGGGCAAGCAGCGGCCGTCAATCTTTCGAAAACCTCGCCGCAGCATCAACACATAGCGACCCCGACAACACTGCCCCATCTGAGAAGTCAGTCTCAGCGGACTCTTACTCAACAGCACAGACAACCATGTCTCAACGCCAAGCAGAGAACGACTCCCTTCTCTTCGACGCCCTCGACCCAGTCAACCCCTTCGAATCATCTTCCCCTTCAAAACTCCGCCGGGATTCTAGACCCAGGGCCTCAGAATGGGTTATGCAAACAATGCGCCGAGCTCTAACAATGACCCGCGGCGGCTCGCCATCCCAGCGAGACTCCCACGAGACAGCCCCACTGGCTTCTGGCATCGACCGCCGCAGCACAGTCATCGGCTCAGGTCAACTGTCCCCTATAGCAGGTTCGGGGCCAGGCACACCCCGCCGAGCAGTCAGCGCATCCGCCGAACTCTTCCGCCGCAAACAAGGCGCCAAGGACTGGAATGCACGCAAACGCGTTTCAGACGACGTCTTCAATACGGCTCGCTCTACACGCGATGATCTTTTCATCGGTGCGCCGGGGTACCTGGGCAACGAGGCTGCATTTGTCGATGATGAGGCTGATATGCATGATTGGGATGTTGAAGGCGCTGCTGAGGGTCGGCGCGTGCAGATAACTTATACCGTTCCTCGGGAAAAGTTGCGCGTTGTTAATGCTACTGCCGGTGATATGGATGCTATCTCCGAGCAGTCCGTTAGTCATGCGACTGGGAATCGGAGGGTGAGCACTTAAGTTGGCCGGTGTGTATCTGTTTTGATTGACATTTTCTTCTTGTCTTGTACTTTCGCAACACTTTTGAATGATGATGATGATGACTACGAAGATGGTGGTTTGGTGTCTATTTCTCGTGAAGATACCAGTTGAAGGGCGCAGAAGAAGGGAGCTTGAGCTTGTACTCACGATGCTCTATTTGTGTCTTCAGGGATTCGATTGAGTTATGTCCATGTCCGTCTATGTCCATGCTGTTCTGATGATTATCTTCTAATCAGATTCAGATTCAGATTTAGTACAGACTGGCTTGATTACTCTTGACCCCTCGCATGGAGTTGAGTCGCGCATTTTGGGAGGGATTTTGCTGTTTTCTGTCGTTTTGATATCCACAGCGTGTTTTGATGTTGCGTTCTGACCCTGAACGACTGATGAATCCATGTCCCTGGCGCTTTGTTAGATTATTTCTTAGCTGAGCGAGTGAAAAATTGATTCTTGATTCTATTTCTTTTCGGTCGCCTATATCTATCGTATCTCTAAAAAGTATGTACAATCACGTCGCCCATGTGCACTGCAGTTTCTTGGGAAAATCTTACCCTCTTTAAACAGCTAACTCCCAACACTTTTTAGGCTATTTCTTTGGCTATTTTCTCGTGGGGTTCAAAATCCAATGCTGTGCAGTATAAAGTTTGTTGGGCAGAAAAATCTGCCCTCTGTTTAGACTTAGACTCAAGGGGTAAGATGTCTCCACTATAGATCTAGAGTGGGGCGCACAAATGAACTCATATCTGGATTTGATATTGGTGTATGGAGTACTGTATATCGGGTGGAACATTCAGAAGATCCCGGAATCTTGCTTTTGCGCGTAAACATGTTCTTGCAATTCCCGAAAACTAGTCAAACCGAAATCCGAGAAATATCTATCAAACTTCATAGCTCCATGAGACATCATATGAGACAAGACCCCCTATGACGTTGGTATAACTTTTCCTTTATATAATTGTTCATTTTCATTCCCCCTTAAGAAGAAGCAGCAGCCTTGGGGTCGCTGGCAGGCTTGGTGGGAATAGTGCTAGGAAGCTGCGGGAGCAGGTTCTTCGCGTTCTCACGAGCATACTGGGCCATGAGGGCATCAATGATAACAAGGGAAGACATAGCCTCGACGATGGGGACAGCACGGGGAGTAACGCAGGGGTCGTGACGACCCTTGGCCTCAAGGGTACCCTCCTCCAGACCGTAGGAGGCAGTAGTCTGAGCCTGGCCGATGGTGGCGGCAGGCTTGAAAGCAACGCGGAAGTAGATGTTGGCACCGTTGGAGATACCACCCTGGATACCGCCGGAGTTGTTGGTCTTGGTGGTTAGGCGGGGGCCGCCGGCAGAAGCCTGCGACACGACGAAGGGGTCGTTGTGGATGGAGCCGGGCACTTCGCAGCCGCCGAAGCCGGAGCCGATCTCGAAGCCCTTGGTGGCGGGGATGCTGAGCATGGCGTGGGCGAGCTTGGCTTCCAGCTTGTCGAAGCAGGGCTCGCCTAGGCCGACGGGAACGTTACGGATCACACATGTTACTGTTCCGCCGATGCTGTCGTGGTTATCGCGGTACTTCTCGATGACCTTGGTCATGCGCTCGGCAGCGCCTTCGTTCGGGCAGCGGGTGGGCGCGAACGAGTCCACAGTCTTGCGGTCAATTGTCTCGATCATCTTGAGGAACTCGGGGTTGGTGGAGGCGGAGGGGTGTTCGGGGGTAGGGGGGAAGAGGTGCTCGTTGCCGACGGAGGAGACGAAGGCGACGATTTCGACGTTATGCGACAGGCTGAGGTACTTCTCGGCGATGGCGCCGGCGGCGACACGGCCTGGGGATTGGTGTTAGTGGGGTGTATTGTATATAGTGTACGAGTCTGACATACCAATGGTCTCACGGGCACTGCTGCGACCACCGCCGCTGCTCGCCTTGACACCGTACTTCTCGAGGTAGGTGAAGTCGGCATGGCTGGGGCGGGGGAACAAGTCCATTGTGCTGCCGCCGTAGTCCTTGGGGCGCTGGTCCTCATTGCGGACCATCATGCCAATTGGTGTGCCTAGAGTGACACCGAACTCTGTGCCGGACTGGATCTCGACTCGGTCCTTCTCGTCCCGCGGGGTAGTGAGGGCGCTCTGACCGGGACGACGGCGGGTCATCTGGGGCTGGATGTCGGCCTCGGTGAGCTCCATGCCAGGAGGGCATCCATCGACAATACAGCCGACAGAGCGGCAGTGAGACTCGCCATAACTAACGGGGTATTAGCAACTGGTGATGTGATGTTCAGGGGATCGGAGACACCTACGTAGTGACACGGAAATGTTCACCCCACGTCGACATGATGGATGATTTGTGTTGGGAGAGGAAGAGGAGGATTAAAGTGAATAGGTAAATAAGTAAACAAAATGCCACAAAATAGGGAAAAGGAGTAAGTCGGAGGACTAGGAGGAGGAGCTGAGTGTCGATCGCAAAAAAAGCGAACACAAATCGACTCATCTTTCCGATCCGGGACTAGCGCAACCGACTATCGGCCTGGTGCTTCGGGTGATAAACACTCATCCACCGACATGTTTCTGCGCTCGCGGGTGAGTGGCCTCAAGTATGCCTGGGTTCGCCATAATTCCTCTGTCCCCGACCAATTCGCCGAGCTCGTCCGTCGTCCCTCTTCTCTGCATCAGATCTACCAATCACTATCGACTGACCCCTACGTGAACCTCTCCATCGAACACTTCCTCCTCGAGAATGCCCCGGCAGAATCAAGCATCCTGTTCCTCTACGCCAATCGACCCTGCGTAGTCATAGGTCGCAACCAGAACCCATGGCTCGAGACAGATCTCCGCGCCCTTCACAATGACCGCTGGAACGGCACGGCCGGGGACGAAGAAGCTGCAATTTTCGTACGTCGGCGATCGGGCGGTGGGGCCGTGTTCCATGATGCAGGAAATCTAAACTACAGCGTCATATCTCCACGTACATCCTTCACACGCGACAAGCATGCGGAGATGGTGGTGCGCGCACTCCATCGCGTCGGGGCCATCAATACCCGTGTCAATGGGCGACACGATATTGTCATGGCCCGAGCGGAAGGCATGGAAAATGATCCTAATGAGCCATTGGCACGCAAGATCTCTGGGTCGGCGTTCAAGCTGACTCGACACCGAGCTCTCCATCATGGGACTTGCCTGCTCGATTCCCCGAATATTCATGATCTGGGGCGGTATCTGCGATCGTCCGCGCGCGGGTACATCCAGGCCAAGGGTGTTGAAAGCGTTCGGTCTCCTGTTGGCAATGTGTCGGCTGCGTTTGCCGATTCGTTCTTTTCCATGCAAGGTGTGATTGAGAGTGTGATTGAGGAATTTGCTCGGTTATACGAGGTCCACCCTGATGCAGTAAGACGCGCGCAGCGTGCTCATGCTAATGACCCCGAGATTTTTGCTGGGGATGGCTGGGTTGCGGGTACAGTGAGTGAAGTGCAGGGCGAACAGGAGCCTGACATTAGCAAGGGAATTGCTGAATTGCGGGTGAGTATTTATGGGAATGAAATGAGACAGTTAAGTGTTAACAGTGGAATAGTCTTTGGATTGGAAGTATACCCAAACACCGCAATTCACTTTCTCGACATACCCCATCGAAGAGGACCCTCGCGAGCGGCCACCATTGCCCTCCTCGCTTCCTTCAAGTGTAAGTTTACAAGACAAGTCTTCGATTCAAATCTGACTCTCAGCTTAGACCCGCGCATTCCTCCGCCTAAAACATGGCGCAATCATTGAAAGCCACATCTCCGTCTCAGCTGACGAGAGCACCGCATCTGACCAAGCCAGTCGCATCCATACATTACTGGATGGACAAAAGTTACACGAAATGACTCTGGCGCGGTGGTCCGAGGTCCTTCAAGAGGGTCTTGGTGAGACAGAAGGGAAAGATGAGGCCCTAGTGAAAGAGCTATCTCGATTTCTGGGTGGACTATTGGGCGGTTAATCATTGCATGTATAGATATACCCATGTACATTACTCTAATACCATGTTCTATACAACCAAGCGCCAAGTG
Organism: Penicillium arizonense; assembly: GCF_001773325.1. Classification (NCBI taxonomy): domain Eukaryota; kingdom Fungi; phylum Ascomycota; class Eurotiomycetes; order Eurotiales; family Aspergillaceae; genus Penicillium; species Penicillium arizonense. Next base: position 168,700 of record NW_019173278.1, on the reverse strand, counting down.
TTAACTATTCTGCCTCCATTGGTGGAATATAATTTCCCACTTATGAGATCGCCAGTTCTACATGCCTATAAAGATACTCGCCAACAGCATGCTGATCTCCCCGCATTACCCCGGCTAAATACATTCACCCCACGCCCCCCAAGATAGCCAGCTATGCACATCGACTGCCAATTGGAAGAATCGGCTTCCCTTGCGAAGACCAACTAGCCGGACCGGCACCCAAATTCTCGATCATATAGCGGGCATGACATCTGCCTCTTTCACATACAATAATCGGAGACTTACCCGACACCAGTCTCTATATAACTCCAGCCATCTAATTACCAAACCAATCTAGCACAATCGCAGTCAAAATGTCCATCAACGCCAACGCCCGAACCCCCACCCAACCCTTCACAAAATGCACCTTCAAAACAAGATCCGACCTCCAAGCCGCATGCCGCGCAATTCTAGACCCGCTACTCCCCCTCTTCACGCCAGGCGGCAGTCGAGTAAAAGTCGGCACATCGACAACACGCTTCGACGAAGGCGGCGCCCAGATCGAAGGGTATGCACGACCACTCTGGGGTCTGGCGTCGCTGCTTGGAGGTGGATGTGAATACCCCGGGGCGGAGCGCTGGCGTCAGGGTATAATCAATGGGACGGATCCTGAGAGCCCTGAATTCTGGGGCGAGATTGAGGATTTGGACCAGCGCATGGTTGAGATGTGTCCCATTGGGTTTGCGCTTGCTGTTGCGCCGGGGTTCTTTTGGGAGCCGTTGACTGAGATGCAACGGGGGAATATCGGGAGATGGTTGGCTAGTATTAATGCTAGGGAGATGCCGAATACGAATTGGTATGTGGTTTTCTTTTCTTTCTTTTCTTTTCTCTCCTTGGGGGTTTGAGGGAGAGACATGGCTGATGATATTCTTGTGCTTCTCTAGGTTGTGGTTTCGGGTCTTTGCAAACTTGGGATTGAGGAAGAATGGGGCCGAATACTCTCTTTCTCGCATTGAAGCTGATATGGATCATCTTGATTCCTTCCACGTCGGTGGGGGGTGGAGTAATGATGGGCCTAAGAGTCATCATCAAATGGATTATTACTCAGGTTCATTTGCCATTCAGTTCTTGCAGCTTCTTTACTCGAAGTTGGCTGGCGACTTTGATCCTGAGCGTGCTGAGCGCTATCGTCAGCGGGCAAGGGAGTTTGCAAAAGATTTCGTGTACTATTTTGATCCCAATGGTATGTTTACTGTGATCTCCTTCCCAATCATCAGACGCTAATCCAATCTTCTATCTAATAGGTAGCTCCATCCCCTTCGGTCGCTCAATGACATACCGCTTCGCCATGGTCGGGTTCTGGGGAGCCCTGGGCTTCGCAGATGTCGAGCTACCAGCACCATTAACTTGGGGCGTCGTGAGGGGAATCCTCCTCCGTCATTTCCGATGGTGGTCGACGCAAGAAGACATGTTCAACAACGACGGCACCCTAAGTCTCGGATACTCATATGCCAACATGTATCTGACAGAGAACTATAACTCCCCGGGATCGCCATACTGGTGCTGTCTGTCATTCATCCCACTGGCATTACCAGAGACACACCCGTTCTGGACCGCGGAAGAAGAACCATATCCCAGCGCCTCCCTTCTTGAAGTGGTAGCCCTAAAATATCCCAAACACATTGCGATCCGCCGTGGAGGACACTCCTTCCTGCTATCGTCTGGCCAGGCATGCCACTACCCTCTCAAAGCAACGCAGGCCAAGTATGGCAAGTTTGCATACAGTTCTGCATTTGGATACTCCGTTCCAACGGGGTCTTATCAGCTCGAGCAACACGCCCCAGACAGTATGCTGGCGCTATCCGAGGACGGCGGCGATATCTGGCAGACGAGAAGGCTGGCGCTGGATGCACGCTTTGAAGAACCTGAAGGAAATGGCCTACCAATACTCGTGTCTACCTGGAAACCATGGCCAGATGTCGAGGTTGAAACGATTCTCATTCCGCCGACTGTGGAAAATGAGAATTGGCATCTGCGCGCTCATCGCGTGCTCACTGGTCGGGCTTTGCAGACTTCTGAGGGCGCCTTTGCTATTTATGGATGTCGCAGTGATAATGGACGAATCCTGGGTCCTATGGTTGAGGGTGGTTCTGAGGGGACGACGCATGATGACCGGAGTAGTCTGGTGGTTTCATCGGCTGGGGCGGTAGGCATTGTTGAGTTACACTCGGATATTGGACGTGCTGGTCGGATTGTCCTGGCGGATCCAAATTCGAATATTATTCATGGGCGCACGCTTCTGCCATCGCTTGCAGTGGACTTGGCACCTGGCCAGGCCTGTTGGTTCGTGTCGGCAATCTGTGCTGTACCCGATCATCGGCGGGATTGGAAAGCGGCATGGGAGCAGAAGCCGACAATCCCAGGGTGGCTGAAGAAGCGGATGGAGAGTGGGTGAGCGTGCATATCCTTGTCACACTTTCAATAAAGTCGATTCGCTAGACAAGAGTGAACTCGTCGTAAGATTTCCCTATTGGGGGAGAGTCCAAATTAGCCCTAATTTTGGCTTTTCCCCGCAGTCCGGGGTAAGACTTAACTCTAACACTTTACACTCCTCTGTAACTTGCCGACTACTTTTTTCCTCTCTCGGCTAAACCACTTCGTTTATTAGCCAATACCTCTTCCCCGTGGGGGTACTTTAGCTCATACGACCCTAAGCTTTCCCCCACCCTATCTCCGCCTATCTGAGAGCTGCAAGCAGGTCTTGGACCTTACCCCCAGCTCCAAAGTACTCGAGACATGTGAACAGGTAGTATGCAAGCCGTGCCATTCTGTCTTCGTATTCGTGGATGTTTTTCTCCATGCTTCCTCGCCTTGTTTAGCGCCTTCCTTCTCGTCTCATAGGCTGCTCGGTAGTTAGCCAAGACTTTGGGCTTGGGATGACACCCTTCCATCGCAGTTCTTTCATATTTATATCAGTTGCCGACAGCATCGTGTTTTTAGTTGTGAGCTGTATTCCTGGGTTTGTCTTAAATTGATCGTTCCCCTGGATTCCTTGGGATTATACTATACCGACTTGATCTTGTTTGCTCTTCAAGATGTCGTGGCTTCTAAAGAAGGTTGTTCATAATGAGGCGATGAAAGAGGATCCTAAGGAGATTTATGGATGGAGGGTTTTCATGCTTGCTTGCTCGGTTAGTATGGCAATTCCTATATGGTGAGGTGCAATACTAACATTACGAAAGGCTTGTTGTGGAGGAATGCTCTTTGGTATGGACTCCGGTATCATTGGCGGCGTCCTTACCATGCCAGGATTCAAGAAGTAATTTTCTCTCTCTATCAAATCTCCGATCTAGCCTTCTAACCATATTTATTGCAGAACATACGGCTTGGAAAATACTTCCAAAGTTGCACAAGCAAATCTATCAGCCAACATCGTATCAACCCTCCAAGCAGGATGTTTCTTCGGCGCACTAGGCGCCTCCTGGGTAGCCGATAAATTCGGCCGAAAAAGAGCACTCATAGGCTCAGCGGTAGTGGCCATCCTCGGAATTGTCATGCAAACCGCAGCCAGTGGTCATCTCGAGGCCATGTACATCGGACGGTAAGATGCCTCGTCTTCACCCTACAACCCAGAAATCACTAGTCGTGCTCATACTAATACCTTCACACACCAGATTAATCACAGGCTTCGGAGTCGGCGCCGCATCAATGATCAACCCTCTCTACGTTTCCGAGAATGCCCCACGAGCAATCCGCGGCGGTCTGACAGGTCTATACCAGCTCTTCATTACAATGGGCATCATGCTCGCCTTCTGGATCAACTACGGCTCCCTTCTGCACATTAAAGGACCAGCAATGTACCTCGTTCCACTGGCAATGCAAGGCCTCCCAGCAGTGCTCCTGCTAATCGGCATGTCGCTGTGCAATGAATCCCCCCGCTGGCTGGCTAGACAAGACAGGTGGGAAGAAGCACGCGCAACACTCTGCAAAGTGCGCAACTTGCCTGCTGAGCACCCCTACCTAGAAGAAGAGTTCCAAGCCATTGCCACCCAACTTGAGCAGGAGCGCGCTCTTGTTGGTGGTTCTGGATTCTGGGATCTTATGAAGGAGATGTGGCTCATTCCTGGGAATAGGAAGCGTGCTATCATCTCTATTGTCTTGATGGTTTGCCAGCAGATGACTGGTACTAATGCTATCAACTACTATGCGCCTCAGATTTGTAAGATATCTCTTTCCTTCCCCTGACTTCTGAGTGAAAAGAGTGACAATCAAGCTAACTAACAACCTCTACAGTCAAGAACGTGAGCATCCCTATCCCTACCCTACTCTACCTACAAACCCCCTCCAAAAACCAAAGATCAAAAAAAAAATCTAACTCTAACCCCAGCTCGGCGTAACGGGCAACGCAACAAACCTCTTCGCAACAGGCGTCTACGGCATCGTGAAAATGATCAGCTGCGGCGTCTTCCTAGTCTTCGTAGCAGACTCCCTCGGCCGCCGCCGCTCCCTCCTCTGGACATCCATCGCACAAGGCCTAGCAATGCTCTACATCGGGCTTTATGTGCGCATTGCACCACCCGTCGAAGGCGCACCAGTCATCCCAGCCGGCTACGTGGCTCTCGTGTGCATTTTCCTGTTTGCGGCTTTCTTCCAGTTTGGTTGGGGGCCCGTTTGTTGGATTTACGTTTCTGAGATCCCGACCGCTCGGCTGCGGTCTTTGAATGTTGCTTTTGGGGCTGCTACGCAGTGGTTGTTTAATTTTGTTGTTGCTAGGGCTGTGCCTAACATGTTGGCTACTGTTGGGGATAATGGTTATGGGTGAGTTCTTTGGGTTTCGATTTGGGGTTCTTTGCTGACTTTTATGTGATTGCAGAACATATCTTATCTTTGCTTGCTTTTGTTTCTCCATGTGTGTCTTCGTTTGGTTCTTTATTCCAGAGACTAAAGGTTGGTTTGGATCTAATGGCTTGGTGGAGTGGATGGTCTTTGCTAACTGTTTTCTATAGGCATGTCCCTTGAGAAGATGGATGAGCTCTTTGGCGTCACTCAGCTCTTCGAAAATAAGACCGCCGACCCGGAGCGGGCTTCTGCTGCAGATGATGTAGGCAAATCAACGCAGACGCACGTTGAGAGAGTGGCTTAAGTAGTCACAAGCGATTCAGCCGAAAGGAACGAGTCAAGAATTAGTTTGAGATGTATAAGATTCAATCAATTTGTTTCTCCGAATAGTATTCATATTGGTCATCGTTATTTCATAGATATCATCAAAGTAACTCCGAAAAAGATATGTGCAGCAGTCCCACCAAGGGACGACTTGGTCTATCAATACATGACCGTAAAAAATGTTCGCCTGCGCTATGAAATCAATATATCCATCCGCTTAAATCGAGGCTTGATGACCAGAGATTAAAGGAAAATGAAAGAAGCCGGCGCTGTAAACAATACATGAGAGCAGAACAAAGCAAGACAAAGCAAAACAAAAATGAGAGATGCAAGAACGGATGGACGGATATAAAAGGAACATATTTTATCGAATGTAGTTGGGCTGAGACCGACCAAGTAGCCCATGCTGGGTCTGGCTCCGCGTCATACGTCGGGGAGCTGGGTTATCATCCAAGCTCAACCCGCCCATTCCTGATCCCAGTCCATTGCGCCGGGGCGAAAACATGGAGCTGTGACCCAAGCTGGGGTTGTGACCATACCGGATGTTCTGGTTGGTCATATTTGTCGCAGTGGTTGTGGCTGTAGCCACAGTCTCGCTGTCTGAATCTTGATCATAATCAGACGGAGGGTCGATTTGCTTCAACGACTCCATGGTAAAGCTATGGGGGTTTCGTTTCGGAATCTGAGCGGCAGAGAAAGAAGGGACAGTCTGAGATGAAGAAAGCCCATAGTTTGACATAGAAGGCAATGCCGACGAGAAACTAGAGGAAGGTTCGGTAGTGCAAAAGGAAAGCGGCGGCGCGGATGACTGTGATTCGAATGATCGATGCGTAGGCAACGGTGGACTGCTGACCCGAGACTCAGGTGAGGATACAGGTTGCGATCCATTTGAAGGCCAGTCGATGGCACCCGGCTGGTTCATTTGCGGTGTTCCCGACTGTGGCGACGCCGATTCCGATGGTGTATTTCCACTTTCCGTCATGGTCGCCGTGTAGAAAGAGCCTACACGCATAGCCTCCTGTATAGCCATAAACATCAAAAGAAGCTTGCCGTAGCGATCAAAGTAGTCTCGGTCAAAGGAGGCAGTCGGGAGATGGGCTCCCATATGGACGGCCGCAACAAGCTCCGTGATAGAAATCAGAATCTCCATGCCATTCCACTGCACAAGCGGCCTCTTGACCATGCTGATGAGAGCGAATCCAGCAACAAGACTCGCAACTCCCAGAGCAGCGATCTCCACGTAGTTTCCGGGAATAAACACCTGGTGGTTTTGAGAGAAGGTCCAGGCACTGATAAATCCCACCAACATACCCAGTCGCAGCCATCCATAGAATAGATGACTCGGTGTCTGAACGGAACTTGCAGAATTCTGTTGCGTTCCCTGGGACCACCCTGGTCCGGGAGCATCGGGCTGGAAATTGAAGGCCCTGTCAAACAGTGTTTCCAGTCCAGTAGACGTGTCAAGATCCCCTGGAGCGAAGAATTTGGGTGGCTTGAAGATTGGTTCAGCCTCATCTGACGGTTGCCGGCTGGGAGCTCGTGCTTGAGAAGGGCTGCGATGGAATGGGTTAGGTTGAACCACTTGTTCAATGGGCTTTGTTGAAGGTTGAGCGCGAAGCTTCCACGCCGGAGCCATTGGGGCTGCTGGAAGCTGCCCATGGAAGGGATGAGGGCCATTTAGCACAGAGGGCGCGCTCCGCTGGTTGATAGTTGGGCGCAGGTTATGTGTAGTAGACGGAGTCCAATCCATGCTATCTTTCTCCGCAACAGGGATAATCTCTCGCGGCTTCTCCACAGGTGGCTGAGGTGTAGCCAACTTTTCAATTGGGAAACGCTGACTGACTCCACCGTTCGCATTGAAGGCGTTACGATTGGTGGCTTGGGACGACAAGACAGGAGACTCAGGCAATTCAGAGGACGATTTGGCGCCTTGAAGTTGGGTTTCCCAGCTATTGTCGGACCAATTGACAAGTGGGCGACTAGAATATTGGACGATGTATCGAGAGTATGAAAGCGACTACTGAATCAGCGCGGAACACCAAAAAAATATCGGTCAAGGCACGTACCACAAGAGTGAAAACCATCATTAGACCATGCAAGGCCGGAGACATACTAGAATCCAAGCCACTAGCGGATGGGTCCTTGAGAACTGCCCAGAATACACACCGTACGACCAGAACAATGAGTTGGGCCTGATAGTACTCCGCAAGGCCCTTGAACTTGCCAGGCATCCCATCTATCTTCAGGCGCAACTTGGGATTCCACCAGAGTGAAAGAGCACCTGCGATCAATGCCACACCTGCAGCCGGTGCTAGATCAATCACACAGTCGCTGGGAATACGCCACATAGAAAGAGTCTGTTTGGTACACTGTGAAAAGGCGGGTGCCATGGACGGTTCGGTATAGATTGCCGAGCCATCGAGGCTCCCCGATGTCTGATAGAGGGTCATCGCACTGATCAAATCCCATGCAATTTGACCAGCAATACTTGCCCAGTATGCAAGCGCACCGGCATAAAGCAGCAAGCTCCTCCAGCTCCGGTTCCTGACCTGTCGTGCTTCACGGTTCGCGCGGCTCTGATCCATCATGCGTCTGAGATGATCTGACTTGGCTTCGTATCCCGCTCTTCGAATGCGGCTTCTCACACGAGGCTCACAGGACTCGCAAATCTGGGGATAACGGTCCTCGAGGCGTTTGCGAAAGTCTGCATAGCCACGTTCGTACTCAGCGTCTGTGGGATCGTCGGACGGAGGAAAGTATGACGCCAATGAGCTCGTAAATAGGTGTTGGTTGCGAGTACACTTTGAACAGAATAACGGAGGCTCTTTGAGATCGGCGGCTTCGGAGGGTTGACTTGATGCGCCGGGCACATAACCCTCGGCGTTAGTGACAGCAGCTGGCGGATCCGTGATTTCTCCTTTCTATATTCATTCAAGAACGGTGTTTAGCATTGATCGAGCAAATTTGGAGGCTAGACAAGGAACTAACCTCATCGAGAAAGTTGTCGGCCTCACAGTGTTCACAGCGGAAATTGCGAACAGGCCACTGAGAAGCAGACCGCCGCCCACAGTAAAAGCAGGTCAGACGTTTAGTGAATAAAGAAGACATGACATAGTCTGGAAGGGAACGCGAAGTGTGAATGTAAACAAGGGAGGGAGTTGAGATGCCAAAGGGCCTAAGAAAATCAACGGTCGAGCTTGCACGTGCGGGGGAACGTGTACCGCGACTCCAACTTGGCCCATTCAGTCATTTCTGCTCTGTTGTCTTCATACATCAATGGGCCATTGTCGCATGTCGCATTACCTATTGTCGCTCTCTTTGGTCTTCATGCCGCTTATTGTCCGATGATGCATTAACCTCAAGCTTTCGAGCTAGCAGTCCTTACAATAACGAAGATGCATTTCTCTCTTGCATCTGTGTCCTTCTGGGATCTGGCCCTGTGGTTGTCTGTCACAATAGCTGTACTTGGCGTTGTCATTGGTCTCGTGAGTATTCTTCATTAACGCTATCACATTGGTCTAACCTTCTACTCTTAGGTCATATTCCTTTCTCTGGAAATCGCCCACAATAGCCCTGTCCACAAATGCCGCCCAAAAGACTCGCCTGTCCACCTCTTAGTTGTCCTTGGAAGCGGTGGTCATACAGCTGAAATGTTCTACATGCTCTCGCGCATGGATATGAAGAGATACACATATCGGACTTACGTCGTGAGCTCCGGAGATAACTTCAGCGCTGGCAAGGCCAAGGAATTTGAGACGGAGAGAGCTTGTTCGGATAACAACTACAACATTGTGACAGTACCTCGTGCCCGAAGAGTTCATCAATCATACCTGACGGCACCTATTACTACACTCCAATGCTTCTGGGCTTGTCTTACTATTCTCTGTGGGCTTCATCCAGACCAGCAACTCCCCGAACAATACGGCTCTCCTTACCCAGACTTGATTTTGACAAACGGCCCAGCTACAGCTGTTTGTGTAATCCTAGCTGCGAAACTCGTCCGCTTTTTGCAGTGCGTGTTTGGCTTCAACTTCTTATTGCGAAGCTCCACAACACCACCCGTGTCCAACCTGCGCACCATTTATGTTGAATCTTGGGCTCGGGTCACGAAATTGAGTACCTCTGGCGTCCTACTATTGCCACTAGCTGACTCGTTTCTGGTTCAATGGCCAGCTTTAGCAGGGCGGCGAGCCTGGTGGGGAATGAAGAGAACTAGATACGCAGGGTGGCTTGTGATCTAGGGTTCAGCTTCATTGCCTTTTTGCCTCTGTTGTATCTAAATTAATCTCTTTAAATGCAAAGGCTTCTATGAACAATTATGCTTATTATATGAACTGTATAAGAAACGGGACCGAGTTCCGCAACGGTTTTCTCTCCACATACCGAATGTGGAGGAGGAATTGTACACTGTTTATACGAGTCTACGATTCTTGATCACGTGCTAATGTATAAACTTTTAGCTACAATAGAGAGTGTTTTATGTGTAAGAATGGAGAAGTATGTATTGAGCACTGTAGCAGATCAGCATTTATGTCCGAAGTTGAAATAGAGTCGATTGATAGAAACCGAACCTTGAATGATGTCTTCCAGAGTGCGCCGCGCATAGATTTCTGCTGTTTCGTAAGCGTCGTCGTAATCAAGTTCATAGCCAGGGCCCTTGATGACTGGGAACGATACATACCATGCGTAACCGCGATGATGGTTGTAGTCCGTTACCATGGCTTCCCTTTGCTGAATCATGTTGATCGCCATTTCTATTAATTCTTCGTCACTTAGAAAGCTGTCGAATTCGTCAAACTGTACAGTAACATAGTGAATCATTGCGCCTAGATTAGTTAGACGAAAGTCTTCTGGGCAAACCTGTCCGTCGCGGATAAACATGCCTCTTTGGCTCCACTGGTTCGGGGCCATTTCAATCATGTCGCTATAACTCATGGTGATGGTTTGGTTTGCAATTAGAAGATATTGGGGATCTTGTGGCTGTTGCTGTAAAGCACTAGTTCGCTGCGTGTCGATGAGATATCGATACAGGACACTCAGATTGGTTAAATACTTTGAGAATTTGAGAATGCATGCTAGTGTTATTTCAAAAATAGGACAGCTCGAATACCCTATGAACAAAGGTCTTTGCTACAATCGCATTGTGATTCAATTTTGAAGGCTATAACGAGGACAAAGAGAACTGACTATAGATACTTTGATTCTTTCTATTTCAAAGACATGAAAGAGCCCAATATAGTATCAAAAGTCCGATGGCCTTGAACAAGGAAGGAAGAATAAACAGGGATTCAAGCATGGAGTTACTCCCTTCTCCAACTATAGACGCAACCTGGTATAGAACTGTTTATAGCATACTTCAGGGGCTATATCGGCAAGACTACAATAGCCCAGAGATATAATCAACCGTCGGCGAATATCATCAAGCATTAGAAAACAGCCTGGCCTGGATCTGCGGGCCACTCGCAATGAAGTCCGCCATAGTTGTTGCCCCGCATCGGCGCATCGGAGTATCCGACGCATCTGTTCCCTCGGCATTTTCTCTCTTTATCTTCTGTTTCTGACTCTTAAAATAATCTCCAAGCCCAATTGTCCAATTTCTTCTAGACTAACTACGCCGCCATGCCATACTCTCTATCAGGTCGCAATGTTTTGATCACCGGGGGCTCACGGTATGACCCCGACCTTTGTTTCTTACAAACCTACCATGCTGTGTTTAATACCAGAGCTAACACACGATTGAACAGGGGACTAGGTGCTCTTACAGCTGAAAAGTTTGCCGCCGAAGGAAGCAACGTTGCTATCAATTACATGTCCAACAAGGAGGCTGCGGATAAATTGGCCGCGGATATTGCAGGCAAGCACAATGTGAAGACTGTTGTTGTTCAAGGTGTATGGCTTTCAATCCCACACATGACTCTCAATCCATGGAGACACAAGCCGCTGACATGGCCGTAAATCGGGAATAGGACGCCGGTATCAAGGATGACTGCTTCAATGTCGTTAAGACCACGATTGAGAAGCTGGGTGGCTTGGACATTATCATCTCGAATGCCGTTGGTCATACTTTCAATTGAGAAGAAGGATAATGAAAGCTAATTCGAGAAGGGATGGACCAAAATGACCAACTTCGGCGATCTTGATGCCATGGACGAAGATGATTGGGATAAGGTAAATGACCGAACACTCATAATGGAACACTGGGGCTAATTATTGAAACAGTGCTGGTCCGTTAACGTGAAGAGCAACTTCCACCTGTTTAAGGCGGCTTTGCCCACTTTCAATGCGAACCCTGAAGGTGGCGCTTTCCTCATCACGTCTTCGATTGCTGTACGTCGCCGAAACCATGCTATATGACCCCGATCAACTCGTGGAACTATGAGTGTTGACTGGAATTTTTAGGGTCTCACGGCAACGGGCAGTAGCTTGCCTTATGCTGTGACCAAAGCGGCTAGTATGTCATGTTCAACTGTATAGTAGACAACACTGACAAAATCATCTAGCCCTCCATCTTATGAAGTGCCTTGCCAAAACCCAAGGCTCCAAAGTTCGCATCAACGCCGTGCTGCCCGGTCTTTTGCTCACTGAATGGGTAAGTGATATTTGGTTTCGTTGTGTCTGGATAAGAAGCTCACGGCATTGCAGGGCCAACGTTTCCCTCAAGAGAAGATCGAGGCCTGGACAAAGGCCACGACTCTCAAAAAAGTAGTAAGTAATCCAGATATCCCAAAAGGCCGCTTGCATGCTAATGAAACGCTGTATAGCCGGAGGTGGAAGATTGTGCAGATATGTTTATCACACTGGCGAAAAACACATCCATGACTGGACAGGCACTCACGATTGGTATGGCTCCAAATATCACCAGTCAAGCTCAAGCTGACATGTCTAGATTCCGGGTTCTCACCATGAGCGTGAAGAAGAGTATCACATCACATTGGATAGATCAAGAAATATAGTACACACAATGGTTCCATACTCATACAAGGGAGTTACGGAAGGGAGTAAACTCCGCGCCGTCGTAGTGGAATGCTTGATCACCGAACATGCGAGCTTTAATGGCAGCCCGTAGTCCCTCAGCATCTTGCTCGCCTTCAACTTTCATGCGATTGATGCGCATCAACTTTCCATCTTTAGTAAAAACGTAGAGCTCCCGTCCTTTCTTTGGTTGGACTGGATAAGGGGCATTCGTGAATGGCAGACCAGGCATGATCGAAAACGAGTTGCATCCTTGAGGCGAATCGACCTCTTCGATATCTGTAAGGATCAACCGTTTCTGTTGGAATGATGGGGGCGAGCCTTCAGCGTTAGTTGCGGAGAGGGCTGTGCTCCAAAGAGGCCCGATTATCCGGCTGCGTCTGTTGATATCCGCCAGTGTCCAGTTCGCCCAGTTAATGCGCCGGTCCTGTGGTGTGATTTTGGTTGCATGTATCAACTCGCCAGTAGCTTCAGCGGCGCGCCATCCAGCGTCGACGACTGGGGGTACATATAAGCCCTTTTCGATACCATTGACAAGTAACTCCGCTCCTTTCGGTGCAACGAGCCCCAACAACTCGGGAACAGTACAAGAGTCCGGGTTGGGGATGTCAAATCCAGGAGCCGGGGTTTGGGATAGCACTACTCCGTGATCGAAGTTCTTGAGGTGTAAGGTCTGAAGTGTCACGCCGGTGGTGGTCTGACCGGATAGGAGAGTATGGTGTAGTGGCGCGGGACCACGGAAGCTGATTGATCTAGTCAATTTTCAAATTTCGCAGTCTTGAGCTGATAATAATCACATACTCTGGGAGTAATGATGGGTGTACATTCAGCCCTCCATATTTAGCACCGTTCAATATGCGCGACGGAACAAAAAGGCCAAAGGAGACTGCAATGACCAAGTTTATAGGTCCGTCTGAGAAGGTTGGCGGCTAAAACGGTCAGCGAGAGCTTTATGCAGGCCAGGTGCCCGTAATACCTTCCACCCAGTAAATGTGTCAATCTCATGAACCGGAAGAGAGAGAGCAGTTGCGGCCGCTTTGATCGGTACTATAGGAAATATCGAATCAAAAACCAGGTCACATAGTTCACTTGGATAGCGACTTACCTTCTCGAACCTGCTTCAAACCTCGCCCAACCCTTTTCCCAGGTCGACAGACCACATCGATCGAGGAGATCCGTTCTGGTTGCTTCAATTGGTAGGCGCGGAGAGCGTTCAGGGAGGCGATGCTGAAGTCATCGGAGCCGCAAAAGAGAATGCGGAGAGGATCGGAGGTTTTCGTAGTGTAGGACCTAAATACAAGCCCTCTGAGGACCGAGGGTCGTTTGCAGAGACGCAAGCTCCCTGAAGCCGGTATAGTCCACATAATGCTTCGGCACTCTCGAGTAAGAAGTCGCAAAAGTTGAAGCTCCAACGTATGATCTTATCGATAAGACACGTGATGTCAATACCCCAGATCCCACTTCGAAGTCACTTGTTCCGCAGTCATCCTGTAATTATTTGTGATCGCTCTCTAGCGTGAGCTGCAGAAGCCGCGAGATGCGATGCCTGAAAACGATCATGACTCGGTGATCCCGGCCCAGCTCGCCTACCTTGCCATCTACAACCCGAACCTCGGACCAACCGACGAGACGATAGCAGATCAGATCGTGTTCTACACCTCGAAGTCAAGCCATGCACGACGGCTCGATAACTCTACAACAGAGGAGGATGATAAGAAAGGGGTTGAGGACGAAAAGAATGAGAAATTGCGCCAGATAGGTCTGGCGCAGGGCATGGTGAACTTTGCTAGGTGGGCATCTCCGCAACTCTGCGAGTGAACAAGTCTAATCGCTTTTCATGCGCAGTAACTTTTCAGATGGAAAGGCACTGGAATATATTGAGACAGACAAATCCCGTGTTATTCTGCTGGAGCTGGAGAAGGACTGGTGGATTATTGCCGTGAGTAACTGAAATCCAAACCGTGCGGATCTTGAAGCTCACGTTAAGCCAGTCTATCGATTTTACTCGACTTCCCGCTGATCCAGCTCATAAATCTTCTTCGGGGGCATCTGATTCCCCGGCTTTCCAATATTCATCACGAGAAATCGGACCGCCTCATCTACTTGTCCAGCAATTGCGCCGCGCCCATTCGATATTCCTTCTACACCATGACTTCACGTTGGACAACTTGTACAAACAAGCTGGTAGAGCTTCGTTTTGCCTCTTTCTTGAACGGTTTTGGGACAAGTTTGCATGGAACTGGGAACTTCTGTTGACCGGAAACCCAATCGTCGAGATGTATAACGGGATCAAACTCTCTGCTGGAGGAGAGTTGGGTATTGGAGTTGGGGAAGAAGAATGGGGAAGCGGAGAAAGAGAAGTACTCGAAGACTTTGTTACCAGAACAGAGGGCTTGGTGGACTTGGTTGTCTCCAGATTTGGCGACTCGCCTGTACAATTCAATGGGTCTCCGGCTTCGACCAGGTCAAATGACCAAGGACTATGGCTTGGCGCAGACAATGACCCTCGACCATCCGATGGCGTTATATTCGCTGGTGTCGGTGGTCTTTCCAGACTCTCGCTGGCACAGGTGTCACAGTGGATGGAGTGGATCTATCGATTTGGGGATACTACGTATGGAGTTGGGCGGGACCCAACTTCGCTGCGTCGCCGCAAGCCAAAAAAGCAGCGCGGGAGGCCACCTCCAGAGAACCAGCCCTCTACACCGGATCGCAGCTTTACGCCGGGTATACCTCGTCCGCTTATAATGGCAGCACCGCAGCCACTTCAAGAGGTACCCGAAGGGAACGAGGCGGAAGTGGAAATTGGCAAGAATGAGAATCCAGGGTTTCCCACGGAAACGGTCATGAAATACCTCACACTTGGATATGGTTCTGCCTGGAGTTTCTCCCCAAAATCAGCAACATCTACGCCTCCTCGCAGCTCTACTCCTGCGCAGGATGGAGCCACTTCGAGCACCTCAACCCCGAAGGACCATTCCAGTGCCAACCCATCTCAGGCTGATGTGAAACCTCGAAGCAATCCTTCTGGCCGTTTTGTCCTGGGACCTCGAGATGATCTAGAGACATTGGATGACCTGGAAGAAGGAAGTCCTGTTTCAGAAACCGAAAATGGCAAGCCCAAAACTCGAATAGTACAGAGAACTCTGCACGTACATCTGGCAAATGGATCAGATACGACCCAAAAGAAGCTTCAAGCCGTGATCTACGTGGTAAGTGTTCCAACACCAGAATCATTGCAGTTCACTAACATATCGCATTAGAACCAACCATTCCTGTTCACATTCCTCTTCGACCCTGAAACCCAATCTCTCTCATCCCCATCTCTCTACTCAAGCATGCACCACCAACTAGGTCCCCTCCAAAAGCCACTCCTGTCATCAACATCCCCAAAAATGGCAGCCTCCCGCATCTCCATGTCAGAGACCTCTCCAGATCCAAGCAAACACTTCTCGACAAGATCCCAACCAGTCTACGATCTGGTCTACGATCCATCAAACCTGACAATCCGCTCGTCAATCCCAAACATCCCAGCCCTAAATATCCCCCAGTCCCCCCAACAACCCC